>NC_137454.1:56728848-57328848 GCF_964235325.1 Thermobia domestica | reverse complement strand
CAACAATGAGAAGACTTTGCCATTTAGTAATAATGAAGCACTGAAATTGTGGGGAACGTGGATTGGCTGTGAAAGCATTTGATAAGAACGGTGACATTCTGTGGCCTCCGAGATCCCCTAAAGTCAGCGTGTATGAATTCTCTCTGTGGCGAATCTATGGGACTTCTTAAAAGCAAAGAGTAGAGTGCACGTCCTGTAACCATCGTTGAACTGAAACTGAGGGTTAAAGAACGACTCGCTAGCGGTCTTCAAGACGTAGTAAACTGAAGATTCCAGCGAATTTCCAAAACATATTTCGGGGCACATCTTTCCGGTGTCATATTCAAGAAATAAAATGACATGAGTGTCATAGCTAATGCCATTCTTAATTGTATACTCTCTACATGCATCTGAATCATTAAATGCGTTCTTTGCATTGTGGATTACGTCAATTAAAATTTTCCTTGTTCACTATCCTGTAGTAGCGCGAAGAAGATTGTGTCGAGAACATAAAAGAATTGGAAGAAAATAATATAGTTTGGTGAGTCAGCTTTCTTTATGTTTCCAGAAAACGGAATGAGTAGATGTATGGTGGATGTCTAAGGAAATGTATAATCCACTAATTCCTACAATTAAGATCAGCCGCACTACATTGAGCAGAAGACATGACACCCAAGCTGCGATACAGTACTGTACCTTACGCAACAAAGCCTCGCGCTGCATATTCATTCGAGTATGTGTAAGGCTTTTCTATCGTTGTGATTGACGCATACGCTCAGTGAACTCTGAACTGTTTCTCTGCATCCTGTTCTACCTTCCACTGCCTTGAGGGTCGCGGTGGCTCAGTGGTAGAGCGTTCACCTCTGGTGCATGGTGTCCCTGGTTCGATCCCCGCTCTCGCCAAATTAACTTTTTGGCGGACAAACACCCTGTGCGTGGGTTTTCTCGGGGTTCTCCCGTTTCCTCCCACTTTCTTCATTCCACCATTTCATTCATTTCTCATTATCATCTTTTCTTTTAGCCTAGCCGGCATAACCGTGGAACTTAAAACTTAAAGATTTCGGTTCATTTTTTTCGCACTGCCTTGACTTGGGCGTTTTGTCTCTGGTCTGTATAAGCTCTTGAGTAACACATCTTTGAAAATTAAGACAAATAATCAGTTTATAGTGAAATGTACACTCATGTCCAAAATTATTGTCGCATGTCTATAAATATGTTGTTGTAAGAATATAATGTAATAAGGAATTCAACCGGTATTTCTTATAATGTTAGTATGTGTATAATTAGCAAAGACATGTATGTGCCAAATTTCATGTCAAAAGAGCAGTAAATAAGAACAATAAAACGAAAATAAAACTTTCTTGTCCATTCAGCAACATTTTGTTCTACTCATTCTAATTTTTGTATTTATAATTCTTTTCCTATGAAATTTGCCACAAATATACATTTCTTGATTATACACATAGTGTCAGTGTTAAAAGTACCCTGCAAAATCATTATCAGCTTATATTCTTACAAGAAGACAGTTATAGATATGCGACAATCATTTTGGACATGAGTGTACATCTCACTGGAAACCATGGCATAATATATTCTAACATTACCATGTTGATATCTTCTAGTATGGTGTTTTACTATATCTACATATACCGGTATATATGCATAGAATCGCCGATACCATTAACAAAGGTGATTCTACATCCACGGTCGGAAGATATTATTCATACTTAGTTTATAACTCTCAATAAACTTTCAACCCTGATTGCATATAGGCTTTGTATTCTAAGGGTTTTAAACTCACATTTTACGACGTACGCGCCTTTGGCGCGGGAGACCCGGGTTCGATTCCCGGCGGGAGCTCATGTGGTTCGGATTCCACGTTAATCAGTAGGTCCACGTCTCATATAGCCTCGCTGCTGAACGGGACGTTAAACTCAAAATCAACTCAACTAAACTCACATTTTACGACTTTCAGTATAAATTATTAGAATTACATTGATTCTTTGGCAAATTTCCTGCTATAAAATTATTGTAAAATTACATTTAAAATAACAATTAAGAGGAATTGTTTAAAATCAATGAAAAAAAAAGTTTGTCATTTTCATCAGCAGAGCATTATGAGACGTGGACCTCAACTTAACGTGGAATTCCAACCATATAGGTAAAGGGGTTCTTTTTATTATTCTTCTTAGGCTACCTTATGATTTAACAATGCAGTAACAGCGGGGGGCAGGGTGGCTCAGTGACAGAGTGCTTACTTCTAGTGTATGCACAGCAAAAAATGAGGTGTTGAAACAACACAAAATGACTACCACTTTAGCGTGTTACTTGTGTGTTAATTCCACATCAAGACATCGCCTTCAGAGCATATAAAAAATACCTTGTTACTGGCTGTGAGTATTTGCATAGTTTTTTACTGTTTGGTATGAGTAAAACTTTGCGAAATACATTTCACATGTATGATAAGTGACTAATAACATTCTATCTTTACTGTAATCGGATACCAGTGCTTCCATCTTTTTTTCTTTATTTATTATTCTTGTGTCTTAGCACGTATGAACAGAAGATGGCAGTACTGTTGCTTGTGTAACTGTTGTCAGACGATTCACCGCTTTACAACAATATTATTGTGATCGATAACAAGAAACATAGAACATAATTCGTTACTTGGCACAAGTGCTAAATATATTTCGGAAAGTTCTGCTCATATTAAACGATAAATACCAATCCAAAGTCTCTCAGGTAGTAACGAGTTATTTCTGATATGCTCAGAAGGCGATGTGCTTGGTGCTGAATTAACACACAAGTAAGACACTAAAGTGGTAGTCATTTTGTGTTGTTTCAACACGTCATTTTTTACAGTGTCGGGTCCCTGGTTCGATCCCCGGCCATGTAAGTTTGTGGTGGACATAATCGTAGCCGTGGGTTTTCTCGGGGTACTTTCGTTTCTTTCCGCTTTCTCATTTCACCAATTCTTCCATCATCATTCACTTACTTTAATCATCGTCTTCCTTAGCCTCCAGGGTATAAACATGGGACGTTAAACTCAAAGATTTATTTCAATACGGTAACTGAAAAGAATCTTGTCGGGATCTGCTGTGATTGTAATAAGCTATAATTATTATACTCTGTAATACGAGGAGGCTTTCCATATTACTAGTTGCATATGCTTATTTTATTATTACAGGGTTTTCATAAAGTCTGAACGGATTTAATTTGCTTATAATTTTCATAAAAATGTTCATATTGAAATCAAATAAAGTGCAAACGGTAGCGGAAGGATTAAATTTTTAGTTGGCAACACTGTTAGATAAGCGGCAACTCTGAACACGTTGAGAGAGGGAGAGGGAGGGCAAGGGTCAGTTTCTTACCAAATTCCATCCATTGTTGTTTTCATTGTTGTTTCAATGTTGACTGTTAAAAGTAAGTTGTAAGCTGTATTGGTGTGTGTGTCTTTTAAAGAAATAAATAAATGAAAAACTCCTCTGAGAAGACTATTTTTTTTTTACCGTATCAAAGATGGCGTCGATGAAAGAGAAAGCGCAATGTCTTCTGTGGTACGCAGAGCTAAAATCACCAATTCTGGTGTGCCGAAAGTTTACCAAAGAGTTCAAAAAGCCGGCACCGGCTGAGAGTGCAATCCGAAAGTAGCATGCTAAGTTCTTGGAGACAGGAAGCGTCCTGGACCGTCCTCGAAGTGGGAGGCCGCCAACATCGCCTGCAACAGTGAGCAGGGTAAGGGAAAGCATCATCAACAGCCCACAGAAGTCGATTCCTAGACGGTCCATGGAACTCGAAATTCCACAGACAACCGTGTTTAAGATAGCCAAGAAGACGATCAAGGCCAAAGGTTACAAAATCAAGATAGTCCAGGATCTGCATGATGAAGATTTGGACATCCGGTTCAACTTCTGTGACGCCATGCTTAAGCAGTTGGACGTAAATGGCGCCCAGTTGGAGGTGTGGTGGTGAATGAACTGAGCTGGTGCAGATTACAGGTAAAGATTTAATCCTTCCGCTACCGTTTGCACTTTATTTGATTTCAATATGAGCATTTTTATGTAAATTATAAGTGAATTAAATCCGTCCGTACTTTATGAAAACCCTGTATTATTGTTCATTCACAAGTTTACGTCCTTTCAAGTAAATATCTATTAGTAACGAACTTTTCAAGAACAAATATTGTAAATCTATATCTACATAATCTGTGCCGTTTTACTTGAAGTGCCGAGTGTAGAGTTGACAGTAGGCCTATATATATATATATATATATATATATATATATATATATATATATATATATATATATATATATATATATATATATATGAGAGAACAAAATAAACAAATAGGTTATTAAAATCAAATGACTTCCCCCAGTTACTCGTACAAACGAGTTAATTAGAAGGTAAAAAAGTTGAATATTTGATCAGCGTTGAAAGCAAGAGAAAAATCAACATTAATAAAACATAACGTACAGAAGGAGAAACGTCAAGACATTAAAGGAGAAAAACGTAATGGAGTGAATATGCATTAGCAAGCCGCAAAAGACATCTGCAAAGTAGAAACTATTAAAAACAAAAAAAGTCGTTTCCGTGGTATATTTCCTACTGACGATCCCTTTTCCTGCAGAACACCGGAAAGTAATGATTGGTTTGGAAAATAATGAATGCTTTGGTATTGATTTTTTTTTTTTTTTTGTTTTAACAAAAAGTATTATATTATGATACTTATTGCAAGGCAAACATAATGTAAGCGTTAAATTATGGTGCAGAACCCAAGTGTCAATTAGAGTTGTTTACCATTCCGAATGTTTATACTGTATACGGTTATAGAAACAAAAAAGTCATTTATTTAAAAAGGAATGAAAGAAAAGAAATAATGAAAAAGGAAGAATCACCAAAGGAAACTAGAGTGTTAAGAGGTCATTAGTTCCATGACTCGTGGTAATTTTTGTTTATAGCTTTAGTTTCATTTATTATGAGTAAATACTTTTGATTTAATTCTACGATTCTCTGTCATTTGCGGTTTAAGAGTTGCGTGTCTGTAAATACCGTTGATAAGTTAATTTTCTAACCAGGTCTGTGTGTGTTCAGTGATACAAAAAAGTGATATAGCCTTCACATACGTAAAAATCAGGCGTGTGCAATTTATTTATTTATTATTTACACTGTCAGGTATAGTTCGTTTTTTCAGCCGGAGTGCATTTTATATATAAACAATGCCGTCTTCTACGTGTGGTAGCTCATGCCATAAATAAGTCATCATTCGAGAGATCTTGTGGAAAACATCCCCGATAACTGGTCAACCAGAACCCTAATTTCAAACAATCGACAGTCACTTGTCAACTCCACGTGAACTCTTAGTTGCCACAGTTCCGAATGGTGTCCTTTAAGTTAGTACTCGATTTCCTGTTCCCAAGACCAGATTCTTTGTTCTTGCATTACCTGACATCTGTTTCATATTAAATGTAGTGTTGGGAAGAAAGAACTGACGTTGTAACGCCGCAAATGTGGTCAAAAGAAGATTGGAGGGAGGACGGGATACTGTTGTAAAGATCTCCGTGGGAACTTGAAAGAAATCTGCCGAACTGCACTCCTATTGAGTGAACGCACTATACACGGCAAACAGTAACAGTAAAACATATAAAGGATTTTTTTTTTTTGGTAAAAGTTGCCCAAGGTAGCATTACGGTATTCGCGTGGTACAACTGGGGAGGAATCATTGGTTCCCAACCGTGTTTACCTGCACTCCCCTTCATGAGCCCTGCATGTTCCGCTTCCTCTTTGCTTGCCACTTGTTGGTCTGATCCCTTTCAGGATTTTAGATGCAGCATTAAATTCTCAAATCTTCTATAATAATAATAATAATAATAATAATAATAATAATAATAATAATAATAATAATAATAATAATAATAATAATAATAATAATAATAATAATAATATTTTCAGTGCTGTAAACAGCTCATAAACAAAAAAATACACTATATTAACGCTATTATACAATCGTTTTAAACAGATCAGAAAATTTGTAGAATAGAATAAATATTAGCAGGTTAAGGCCCTTGTCAGAAGGTTAATATATTCAAATTACATAACGCAAGCCGATTTATAAATCAAGATTAAAATAAAAGATAGTCAATTTCATAAAATACCATTTACAGAACTATGCAAATTAAGGCTTTATTTAACTAACATTTAAAAGAATGAGTCACCTTTGCTTTAAAATTGCACATCTGGAATGCAAAAAAGATCCTTGTCTTATTGCCATATTTCAACATAAGAGATTGTTTCTTTGAATAAAAGATTATAATTAAAGATATTCTGAAGATACATACTAACAATAAAATCAAGATTAGCAGTTAGATTTGTCATAAAGTTAAATCAGTTTATTTATTTATTTATTTATTTATTTATTTATTTATTTTGTAAGAATTGCTCTGTTATTTCTCCCAACATATGTTCATTTTAAATATGTTGTAAGACATTGTTACTCTTCTCAATGTTTCGCGTTTTGAATTTAGTGCTACCAATGTCGATCTACTCCTTACACTGAAAATCGGCGCTCTTGTGCCTATATTTTTCAAGCAGTATTCGCTGCGATACTTGCTATCCAGTATCATTTGAATAAAGTGATTATCAATAAATTTCCTTCTTTCCAATAGATCGATAATAATAATAATAATAATTTATACTTACACCCTCCATTCCAAAAGAAACCGAACGTTTTAAAAAAACAAAAAGCAATGTACATTTTGGAACAAATCATTTTTATTAATCAATGTATTCCCCTTCTGCATCGATACACATATTTGCACGCTCCAACAAGTTGTCAAACGACTTCTCCATGTCCTTTATTGGAATGGTCTTTAGGACGGCGGTCGTCGCCTTCTCAATGGCATCAATCGATGCGTGCCACTTTCCTTTCATCGCCAAATGCAGTTTCGGGAACAGATAGAAATCGCACGGAGCGAGATCTGGTGAATAGGGCGGATGATGCAACCGAATAATGTGATTTTTGACCAAAAATTCAGTTACAAGTCGCGAACGATGTGATGGGGCATTATCGTCCAAAAGAATCCAACTGCCGATTTCGCGATATTCGGGCCGAATACGACGAATTCTTGCCAGCAAACGCTTCATGACGCCCAAGTAAAACTCTCCAGTGACTGTCTGGCCTGGCTGAACAAATTCTTTGTGGGTAATTCCTTTTGAATCGTAAAACCAAATTCAGCATCACCTTACTTTTGACTTTACCAAGCGACTTTTTTTGGGTGTTCCTTCATCCGGCGCTCTCCATTCAGCACTTTGCCGCTTTGTTTCGGGCTCATATTCAAAACACCACGTCTCGTCACCAGTTACAATCGATTTCAAGAAGTTTCGATCCTGCCGAGCACTTTTAACGATGTCTTTGCAATGCGCAATTCGATCAACTTCTTGGTCTTCGGTGAGTTTGTGTGGTACAAACCGCGAATTAACCTTCTTAAGGCCCAAAACTTCGGTGAAAATGCGGTCCGTTGTGGCGGGGAGTGTTGATATCGTCCGTTGTGGCGGGGAGTTTCTCGATTGCTAAGATCAGTGATTCCAACCTGCATGAGATTTTTTTGACAATTTTTCAGAAGGGGATAAACGACAAAATATATATGGGCTTTTTCATATATGCACACACACACACACAAAATTAACACTAACAAAAATCTCTACGGGCATTAAGTAGACATAGTGAGTCATAAAAAGCACGAAATCAAAATTTATAATCAAATTGGAAGTCTTTGCAGGAAATTTTTCGTTTGCTGTCGCGAAAGTGCATGCTAATGCGGAAGCTATTTTTTTAAGCGAATTAACCACTTACGATGCTAAAAACAATCAAGTACCAAGGAACACAATAAATTTTGTCCTGGAGTATTTAAGAAATGAACAAGAACAAGTGAGCAAAATGAATGGGCATAAAAAAAAAATACCAAAGATGAATCTATCAACTTCGAAGATGTTCCTCATAAGATATATATGGAGAACAAATTTTCCAGTATCAAAAACGTCAGTAGAAGATGATGGTATAGAGTCGTGATATAGACATTGTATTTCTAACAATAAACTTATTTCTTTTCGATTAAGGAAAATATTTATTCATAAATTATTTTATGAAGATAGAAAGATCAAAATGTATGGATTTCATTATTCTACAAACTAAGTAACCCATAAGAGTTTTATTTTCATATTACATATCATACTTGAAATCAGTATAATGCGGGAAATTCAGAGGCAAAATGGGACTAGGAAGGTAATTAGCTATTTATAGAGGCTGAGATTTCCATCTTCAGAGGAGAATAGAAAATATTCATTTCAGTACTAATTTTCGAAACTTGTAGAAGGAATTGAACATGGATATTTCACCAAATGTGTGTACAATTTGTAATTTTATGGTTGAACATTTACGACGTGGCATATTGAATATATATATGCATACATAGCACTGTCTCCGTGTATACCGTAAATTCATTATATATATGTATATATATATATATATATATATATATATATATATATATATATATATATATATATATATATATATATATATATATGAATTTACGGTATACACGGAGACAGTGCTATGTATGCATATATTTACGTATAAGTTGTTTAATATTCTATATGAGTTTGTGTGTTATTTGTTTGTGCATTACTCTTGAATCAAATTAGAACGCTAAGTCTAACGCAGGAATTGTTTGTTCACTGAGTTATTAGATTGTAAATTTTGCAAGTGAAACCGTAGCGACATCTATTTCGCAGAGTAGCAAATAAATGGTCGTTTGTCTCGTTTCAACATGCCAAGAGTGCCATCATTGCGTCGCTATAGGTGTTTAATATATTTCACTTTTCGTCACATGGAATGTTGTAATGCAGTTTTTCTTTTCTTTCTGCTGTGACGTCATTCTACGAGCAGTTTTTCTTTCTTTTTTTAATGAACAAATATAAAAAAATTGTTTCAAATTCAGCTAAATGTTCACAAGTCTCATCGTTAACTAGCTATATAAGTCTTACCGTACTTTTATCGTTGTCTAGACAGGTGCTTCAGGAATTGGAACAACAATGTAATTTTTTAGTACCATGAAGAGAAATGAGACAATAGCTATAATGTTGCACTACATTGCATATTCTAGCTAACTTCAAATAGGTCATTCTGAATTTTTCACGTAACATATTCTAAATGTCAAAGTTTATCAAGAACAAAATAATAATAATAATTGTTTGCAATCTTTTTTTTTTATAATCAAAACAATTTATATAAAATTGTATAAAATAGAATATAGTGCTGACCATATTACCTCTTGTAAGTACCGAAGCCATTGCATACGAAGAATTATGAAATAATGTTTTTAAGTTTCAAATTCAACTGGATTTTATTGCCTGTTGGATAATCATTGCCCAAGATACCGTATAGCCTTTGTTTTAGGTGTTCTTGGGTTTATTTCTTCCTATGAAAAATAAAATGTTAAGTTCACATTTCGAATAGATTTTAATATTTCTGATTTATACAGTCGTTTGGGTAAAAGGAAAGATTATGAAAATGAGTAATTCTACAGTTTTATTTATATTAGCTACGATTTTCAACTTTTAAGGAGAGTAGAGGAAGTACTAGTTTGAATACTAATTTTGGAAATCTGTGCCAGAATGCAGTGTGTAAATTCTGTGGTTGGAGCAATTCTGTTTCTGAGAATATAAAGGAAATGAGTTTACGGGATACACGGATAAGATTTTTTTTTCTTTTAGTACCACGACAAGAAATGAAACAGTAGTGATAGTTTTACAGGATGTGTATTCTGGATAACTTGAAATAGATCATTGTGGGTCCAGTTTGGATTACAATACTTTCCGCTTTGAAGTCCCGTGTCTCGGTGGCCCGTCTATTTACTGTATTTTATGGACTATAAAACGTACCTTAATTTTTAAGCAAAATAAAAAAAGGAACTTTTTCTAGTTTTTTCGTAGAGTTGACGGTCTGTATGTTCTATTCTGTGGTTCTGGGTTGACGATGGCGGAACGGGAGGGAGATAGTGTTAACAAGCTTGTGAATCCCAGCAACTCATGTTCGTCGGATGGTACCAAGGATGTTATAAAATAGAGGATCTGCCCATACGTATCTTCATAATATGAACTCAATAAAGCCGAAAAACAATCGAGCATCGTCTGAACCGGCACGTCTGATTAGCTACTCTCGTTTCCGTCATGTTTGGTGGCTCGAAACATTGTGATCTTAGTGGCGCAGAGTGGGCAGAGTAGGTGTGGCGAAGCTGTGACGTATGGCTTTACGATTTCGTTGTATGGGCAGATCCTCTATTTTATAACATCCTTGGATGGTACACTGCTGCTGCCAGTTGAATCCAATGTTGCCAGATGGAGATAGGTTTCCCCGCAGCATCAAATACATGGCCATTTTTAAGAATGGCGGGAATTTTAAAACAAAAACTGGACATTTTTATATTAATTTCGGGTATGAGACTCACCTGAATTTTGGAGGCAATTTTTCGAAGAGAAAAGTAGCCCTACGTCTTATAGTCCGTAAAATACGGTACAGTTTGTCCTGGTTTTCAGTCTTGACAATTTGATTGACAATCTTGGATATACAGAACGTCTGAGATACCTACCTTAGAGCATCTTTTCGAAAATATTTTATAGTAAACAATACACACCTTCAGAGTAAGACTGCCGTAACTCGAAAATGTCAGTTTTATAAGCAACCAAATCAATAAATTGTAACATCTACAGAAAATGTATAATCTTTTCTATTTTGGGGAATTGTAACGTTATTTTAATATATGTAGTATAAATTATTGTGGAGAAAACTTTTCTTAAATACATACACATTACAATTATTAGACATTAAACATTGATAATTTAAAATCTATTTTGAGTTACGACTGTCTTAATCTAGGGTTGTGATTAATTTGTCCATTTTGAAATATAATTCTAGATACACTGTAGAAGAGGGATGGGGTAAAATAAAGAGGGGCTTTTGTAATTCCCCCCTCCTTTTATGGATTGGTTAGTTTGCTTGACGCCTAATCGTGAGAGTATTCTACGGAACCCAAATCTCTTTCTTGGTTTCAAGGTAAATTTCTGTGTTTTTGGATGTACTGTTGTTTGACGTAGCTTATCAGCTAAAGAAAAAGTAGCTGAACTGAAAACATGGACACACAAAAGTACAATATCTGAGTCGATCTTTGGTAAAATGTACCCCTAGAATTGTTGTTTCTGATATTTATTATTATTATTATTATTATTATTATTATTATTATTATTATTATTATTATTATTATTATTATTAAATTACGATAGTGACTATTGTTGGTAATTATTGTTAATAAGTATAATGTCTTTCTTTTAGGTAAGTGCCTTCATCATGCGCAGAAAGAACCGTAAGCATGTTATTGGTTAAAGAAAATCCTTTTACAGGTAAGGTCATATCTCATTTTGAGTTTCTTCTAGTAATCCAAATCCAATATTTTTTTCCTCAGGTAATCTAACAGATGACTTCGGTGGAAAAATTACTTTTCCTATGATTTTTCTATCTGTTTTGAAAATCTAATGGTTGGAGGATGTCATGTCAAATTATTCTGTTATAGTTTCTTTAAAACAGTTTTAAAAATTATAAGCAAATCCCGACATTAGAGCGGATATAAGACCATTAATAATCCTGAGAAACAAGGGAAAGGATAAGGGAAATTATTATTTATTTGTTTATTTTTATTTACGTTTTTCTTTCCTCTCGTGAAAATTTATATACAGTACATAAGAGGTCATGATAAGAAAGATAGACTTCCTATAATTTAAACTAGAATTCTAAGTCCACTTTAATGTACACGTGTATGGAGAACGATTATTAAATAAGTAATTTGGTAGAAGTCATAAAATTATGAGCTTTTACTCTTAATACAGTAAACTCTTGATTATCCGCCTTGCGGTTTATCAATAGTCTTTCTTCCCTTTTTTTATTTTTTGCGTCTACTTCTTCATCTTTTTCTTTTTTTGTTTTTTCTTCAAGGTGGTGGTTAAAACTTCCAATTACAAATAAAAAAATAAATATTTCAGTTTAGCGTCCCGCGCTTATGCCGTTTAGGCTAAGTGATACGGATAATTAAGGCAAGTGAATGATGATGGAAGAACTGGTGAAATGAGGTTGTGGTGTGGGAAGTACCCCTAGTAAACCCCGGACAACAGTTGACCGATTTCTTTTTGTCGAAAGTAAACCAGCAAACTTGTAAATACAGAAGAGTACTATTTATTAAGTAATAATTGTTTGTGTAGACCTCCTATTGTAAATAAAAAAAAATGTTCAAAAGCATTTTTATGTTGATTGGTGTCCTTTTTCCGGCCATTTTGCGGAGTATCCGCGGAGTTGGTTTTTTCGCGGTTGTCGCGTAACCCAATTCCAACGGATAATCGTGAGTTTACTGTACCAAGTACTCTGATTGAATATAAAAAAAAGATATACAATCAAATGATTTGAAAATAAGGAAACTGTTTGTAATTGAGCAATTGTTTTAAGCTATTTTGAAGAAAAAATTAGGAATGATTAAAAAAAATGGATCAAAAGATTGCGATCTTGAACAAGAATTTTAGGAATGACCCAAAAAATGCATTAAAAATTGTGATCTTTGCCAATAATTAGTTCTTTGGATCAGGAGCCACAAAATTTTTGAACGCCTTCTAAATCGAGCTTTACTGAATAAACACCTCATACTGAGTTAAGTGATAGTTTGGATTTGACTACGCTATATGTAGTTCTCCAGGTATAAGGCCTACAAGAAAATTTTTGGTTGAAACATAATGGATCTTTTGATTCAATAACACACGAATAGAAATCATATTTTCATAATAGTGAACTTTCAAATCAGACAGAAAATGGGAAGGATATAAGATTATCATGCAAAAAATTTATTTGGTTTTATAGCTTTTTATGAAGGTTTTTTTTTTTTTTTTTTTTTTTTACCGTCTTCAGTGCCGTGGTATTCTTAGTACTCACCTTTTTAACGTCTTATAGACGTTGTCTTCAGTTTACAATAACATTTTTTAATTACGACATGCATAATTTGTGTGTCTGAACTTTTAAACAAAGTTTGGTACCTTGTGTTTCGCTTTTTTTTTTTTTTTTTCACTCGTAGGAACAGAATAGCATTTGAGAGAGAATTTACTCGTATACCAAAGCTTGTATACTACTTTCTCTTGCAAGGGCTTGAGTTTGATGTATTGCCACGCGCCTGTTCGTGCACCAAAATTCTCTGACAATGAACTCGGGTCATATATCAGAGGGTTGATTGTACCGCTTTTCTCAGCGCTCATTTCGTTGGCAAATGCAATGGTTTGGTCCTTTTTGCATCACGCAAAAGTGACTGCTACGTTACAAGAAATAACTTTAAAGATTCGTTCCGTTTTAGGTATTACTTTCAGTTGCGTTATACATATACTAGAGTCAATTACTCGCTTCGCTGGGTTAAAATAAGAAAAATTAGTAATATGTTCAGTTATTCAGTTACTTTTTACTATTACTGAAATATTCTCTGATATCGGCCATTTTCGATTATATATATATATATATATAGGGTGTTTCAAAACAACACCGACAACGTTTGGGAGGTGATTCCTGAGGCTTTCATATGTTGAATGTTGAACGTACAGGAACTGCCTAAATGAGCTTGAGCTTAAATATGAATAAATATGAAATGGTCTATATTTTTTCCTAATAATTTTGATAAGATCAGTCTTTTGTTTTGTGTATTTTTTTTTCTTTTTTTTTACCATTTGCTTATGGATTTGTTAAATATAGGAAGCTACTAGTGGTATACATGAAACATTGTAATTGCTTACACTGTACAGAGAAATAAAAAGGTTAAAAAATACTTATCATAGGTAGAACTGCTTATGCTTATTTATTTTTAGAAATCCGTTATTGACCATAGTGTAACGTTTTGATAGTAGAGAAATCCTACACGAGATTTTGTGTTTCTTTCTTTCATTCTTTTATTACAAAAGATTAAGATAAACTTCTTCTTTACAAAGTAAAATTCTATGAAGCGATTATGTGTCTTACAATAAACCAGTCTCTTATCTAAGCAGTAAGGAAGGGGTACGATGAGCGTTCGTACAGGATAACTCCAGGCTCAGGCAGCCTGTAAGGTACTAGAACGAGATAACTCCATTACCCAAGCGGTAACTAGATTTGGTAGCTTATGTGATTCTCCTCGTTCAGACAGCCAGCTATAGAAATATAGGTGAAATCTCAGGGCCCAAGCAACTAAGACAGGTGAGGAAGTTTCCCAAGGCCGACGCAGCGAAGAGAGAGCAATGATCAATTCAGGCACATTGATATCAAGGTGTATGCTACTCGTTTTACAGGATTTTCAGGACTCCTCGTTACTGATGCTGCTGTCGTCCTTCGGGTCACGTGATATCTTTTTTATGATTGTTGTGTCTTCTGCTGTATCCAGCACGTGGTCAGAATATTACGTGTTTATTCCAGACCGTAACTAGATAATCGTTCAAGTTGTCCAACTTCCGATGACGATTTTTGAGCTTACATGTCAGCTTTAGCCTAAATAGCGTTAAAAAATCTCCAAGCCTACAACTCTGATGGTCCTGAAAATGTTAAACAGAAAAAATAACAAATTTAACTTGTCCCAAGCATCAAAGAATTCCATTTCACTTTACTGTCCATGGTGTACTAACTTTCTCAATCATCCCACTTTCTGTAGTGATAGTGGAAATATAAGAAAATAAATAGTAAATAACACACACATTCAAAACTTACTGGTTATACTTTCCAAACGTAAGTTAAAACAAAGCGAGATAATTTTCATCATATTATTGACTTGATGCAATAGTATAGTTGATATTTATACTAAAGAAACGAGCTAGTCCAAAATCGTAATATAAAATGATTTGGTGCCTATTTAGTTTTATTTATTTTTGTTTTCAGAAACCACAATTTCATAATTTCAGTATTGAAAAAACAAAGTGTTCTTGTAGAGACTGATTGTCCCAACAAATGTTTTCTTGGTGCAGAGAAATAAATCAAATCATGAACTAATGTCTACGTGTGTATTCCTGACTTTCCTGTATTTAATACTTCCTTTCAATTGCTCTCCGTTGTAAATTGTGCAAATTTTGTGAGAATACATAAGTAAGTGAAGTAAATTATTAAAACAAACTAAAAGCACGAATTACACAGAGAAGGTGATAATTACAAACAATAGACTCTCATGCATTTTGCGTCATTCACAAATAAATTTTGTAATAGGTAAATGCGATAAATAGGTTACAGTTAAGCTGTTAATATATATATTTTTAATTTTCTCCGTAATTGTTGATATAATAACGTAGTGTTCATTTAAATGTGTGAACATTTTTCTCGTACGTATATTTAGGTATGGTTGAATCAAATACTAAGTTGGAACAGTCAGAAGTAATTGTGTAATTTAATTTTATTTTCATTTAGGTTTCAAAATGCTTGAAGCAAAAGCCCTAACGAACTGATTACTGAAAGCAGAATATGAACCTTTCAAATCGAATTCGTATTGATTGACTCGCGAATAAGCCATCTTTTACTGCTTTGAGGTATAAACATATTGTAATCATTCTCTTATTGGGGAAGGGGGGATGCTGTGGCTCAGTGGTAGAGCGTTCACCTGTGGTGAAAGGGATTCCTAGTTCGATCCCATCCGTGCGAGGATGATGGACAACACATTGTGTCCGTGGATTTCCCCGTCTCCCTCACCATGTCTTATTCCACCAATCATTGATTCTCATTTTCCAACTTTTTTGTAATTCTTCACTTTCATTAAACATTGGTTTCCTTCAGCCTAAAGGGCATAATCGTGGAACGGAATACTTAAAAGATTTCATTTAATTTTTTCATATCTTTAATTTTTTAAATATAAAATATATCCTTTATTTAAGATAGTTGGTTGATTAACTTCATCCGTCTCTCTCGGGCTAAGCGGTTAGTGTACCACATGACGTGGGATACCCGGGTTTGATTCCCAGCGGGAGTTCATCTGGTTCTGATTCTACGTTAAGCGGGAAGTCCACGTCTCACATAGCCTCGCTGCTGAAAGGGGCGTTAAACTGAAAATCAATTCAAATCAAATCCTTCAGCTAACAGGGAATAAGTATAGGACATAAAACTGAAAAACTCCATTGTTCATTTACAATATGTTTTTTTTTTTCTAAAATTCTATATGTTTAAAATGATTTACTATATTGTACAAATTAGTATATAAAAAGTATTTTTTTGTTTTGCAACTATCGTATGATACTATCTTAAACTAGTGTGATGAACAAATTTAATTAAAACTCTTTGTAAACAGACAATGCTGTAAGCATGGTACGGACGTTTTTGGCAACCAGTTAACTGTGTTCTTATGCAAGGTATTCCTGTATTTTGTGCAATAATTTGGATTTATTATCCGTCTTACTGTTAGTCTACAAAGGATCTCTGTAGGATATTAAAGACTTGATTTAATCGTCTTGCAGGAGTTGATTATGTTAGTTCAAGCGGAATATTGGAAATAAATTCTATATATATATATATATATATATATATATATATATATATATATATATATATATATATATATATATATATATGATTAGTTTTGTTTGAAAAGCGATTGCATTTTGTGTTCTGGAAGAGAAAGATGGAAAGAAAAGATTTGCTATTGACGATTATACAGTATTAAAGAGGATATATCAAGATGAAGAAATTAACGGGGAACAGGAACAGGGAGTAGGAATGGCCTTTTTCGAAAAATCTGTTTTTCGATTTTCGGAAATTTCATTTTTCGTTTTTCGCTTTTTCGAAAAATTTTTCGTTTTTTCGAAAAATGTTTCGTTTTTCAAAAAAATTTTCGTTTTTCGTTTTTTTGAAAAGTTTTTCGCTTTTTCGAAAAATTTTTTGTTTTTCGTTTTCCGAAAAATTTTTCGTTTTCCGTTTTTCGTTTTCGAAAAAGCCATTTTTCGAAAAATTATTTTTCGAAAAAATGTGGCCATCCCTAACAGGGAGTAGCGCAGAGAAAATTTTATTTTCTTAAGCGATTCTACTGCAGACGTTACATTTACAGGGTGTTACAAAAATGTCTCACAATATTTGGGGAACAGATTCCTGACATCAAAATAAGAAAAAAGAGTTCATATGGACCCGTACTCAAAAGTGAACAGTTTCGGCGTTATAGGGTGTCAAAAACGTGAAACAAGTGAACTTTAAAAGTTCATAGCTCCACTACTATGGGACCTTTCGTAGTTGGCTCAAGATATCACTGAAGAACTGGTATGTGAACTATCCAAATATTCATGTTTAAGAACGCTTCACTACTTGCACACCAATTTTTTAAAGAGGTAGTTGGAGAGTGATCAAGTACTCCTAAACAGCCTCTCTAAAAATGACTATGCGAGTACCGGAGGTTCTAAAAGATGGATATTTGGGTAGTTCACACATTAGTTCCTTAGTGATGTCTTGACCCGACTACGATCAATCCTATAATAGTGGAATTATGATCCTTTAAAGTTCCTTTTATTTACGTGCAATACCCTGTATAAGGGATAAGCTCTTACACAATAAATAAATAAATAAATAAATAATGAGATATTAACGGGTAGCAGTAGCGGAAAGACAAGTTCTCTGTAAGTGATTCCACTGGTGACGTAATACTTATAATGGTCGGCTTTTATACAAAAGAAAAAAGGTAAAGGAATAAGAAAAATAGAGCTATTTCAACGGAAATAGTGAACCTACCTTTCTTTATTGTAGTAGGACACTGTTCTTGTTACAAGAGTTGAAATGATACTACTTTTTTTTTTTTCTTTGCAAGTTGCACAAGAGACAAATGGTTTGTTCGAGAATATTTTTTTCCCTCCATTAATTTCTGAACCATTTGCGTTTGAAGGATACATCCTGATTCTTTGCAAATGGATTTTTCATATGCTTGGCAATCTATTTTTCAGTTTGTCGTCATGAAGTTGAGGAAGGAGAGAGAAAGAGAGAGAGAGAGGAGAGAAGAATGAATGAAATTGGTGAAAGGGTTTCGGTTCGGAGAAGACGGGTTGTCCTCAAGAATTCGCGACTTGAGAGAGAGAGAGATTTCGCTGGATGGAGAAGAGAGAACAGAGGACTGGAAGGATGTAGGCCGGTGGCTGTGTAGTAGAGGGTTCTCTAATGTGCCGTGACGGAAGGCTGTTTATTTTGCTTACGTTCTCTGTTTCTGTATGTTTTTCCTCGAAGCTTTAGTTGGTTGTCTGGCTTTCTTGTGTATATGGAATAGGACCTCTGACAGATGTTTCATGTTGTGGCCTGGCAGTTGCAGACAGGTTGCGTTACGTCCCCATCCTTCAAAGCTTTAAACTGTTACCATTGCTTCTGTCTGAAGTATGTTTCTTCCACTACATATTTTCTCGTCGATTCCCATTTCCTGTCTTTCACAACCAGAACAAGTGGAAAATACCTCCTGACAAATTATTTCTAAATCGACTGGATTTTTGAAACTCCTTTTAAAAATAGACAAGTTTATCTTTTTTAAAGTATCTATTATACAATAACGTTTGGATTAATTATTTTGTGTGTAGAGCTATAGTAACTTTTAAAAACAATGCCAGAAATACACTAAAAATATTTTTTTGGTGAAGTTAAGTGAAGAAATGGGAATCATAAGACACCCTTCCTAAGGTTGAGAGGTAAAAATTTTATCATTGTTTCTAGTTTAGTCCCATTTCCTTATATAACCGAAAAAAATCCCTTTCTAGTACATTTTGTAAAAGCATTGATTATAAGTTTTCTTACAGCTATTTTTAAAAACTTTTTAGCCATAATTGAACATTTTTACTTGCATTATGACAGGAGCGGGGGAAACTTTCATATTTTATATTTAAAATAAAATCCATCCCAGAATTTGGATCTCTTAAAAGTAGCTCTAAATAGTAATGTTACACAACCCATCGCCCCCCCCCCTCCCCAGAAGTCCGTCCTGGATCCGCCTCTACATTATGAAAGCCAATAGTCTCTCACTCATTTTAATTACGAAATTAAAAAAAAAAAAAAAAAAACTGCTCGAACTTGTTTATATGAAGTAAATAGAATGCTTGTCGCCTGCAACCAATCAAACTTCTTTGTGCGTTTGGGCTGTATAGCACACAGTACTGGATATATTTATTTCTAAATATTGCCAGGAAGTCTGTAGAAGGTACTTCTTGTATTTTGCACCATGAAATTATACTAATTAGGGTTGCTGCTTCATATTTTCTAATAAATATAGCAAATTCCATTTGATGTAGTTGAGAAGGTGCTATGGAAAGGAACAGTTCAAATCCTGTGCTATAGACAAGCAACTGAACATTCCTTTCTGGTTGGTTGCATATATACAGGGATATACTATGCAATCCACAGAGTCCAATTAGTTCCTATTGTAGATACGAAAGCTGCTAAGGTCAACTGAGTCGTCACACTTTTATGGCATTTAGGCTAAAGGAACTTCATTTTGCCTACTTAGGCCTGCTTAGTCGTCCTCTTCCGTCTTCACAGTCTTGAGTTTTCTGAAAAGATCTCCAAACCTTTTTTATTAGTATCACGGAGTGGGACTTATTGTACTGTTTGTACGTCCATCCGTTCGATACTTCACACAATAACTCTTGAATGAAAGCAACAGCTAGAGCTAGCATTCTTTAATATTCCATAACTTCTATGCAACCTGCACAGTAGCAAATAAATGTTGGTTGCCTATAATAAAACGATACGAAAAGTGGCGATTCATATCCCACACATTGAACTGCATGGTCCTTTTTACTGTCTTTAGCAGAGTTTGTGTGTACAGGTAGAGAGAGGGATTTTAACTCCATTTAACTCCCTTTTCCCGGAGGAGCGTTCCTACCGTTTCAATGCACGTTTTTCTTGGCTTTTCTCTGACTCCGTTTTCCAGTAGGTTTGGCCTCCCATGCTTTTCGCGGAATCCTATTGTTTTCCATTCTTAGTACATGTCCCAGTCATCGTATACATTTATTTTCTATGGACGTTTTATTTTCTAACACTGTTACTTTTAGTGATGTTCCAATGGCTTTGTTTCTAATTCTGCCCATTCTTTCTTTATTCTCTACTCTTTTCAGTAAGTAATTTTGTAGCTGATTTTGTTGTGTTGTTATAAAGATCACATAGTGAGACTTGTGTTGTTATAGTGATCGCGACGCTTGGGCTCTAGAGGTACGTTGCCTCACGTGTGATGCATCGGAAGAATTCGGTAGGATTCGTGGAGCTGCCTTCCGAAAGCACACTTGAGAAAACGTGAAACAGCAAATGTGCACCAACAATATTGCCAAACTTAGAAGACAAAAAATAGTATTTAAAGAACAATAGCACAAACACTGACAATTATTCGAATTAAACGGTAACAATCATAATAGAAAAAATATAAAACTACAACAACAAAAACAATAACAACAAAACGAAACTTAGCCGCAATCCGACAATACTGCATCCTCAGGTGTTCTCCGTAGACTATAGCGCGCGAGCGACTGGTAAAATTTCATGGGTGGGGGTTGTCAACCGGGACACACCCTCGCGTTCCATTGAGTGGTGAAATTAGTAAATCTAGGTTATCCTTCACGGCTGCTCGCAACCACTAAAGTACGTCGATCCGTCCGTCTGTTTTTCTGCATGATAACTCTTTAACGGATACGATTTTTAAAATTCTGTTTTTAAGGAAGTCACCCGTTAGCATATTAACAGTGGCTTTCTATAGTTCATATCGCATACACATAAGCGAATTTTTATTTATTTATTTATTTATTTATTTATTTACTAGCAGCGTTCACCCCGCTTCGCTGGGGTCACCCCGGAACGCAATAAACTTTGTTACTTAGATAATTTTTACTTTTTCGCTTTCAAGTGATATGATAAAAACCATAGAAGATTGGAGTAAATGTTAACATTATATCGCCTGTCATTTATGTTAACCCGCCGAGTGACACGGTCATGTGGGTTGCATATAAATACGGTTAGATTTAGCTATGATGAGCTAACAAAGGATTTGTACGTTATGGACACTTGAATGGTCAATTATCTCAAGACACTGGTAATTGAAAATTAAAGTGATATGATAAAAACCATCTAGGGTCCAAATCTTAATAACCCCCCAAAAATGAAAGAAATTGGTTCAGCCGTATTAGCGTGATGAGCTAACAAAGGATTTGTACGTTCTCTTTTATATATATAGATTTATTTTGCAGTACATAGCTAGAGCGGTTATCTTGACGACCGAATTCGTTAATGGAAGCAATCCCTTGACATTGTAGTCGTTAACGGTGACTATATATATATATATATATATATATATATATATATATATATATATATATATATATATATCATATCTGTACATGTTAGCGAACTTCTGAATTTTGATTTTTGCAAAGATAGCTAGAGCAATTATTTCAGCCGAGTTCATTAATGAACTCAATCCGTTAATATTAACGGATAACGTGAACTTTAATTGTGGCTTTCTGTAGCCCATATCGCATGCATGTAATCGAGTTTTTGAATTATGTTTTTTTTTTTTTTTTTTTTTTTTTACAGTAGATAATAGCTTGAAGTGGTTATCTCGACTGAGCTCTTTAATGGAGGGAATTCGTTAAGGTTGTAATAGGTAATGGTAACTTTGACGGTGACTTCACTTTTGCAAATATAGCTAGAGGGATTACCTCGGCTGATTTCGTTAATGAAGTGAATCCGTTAATAACTTAACGGGTAACAATGGCTATACAAATCACATACATGGGAATTTTTCGCGTGTTCCCCTCTACTATGTTTACCAGAGTTTATTGGTGTTCATAAACTGAAGAAAACGAATGGTAAATGATAAGGGAAAGTGAATAAAATAAAGGTCGAGGTAGTAAATAAGAAAACTCACGGACAAGAGTCAACTACAAGTTTCCGTTAAGTCGGATCGAACTGGGAACCCTTTGTGCTAGAAGTGAGAAAATCTCACCAGCGTTTACGCCGGTGATTTTCAACTTTTTTTTTTTTTTGACTGATGACATTTACTCAACCCATGACATGGCGACAACTTTTTGATTTTTTATAGATGATTATGTAAATTATAATAATGTAATCCAATAAGTTACTATAAAGTAGTGTCTCTTAAGTAATACTGTACACTTGAGTAATACAATGTTCAGTACAGGCTTTGACTGGTACAGTATGTGTCAAAATTGATTTTAATTAGTTATTAAATTCTTCATGACCTTTAAATTCTAAAATTTCGTGACACCTTAAATTGCGCAACACTGGTTGAAAACCACTGAACTACGCTATCGATGGTGTTGTTTATTTGTCACCCCTGTCTCGTCCCATCGTTACGTTACCTGTCACCTGTTTCTTTCTCCTCAAACAGAGAATGCGAGAGCAAACTGCGACGTCGCAGAGCATTCAGTTAGAAATGACTGATTTATACTGATCGTTATCACTATAATTTTTGGTGGAGAAAAAGTACTGAAATTGGAGGATGGAAAGGTTGAAGAAACATTGCTTTTGTTGGAATGAAAGATATCTTAATTAATAGTTATACTACAACGCAAACTGAATTTTAATATTTTTGTACTAAACCCTATACGACTAGATATTTGATCACCTGGTAAATACGAGGTGTGTTCAAAAAGTATCGAACCTTTGATTGGCAAAATTACATTTATTGATTTAGAAAGCCGAAACACTAATCCCCCTTCAAATAGTCTCCTTAGTAATGTACACACTTCTCTTAACACCCCCACCATTGCTGGAAACATTTCTGGAACGCAGTTTATGCAATGGTGAACAACCGTGCCATCGAATTCCGCATGGTGTCTTTAAAAAAAAAAACTCAAATCAAGTCCCTTTTAGGGCATTTTCAGCTTGGGGACAAAATAAAAGGTCACACAGAGCCATGTCGTGTAAGTAGGGAGCCTGACTACACAAAGGAATGTTGTATTTGACGGTCAAATTTCGTGGCCACTCTTCTCATGCCCAAATTCTCGTTCAAAATTAGAAGTACCAATTTGATGTAATATCGCTGCGCAAGTTTTTCTGTCATTTTACGAAAAAAAAAAAAATGAAATCCGACGACCGTTCACTACACGTCTTCAGTCGTTGGCCGACTGTCAGTGACTGACAGTTTTTGCGGGCGGGAAAGAAAATCACGACTGCGCATGAGTGTCCCCTCTACATCTAAACTGAAGAAAGTTTCCCGCGCTTCATTGGTTTACGCGGGAAAAATAAGGTTCGATACTTTTTGAATACACTTCTTGATAAGAAAAAAACGAAAATGAATATTATAATTTAGATAGTTCACTTCAACACGTAGAAGAATGAAATAGAAATGTGTTGAATTTGGCAATATTTTTCATCTGAATGTTGGAAAATACCAGACGCTGTCGGTTTGCCATGAGTACTTTATATTGCTAGAAGAAGCGTGAGATTTTGTCCTAACATTGACGTAAGCTCTTTTATTTTACCAACTAAAATTTGTGATTTTATTCATTTTAGTCAGAGTAGCAAAATGTCGTAGTTTCAGCTTGGTTTTAAATTATCGCGTTAATGTTCTCCGTAATCTAAGAGAGACCGGGGGAATTTTTTCATTTCTTCATCTCATGCTTTCTTCAGCTTACGTTTCGATATCTTTTCTGCTAAGTTGTTACATTTTTTAAACAAAACTACGTGCGTTGTAGATAATGTAAGGACGCAATAAATCAACGTTTAATACAAACGGAGAACGAGAAAGAATTGAGACCTACATCGGTACAATATGTACGGGTAACGAATGAAAACTCAAAATTTGGAATTTATTTGGTGAGAATATGTTAATTGGGTGGGTGGAGAAGGTTCTCTTTGATGGAAATTTGGTGGACATAAATTTCGAGTCTGGAAATCCAAAAGTCATGTACTTTCTTGAAAACATTTTTTCTTACCCCCCACCAAATTCGAACACCAAAAATTCGAACTCTAATTGTTATCACCAAAAGAACTAACAAAAGACCTCAGGAAGCTGTATAAAAAACGGAAGCGCCTAGATCCTGTTTGCTATTAGCTTAGTTGTCAAGTCAGCGAGGTTATCTTTTCCTACTCTGCTACAGTTGACACTTCGAAGCTAACTCGATTTTAGTTTTTGTAATATTAGTTTCTAATCATGTATGATGTTTAAACAAGTTTTCACGCTCAGAGTAGTGACACAGAAAAAAAAAAGGTAGGAAAAAGCTTTGTCAGTGTACGAGTAATAATGAATCCACGAATTGTGTTTCTGCAAAACTATTGGCTACGCTGTCAATGTTCTTTTTTGTCTGTTCACACTGCTTTTATCAACGCCAGGTTTCTCGTTTTCTTTCTTTCCATCTGGTTTAAGAATGTGAGAAGCGAGCTATTGACGTCACAACGCATCGGGTTGAAAATGACTAGTAAATGTAGTGTTAGGGAAAGATATGGCTAGATATGTATTTACCCTATTATAAGAGTAAGTGTGACCCGAACAGTAGCATCCACTCGGTCGAAAAGGTGTAACAGCTTTTTCAGGTCAGCCATTCTGAGTGAGGGTTTTCCCTGGATTTCCTTCATTCACACCAGGCAGATACGGGGATGGTACTTAACATAATAGTCCCAGGCTGTTTCTTTCCTTCTCTATTCCTTTCTTCCTCTCCAGTTCCCTGGGGAGTGTGATCGCCGATGGACGTCATCTCCTCATATGTATGACGTGCTAACATGGCCATAGATGCCGAAAGCTCAGAAGTCTAATCCCTTATCGTAATCCGAACATTAGTATCGATGAACATTTCTTAAAATTCACAGTCCGTGGTTCGGTCCCCGGCCAACTGATTTTGTGGTGGACAACATCGTTTCTGTGTGTGTTTTCTCAGGTTATTCCTCTTTCCTCCCACTCTACCATTCCACCAATTCCTCCGTCGTCATTTACTTGCCTTATAATCATCGTTTCCCTTAGCCTAAAGGACATAATCGTGGAATGTTAAACTGAATATTTCATTTCATTTCTTTTAAAACTTACGGTTGTTTGCATTTTATTTGAGCAAGTAAATGTTTCAGTACAGCCATAAAGAACGTGAGAGTACATGTTTAAAAAAATAGCGAATACAACAAATAGTATGTTTGCACTTTAAAAAATATATATATTTATTTTGAAAATCATGAATGACATTCACGCAGAATATCAGAGTATAAATATGAAATATAAATCTAGAGAATGTTTAAATCTGCAAATAGAATAGGCTTGTTTTGTCCACATAATAATAATAATATACATAGATTCTATATTTACGATTGATCGTAGCATTTATGAGGGAGTCAGTCAGTCAGTGACTTGAGCTATATACGTAGTACGTACAACTAATCGAATATGATATGAAAAGTGAATTGCTTGTAGCGTGTGCAGCGTTACATATGAGGAGTGATGTGATCTATCTTCTAAATCACGGTTGCGTGTTTCGGCTCACAGAACTGTGGGCCTCATGCAACGCAAGTTAATATCCGCGAACTCCGAGCAGTAATTTGCAGAAAGTCATTTATAGCCTGTGAGACATAAATATAGGACCAGTATGGGCAATTACCATATATCTTGTGACAGTATCGGTCATAGCGTTAAACTTTTTTATGTTTCACTTTTCGAAGTTTTTCGTGATACGGGAAGAGTAGCTATCTTAAATTTCTTCTGATTCATATTTCAATCGTTGATTGTTCTTTTTTGTATCCTATGCCCGTCTTTTTATAGCGGATTTTCGTTTGTTATGCTGATTACAGAGTTGGTAGACCTGTTGTATAATTTTTTTGTCTGAATATTTGCATGCTAGGAGAGCGACAGTAACGGCTTTTTCTGGGCTGGATGTGAGCCCAGGTCTCTTTCTTTTCCCCATTTCGATTACAAAGCCATGCAATAACTCGAGGGTTATAGCACTCTGTGTGTTCGACCTATGCTTTGAAAAAAAGTATAATTTTGAACTGATAAAATTTTCTACGGAGAGAGCTGTCAAAAAGCTGATTTGTTATTTATTTTATTTTATTTTTTAATATTAATTAATCTCATGGGTTATGATTTTGTGTCAAACATTCACAGGTTTTACTTCACACGTTGCTATGACAATGGGTAATTTTGTGAAAGCTGTGAATAAATATGTTTAAAAATTTAGGTTATATTTTACCCATGTGTGTTCGAAACTAGTAATGCATATGGAATTCTTTACTTCCCAATTACAAGTAAAAACTGAACTTCCTAGCGCTCCATCCTACGAAACCTTTTGGTTGATCATTCGCCGTACTTCCGACTAGGTAATGAAGGTAAACACATTTACTACCAGTGACATTATTTCTAGCTTTCTTGACCGAAGTTCGATGCCTCTTAATTCAATTAGATCTTTATGTAACTCACAATGCTAGGTCAACATCGAACATTTTATATCTCTACTGGGAACTGAATGCGGGCTACGCGTACTAAAAGCACGCATGCTACCCTTTCGATTCTACGTGAGCACTATGACAGTCTAATTTCTAAAAATTGACAAAATATACCAGTTATTTAGAAACCAGCTAAGTGTCTCATATTTTGAATATAATATGAGACATGTATGGACGTACATAGAGCTAAATTACTAAAATGTTTATTCTTACCTTTTGTCCCGGGTAAGATCAATCTGCTTCAAATTCGATGTAACTGTCTATCAATATCTATGCTACTTTTTACGATATAAGCTCAGTCCAAATCTCTTTTATTATTTGAACTAGAATAAATCAAAATTTCAGGTCTCTTTATATTTAATAACAAGTTATGCAATTATTGTCTTTCTCAACAACATTAAACAGTAAACTGGATACCACGATACCGATTATTTTTACGATTAACATCATTCGTAAAGTAATCTATCCTTTGAAATGGTTTGTTCTTGCAATTGTTTATTTGTTTATATTTTACGTTTCTCTGTCTTTGGAAAGATGTCTATCTGTTTTATTATTATTTATTTATTTGTTGGATTTTTAGCTCTGTTTGCACTGATTTTTCATTTATTTATTTTTGAATTTTACTTATGTCTGTGCTTTTGTTTAGGTAATTTTTGTTAGGCTTAACTTTACCTCTTATGCAGGGCCGGCGCGAGGGGGGGTCGAGCCGTGCCACTGCCCAGGGCGGCAAGTATAATAGGCGGCAAAATTTGAAAAGAAAATAATACTATCAAAATATAGTGATTCGTAATAGGCCCACATGGAAAAATAAACTTGTGTTCACCCGAGAATGTAACTGAACTTTACTCACATTCAGAAAAATACTCACTCAGGAAATTCAGAGCATTTCCTCTCATTTTCAATTATAAACTACTACTAGTCTCAGGTATCTCGTTCAATATTTCCTTGCAGCGGCGTAGATAAGATTTTCAACTAGGGTGGATAAGATTATCAAGGCGTCTTTTATATTTTTTTCTATTCAGCAATATTCTAACGCTCCAATCCAAGTACGCTACACCCCAAGTATGCACTTAAGACAGACCGTTCTAGCCTACAGCATCTAGAGACATTTAGATTCTAACAGCAAGTTTTTAACCAATTTACAAATTGTTCATTCCAAATATAGGAAATCGTACAGCATATTTTTTCTTGAGAAATATCTGCTAGAATCATTTGTGCAATTGCGCGTGCATTACGGGTTTTCCCGTTTTCGCGAGCCTTCTATATTCCTTCAAGTAGCCATCCACTCAACACAGCATCTCAGTGCACTGTTTCATATTTTGTAGTTGAAAAAAAAAAGTTTGACATTTTCTCTGCATCAGTTCAATGTTGAGCCATCTAAAGGAACATATTAGCAGTCGCACTTTAGAGCCATTAAGCACCACAAGGTGGGAAAGCCGAATTGATGCTCAGACTCCACTTGGATATCAAATAGGGAAGGTTTATGATGCCTTACTTCAAATAAGTAACGACAATAAAACAGAATGGTCTCCCACCATGCTCTACGTATAGCAAACCGACTGCGTGACTTTCCTTTCCTTTGCTCACTCGTTATCTGGTATAACTTTTTATTACACATAAACATAGTAAGCAAAAGTCTCCAAAGCATTGATTCTCATGTGTTGGATGCAGTCGGGTTTCTTGAAAATATATCTGAGTACTTTGAGAGGAGCAGAAATGATGCAAAATTTCAATCTTACGTAGTTGATTTAACGGGGTTGTCATCAGCATTAGATATGGATGATCCACGGATAGATAATACAGTGAAAGCTCGGAAGTCGAAAGAAGAAGAGACAGTTTCAGTACGAGGCAGAGGATGAAGCAATTGAAAATCCACAAACAAGATACAAGATGGATTTTTATTACAAATTTCTAGACGTGATTGTGTTAGCTCTAAGAGAAAGGTTTGAGCAACTTAAACACCACTGCGAGTATTTCGATTTTCTTTACGATATAAGTAATCTTAAAGATATGCCACCTGAACTTTTGTCTGCAAAGTGTACTAAACTTGCCAGCATTATAACACACAAAAAATGGAAATATATTAATCCCAGTAATCTACATGACAAACTGAAAGTGTTATCCGCTATAATTAAGCCTAAAAGTTCACCAAAAGAGACTTTAAAATTAAGGAACATAACTTTGCTCCCAATGTGTGTTGCACTTAGGATTTTGTTAACCTTACCGGTAACAGTGGCAAGTGGAGAAACAAGTTTCTCGAAATTTAGACTTACTAAAAACTATCTATGTTCTTTCTGTCTGAAACACGCTTGTGTGAACTAGTGATGATGTCAATAGAACACGAATTGGCTGAAACATTGGACTACTTATAAAAGAATTTGCTCATATCAAATCAAGAAAAGTTCCTTTCAATTAAGGTATGTTAAACTTATGAATCTCTGTGTTTTAGTACATTATAAGGCTTAGGATAATCACTTAGTGTTGCCGTAATATCTGATTCACTATATTATCTTCATGCTCCATACTCTAAGGAAACTCCTTTTGCTACAAAATAAGCTTAAAAATGAAAATTCTTAGTCGTGACTAAAGCATATTTTTTAATTTTATTTTCTGTATGTGCTGCTGTATATCACAGATATACAGCGAAATCGAGCATACTGAATATTGTGTCATATATGGATTCGTTAGCATTCGAGAGAGGTAGTTCAAGTTTTTGTTTACTTTTCCATTTCATACATGTTTTTAAATGGGCATCTTACTTTTTCGTGACACTTGAACGTCTTCTGTCAAAATAAGGTTTGCGGATTAAAGGGGCGGCATGTGAAAGTACCGCCCAGGGCGGCAATTCTTCTAGCGCCGGCCCTGCTCTTATGTTCCCTTGGAAAGTTATAGTTTTGGTTTTGTAATTGTTTATTGGAGTTAATTTTACCTTTTATCTGCTTTTAGAAAGCTGTATTTTGTTTGTGATTGGTTATTTCTTTTCATTTTACTTCTTACCTGCCTTTGGAAGGCTATGGTTTCGTTTTTGTTATTACTTGTTTGTTTTACTTTTAACTATTCTTTGAAGGCTATGGGTTTGTTTTGCAATTGCTTATTTGTTTTAATTTTACCTCTTACCCGTTTAGAAAAGAATGGTTTTGTTTTTGTAATTACTTGTCTTAATTTGGCTTCTTACCTACCTTTGGAAAGTAGGAACTTTTCTTTGTGTAAGTGTTTATTTGTTTTAATTTTACCTCTTATTTACCCGTTGAAAGCTATTGTTTTGTTTTTGTAATTGCTTATTTGTTTCCATTAACCTCTTATTTGCCCATTGAAAGCTATCGTTTTGTTTTTGAAGTTGTTTATTTTTGATTTTACATCTACACACCCTTTGAATACTAATATGGTTTTGTTCCTGTAATTGTTTATTTGTTTTAATTTTACACTTACTTATCCTTGGAAAACAATTGTTTTGTTTTTGTAACCATTTATTTGTTGTAATTTTGTCCTTGGAGAGCAGCATTTTTGAGTTAGTAATTGTTTATTTGTTTTAACTGTACCTATTAACTGCCCTTTGAGAGCCATTGTTCATTTGTTTTAACCCTTTATTACACGAGTTAATTTTGGTCGTGTTGAAATTATTTTGCTTCTTTCTTTATGCATTACGTAGATAAATGTAAATAACATTCAGTAATATGATTTTTCACATTTTTACTTCTGGGGTATCTAGGTACAGGATACATGTCATGGTTGTATTACACTAGTAAAAACAGAGTTTAGTATAAATAGGCCTATCAGCAGAAATCATGTGGTATGAAGATTGTAAAACAGTGATTTTTTAATGTTGAGAACAAAAAAAAAAAAAAAAAAAAAAAAAGATTTTGTGAAAAAATTTATAAGTAACAAATGTGCACGTTTTGTGCTTTCTGATGCTCTCTGACACTCTCTGTCTGACCTATACAGCTAGGCGAAAACTGTATGGTAGAAAGCTTAACTCCATTGGTGCCACATGGCGTCGGCGTGCGCTATTCGTTAAGTATATCTTGATTATTTTAAGAATATCTTGATTATTGTTATTGATTCACTATGATGCAAATTGGCATCAACATGCATTTTAGGATTAATTGTACTTCTATCTGCTCTTTGAAAGCTATTTTTTTTTTTTTGTTTTTTTGTAATTATTTACTTTTTAATTTTACGTCCTAGAATCGCAGTCGTGTCCTTCAACTTAAGGAAGATAATTGTAAATAATGATTTATGCTGGTGAAATTAATAAGCAAATGATTAAAACTAAACACATATGCTCTAGACGAGACTCGAGTTTGCGACTAATACTTATGTTCTCTATCCTTTGTAAAATGAATATTGTAACTACGTTAAACTCTCTGGATAGTCCACGCAGGGTATGATTAGCCTGATGGTTTCTTTTAACTGAATGATATATAGTCAATGCGTGGACTTTCATTTACATTATTTCGACTTTTTAATCTGGAGTTCGCTACTTGTAGATAGCTCTTTAATTGCCTCCAATGCTGGGTCAATACACAAAAAAGTTAATTGCTGTTGGAAATCGAACTCAGACTAAGTGCGTGGACCAGTGAGTTATACAAAACACACTTGGTATTATTTAAATAAAATATATATAATCAAAGCAAATATCTATATTTTAATAATCTGTGTTACAGTTTCACCAATATACATATAACAAGAGATTATTAGACACTTCATAGTTGAATGCTTAACCGTTTGTCTTTAGTGCATGTGGTCCGAAGTTTCGACTTCCAGTGTGTACTTTCAGTTTTCAATGTTGACTTAACTTTATGGATAATTGAGGAACTGCTTGAATTAGGAGACAATAAACATTATATTTAGTGTGCCAGATATAACAGTGAGAGAACTGATCTGGTGACAACGCCTCATCCAACTAAAAACTATCTGGTTCCAAATAATCCTCCAGGAGTTATCTTAATTAGATACTGTTGAATATTCAGTATTAATATACTTCTTACTTCCAACGCAAAACTTGATATCATTGCAGATGCGCACTTCTGTTTGTAAATCACAGGAAATGTCTCTGAATATATCTCTAAAAGAGCGAACAAAATTGATTATCTTTCAGCTGAATTTTTGTGCGATCGGTACAACATATCCACATCGCAGAAGATGGACTCTCAATAATATCAAATAGTTTCTTCATTAAACAGTATGGTATTGGGTTTGCTAATATACAATTTGGCCCAGATGGAATTTTGGCTGTGTGCCTGATGATGACGTCACAAAATACGCAAGCAAGCCAAGCCAGAAAGGAGGGGAAAAAACTATGCAAAAAACGTCGCGTCGCCGTAGCCATTCGCTGACGCTGTCACCGTGCCAGAAGAAAAAAAAAAAGAGAGAGAGACCGAGAAGGATACTTTGTGGAACTAGTGAAGATGAGAAATGCTCGGAGATACGCTGGAGAACTCCACAGTCAGAAAAGAAGACCGTCCGTCGCTTGCAGTCAGCCGTCCCTAGCTCTCACTCTATAGCTCTCTACCTGACAAGGAGGACACAACACATAGAAAGGCGGTAGCACACTCACAAGCTGTCATCCACGCTACCATTTTTAGACTGTCCAATACGTAACAACCTCTGGCAGCGCAAAAGGCGAGGAACAATTGGATACAGTTGTGCTGATCCGATCACCTTTTGTTGCCACAGATAACGAAAGACATTGTCAGTACAAGTAACGGACACAACATTTATCCACGTTCAGAATCGCATATTGCGTAAACTTTTCTTCTGTCTGCCATCAAATTAAAAAAGCCACTGTTTCTGTAGAGGGTCTCATATATTATACTATCCACTCCAACCTTGTGATCTCACTTAAACTTGTTTACATTAACAGAATACTAAAATTAAAGAATACTAATTTTAATTAATACTAGATACACTGAACGGGCTCTTTTTACATCTTTTCATTTTCCTTATACAATACTCAGTACTGTTCATGCTAGCTTCAGAACTGCATATAACTACTATTTTATTAATCTGTGTTACAGTTTCACCAACGTGTTATTGCCTATGCATTATGCAATGGTTATTGATTATGACACTTATAGTGGCAGTGCAGTATTTTATGTGTATATAAAATACAGGAGTGGAAGTCATGAATATGTATTACTAATGTATTCGTATAGAGGACTATGAATACGTCTTCTAATATATTACTTTCTCGAATTAGAATCAAACGGTTTAATTGTCTTTTAATTCTTGACTTTTAGTCGATTTATTGTTTGTATACACAAAAGAATTTTACCTAAAGTTTGTTTCATTTGGTTATCCTGGAAAATGATACGAAAACTGTATTACTGAACAGGTGGGACACATAAAACCTTCATTTCTCATTTACTGGGAGCATTCTTTACTAGGGATGATAGCGATACGAGACGAGACACGACAAGACTGCATCCAATCTCCGTCTCGTTTCGGTGAGCAAAGAAGTGACCTCGGTCTCGCCTCAAGTCGAAAATCGGGGGGCCGCGGTGGCTCAGTGGTAGAGTGTTCACCTCTGGTGCTTGGGGTTCCGGGTTCGATCCCAGCCCCCGCCAAGTGAACTTTGTGGTGGACAAACACCGTGTGCGTGTCTTTTCTCGGGGTTCTCCCGTTTCCTCCCACTTTCTTCATTCCACCATTTCATTCATTACTCATAATCACCGTCTCCTTTAGCCTAACCGGCATAATCATGAGACGTAAAACTCAAAGATTTCATTTCATTTCATTTTCAAGCCGAAAATCGTCCTCTTGGTCTTGAGCCGATTAACAGATGTTTGTTTTGATAGCCTAGTCTCGATCTCGTGTCAATAAACTCAAAAAATAAAAAAGTTAAATTTAAAATTGTAAGAAGTATCAATTGACAGTCTGTCGTTCACTTCATTCTTGACTTCATTCTTGCAGGTTGCATATCTGTTCGTAAGTAGGTGGCCAACGCTTCGTAGATACGTGGCTTCTGTTCATATTTTTTCGGGTTCAGTCTCCAGTCGGTGTGGTAAAACCCAAATAGTGGTTAACATCCCACTTCAAACGCAATGCATCTTGTTTGACATGTTTTCGATATGAAAAGGGACATTAGTCAATCAGCTCCTAATTATACTGTGGTTACCAGATAACACAATAGATAACATCAAAAGTGTATTTAACCGAACCGTGATGCATTATTTATTTATTTATTATTTTTCATTTATTATCCTTTTCATTCTTATTTGACTGCAGATTCACCACAGAAAATCACTCTCATTTATCTTAAGAAATATTGGTAAATTACAACTACAGTATGTTTTATTTAAAATGAATTAAATGCTCTATTACCATTTTACTTTCCAAATTCAGTTGACACTGTGTAACATCGGCTCCCTACAACAAGGAGTACTCGTAAGGAGTGTGTGTAAAAGTAAAGTTTTCTACATTCAGTTTCATTTCCTAACAGCAACAGAATAATCATGAAATAAAATTAGATTTTCTTTTAAAAAGACATGGATTTAGCTTTCTAAACTTTTAGTGACAGGGCACATGGTAGTTCAATATTACAATGCTTACCTCTGGTGCGTGGTGTATCTGATTCGATCCCCGGCCAAGTAAATTTGTGGTGGACAACATCGTGTTTGTGGGTTTTCTTAGGGTATTCCCGTTTCCTCACACTTTTTCATTCCACCAATTTTTCTATCATCATTTAGTTGCTTTAATCATCCGTCTTCCTTAGCATAACAGGCATAAACGTGGGACGTTAAACTCGAAAAGATTTCATTTCATTTATTTTCTTTCGTGACGGATAAAGTTTTTCCAATTGATAATTCACGAATTTAGCGACTTTTGTATTGCTACTTGGCTATTTTCATAAAAAACGGAGTTGGCAACAGCAGGGACCATGATACCTATAGGCGGTCTTGCCTGAAACTTTATGTTCAGCTTAATTCTCCAGAACTTTATAGAGAACTTATCTTTTGCAATGCATGGTTCCTGGTTGGATAATCGTAGATAAAACAAATTATGCAGAATACAAAAAAGACAATCATTTAAACCGTACAATATTGTATTGACTCATTTACACTCTTATTTTGCTGTTCGTTTTACATTAATGTGCCTTGCATTGATACCGACTTAAAGTAGAAATTTCTTCTTCCTTAATATGTGAAAAATCTATATCAGAATTTACATTATATCAAAAAACAACGGCTACTGTATACCGTTAAAATAAATTTTTGAACATAGTACTTAGGTTCAATGGCGTACGCAGGGAATGGGCCCAGGGGGTTCGGTTTCTCCGAAATCCCAAATTTTCTGTAAATTTAGTTTAATTTTAGGGGTGATTCTACAAATTTTAATATAATTTATCCTCATATTGAATTTGGACCCCTCTCGAAATAAATTCCTGCATACGTGTGTGCTTAGCTTGACCTGTTTTTTTTTTTTTATCGTTATACTTTGGTAAGATATGCTTTCTAAGCATATTTTACGGGGGGATTACATTTTTCACAAAGAATAATGGCTGTATCCTTTGAAACGATTTTTTTTTTTGAATAGTTAACACTTGTATAGAGCTGGGTTTTTATATTTTTATTTTGATTCAGGTATGCATCCTAAGATGGGGGATGAGGTTGAAATATATCATACATTTGAAATATTTTCTATGTACCTATTATTTTCATACGAAGAACAAATATTTCAGATAGTATTATCATAAGCCGCGACATAGTATGTCTTTCACTTTAATATTGGAAATAGTATTTTAAGATTTCTTTTTTGAAATAGATAAATAGTAGTTTCGAAATGTTCCCTTCGAAACATCGCACAGATATGATCTATCTAAAAATACTCTTTAGAACAGGAAACTAAATGGGAAAGTCATTTATACGTTAGATGTGGAGTTTAGACAGCTAAGTTAGACTCTTTGAGCTTTGAAAGAGAACAGGAAATGCCTAGCTTTATATGAAGGTTCATTCTCTGGACCATTTCTTCTGAGTGGTAACTTTTATATATATATATATGTAATGTGTGTGGATCAGTTCCTTTGTGTATGTGTGGTGTGTGGACAAGGTTCATTGTGGTTGGAGACAACGGGTGGACAGTGGTCAAAAATCTCTCGTGCTTCACCGCTGCCGGCCAGACTAACTACTTCCTCCGAAGTTCTTGTTAGAGGATGAGAAACAGCGAGAACTTTTGCCCGTTCTCTCTTTCTCTCATTTCGTCTCATCTCCAAACTTTAACCAGCAATGGTAGTGGAGTATGTGTGTCCTCGTTAGTCCTGTCATTGGATTTATACAAAAGGAAAAAACCCCCCTACATTGACGAAAAATCTTTAGTTTTTCTTTTCTATACTGTTCCTCTCTCTCTCTCTCTCTCTCTCTCTCTCTCTCTCTCTCTCTCTCTCTCTATATATATATATATATATATATATATATATATATATATATATATATATAGTATAAAGGCCATTCTCGTTGTAAGTTATGTTCGTGTGGCATTTTCACTGTTCATTTCTCATCTTCGTATTCCTTTCTTTTATGTCTTCTGTTTTCTTTTTTAATCTTTTATAGGAGTAGCTCTAAGGATGAAATATAAATATGAAAATCAAAGCCCTTTTGCATCCCTGACCTTTATCGTATGTATGGCAGTATTCTCTGTCGAAACAAAATGTGAAAGGATCTGATATTCTTTATTCGTTGTGCTTCCTTGTCCTTACATGTCTTTTTCTTATGTTTCGAAAAGAATCTTTACCAGAAGAAAAAAATGGAAGTGAAAAAAATATGCCAAAAGAAACCTGTAATTAGAGGAAGCCTTTACTATTTGTAAGGCATAAAAGACATTATATGTGAGAGGTTATCATCACTATCATCATCATCATCATCATAAGTTATTATCATCATCTACCGAGTCTACTTATTTCAATGAGTGTACTTAGAATTTGAAACTAATGAATCCTCTCTTTTCTCCTTTTTTCTTAAAGTTCTGTTTTATCATGTTGCAAGGAAAGGTAAGTTATCTACCTACTTTTTAAATTGTGCATCGTATTTTCAATTTTCCCCATATTTCCTTCAAGAAAAAAATAAACTATACTTGGAGCAAAATAAGAAATGATTGACATTTGGAGGAGCACCTGTTGCGCTGTTGTCACCCCGTAAGTGAGGAGCTCCTTCCGCCTTGGTTGGCAAACACTTCTGAACATATGTTACAGGACGGCATCATTGTAATGTTATTGTACCTTTCCACAGGAACCATCCACTTGCCTATGATTGACCTCTCAGATCTTATTAGTTCCGTAACGTAAATTCCCTTCTCAATACAAATTTCCACGTGGCTTTGAAAAGACAATTGAGGAGTTTGACAATAAGGGCGTAAGTCTGAAACATGCAGCTGAAGAGAAACGATGTTGAAAATTTAAGTAGTGTTTTTTCTAACATAAAACAATGTAATATACAGCATTTTTTGCGATATTGAATTGAAATGTTACCATGAGGCTAAACGAGCATGGCAAAAGTCACAAATGCGTTTGATGCAAAAAGGGCTTAAACTCGCTTACGCCGTTCTTACATCAAACTCCTCAATTGATTTCTAGTTTTTCTTCGTGCATAGCAACTAGACGCAACAAGACATTAGTATAACGGCGAGGGGAGCAGGTATGCTGCCATACATCGCGTCAAGGACATGAGTACAAGTCGATTGGTTGACCCCGGCCACCAAAGGGCGTAGCGCAAGGAATTTAGTTTAGTTCCATGAAGCTATGTTAATTTAATAGACTAGAATCTTTCCTTAGGCTAGGCAAGTCAGGTGATTCATAATAAATCGAATGAAATCAAATTAAGCTAACAGTTCCAAATGGCCAGAAATGATGCGTCTACCTTAGGTGTGTTTGTATAGATAACCATCTATTGTCGCGTCTGACATAAATTGAATAGGATTTTTTTCCAAGCCGCAAATCACTGGAACTATCCAACAATATGCCCCACGATATCTTGTAATGATCAGCGTCATTTCTGATTTTATTGGGGGTGGAGAGTGGGGACGAGATATTCCACCCATATAAGAGTTTCACATTGTCTACTAGTATATTAGTATACAGTTTATTAAAATATAAAGGGTTGTTCAAAAAGCGCGCCGGTTTTGGATCGTCTGACGAATTTTTGTTTCTCGGTTGCCGAGATTGTTTTGTGTTGTTGCTCTACCCATAAACATTCCGATTGTCACCTTAGTCTGAATTTCTCGCACTTCTTCAGTTTGTCTAGCCATGGAGCAATTTACTATAGAGCAAAGAAATTGCTAATTGTGAAAACTTTTTTATCAGAACGGATCGCCTCATTTCGCGAAATTACTGACCAGCAGTGGCCCCCGAGGTCGTGCGACTTAACTCCTTGTAACTTTTTTTCTTTGGGAGTACCGGTACTCTTAAATCATTGGTGTATGTCAATAAACCTCGTTCCATCCGTGAATTAAAGGAGGAAATTCGACGAATCGTCGGCGAAATCGAACTGGAAACTTGTCAGGCAGTCATAACGAATTTCACGAATAGAGTTATTGCATGCCAGCGCAGTAGAGGAAGTCATATGCCCGACGTCATTCACCATACCTGAAATCGGAATGTATGATGAACGTGTTTATGAATTTTGTTAGTGTGTTTTGAAAAAAAAAATAAATAAAGTTCATAATTTGATATAACAAAACCGGCGCGCTTTTTGAATGTCCCTATATATATTTCTCCAACTCAGTGGGAGCAAATTCCCCCTTGTGCTCTCCAAATGATCTCACTGCTTGTAATAAGATAAATACTTTATTTGAGTTCCATTCTGTAACTAATTCTTTTCTATACTCCACAATTTTTCTTTTATGAACTCCTCTTCTTAGTACTCATAAATGAATTTAAATAACTCCTTATTTATAGAAACTTCCATAGTATTCATTGATTAGAAGAAATAAAGAAAAACGAACAAAGAATTTGTTACTTTAGCATCTTTTGATATAAATCTTTTGTAATCGTTGGTAGTTATTATCTCTGGCAAGCTGCTTTATAATATTGTTAACAATGTTACTTCAGAGTTGTAACCATGTAAGCTTTGTTGATTTTTCCATAAAAGAAACAGTGGGTAGTTGTTTTTCCTTTCTTTTACTCAGGAACAAAAAATAAACAAAAGGTGTTTGCACAGTTACAAGATAAATGTTAAAAAAAAAGAAGAAGGAAAGAAGACAAAACTAGAAGTTATTATAGATGTTAGATCAACCTTCTTTTTCAATAATGGATAAAAAGGAAATAAGGATTTTAATGGTTAAAGTGCGGCTTGAATGGATAAAGAAGACAAAGAAAAATTCTAATAAAGAAGTTATAAAAGGAAATATGTTACTGAAAAATTAATTTTCTTTATCAACACCTAATGTTTTTAATGCATATCCGTTTGCTGTGGGTGATCTCTGTTCGAATCCAGATGCGGATTTTTTTTTTTTTTTTTCGTCATGAGGCAGTTGGATAACTATCCATCTATCTATACAGTTTATGTAAAAATGAAAACGACTATGTTTGTGACTTAATAACTCTTGAACCACCCGACCGATCTCGATCAAATTTTCAACAAAGATGAGGTTCGGGCCTGGGATGGATTTTATCACTTCACTTGAACAGTGCAACTTAGGGGAGGGGAAGGGGGAAGATATATAAAAATGATCGAAAATGACCGATATTAGTGTCGAATTCATACTGTTTTGAGTCGCTGAGAAAAACAATGATACTTCCGATGCCGTTTAAATCCAAATTCAGCCCCCAATACTACTCCAAAGAGGGATGGTGACGTAAAAATAATTGGAAATGACTGATATTAGTATCGAATTCATAGTTTTTAAGGTCCATAGAGGTTGATTGGCCTTTATGGCAGAGGTTTCGTGCCCTTTATGTTCAAGATGAAACATACTCTCCCCATGCGAAGAAAGGGTATTCTGCTAGTTCGAATAAAAATGAAGGTAACTACGTTCTACAAAAGCGGAAGCAATGATATTTGGAGCGAAGATATCAATTAAATGTCCTAAATGTCCACCATTGTCCAATTAAATGGCCGGAAGTTTTCGTCGGCTGTAGTTGCACGGAGAAGTGAGTTTGTACTTTAACGTTCCTTGGTTAACTTCAACGTTTCGTTAGAAATAGCAAGGGACCATTCTGGTTCGTAAATCTTTTAAATATTTCACTAAACTTTCCATTTCAATATGGAATCAATTGTGACTTAATATTACTTTTAATATTATTATAGCACTCACATAAGCTTCCATTCTACGTGAAAATGTGTTTAATTTTTAACAGAGTATTATTGCATCTGTGATTACCTTCATCTTTTTTGTACCTTATGACTCTCGTTTATTATTATTATTATTATTATTATTATTATTATTATTATTATTATTATTATTATTATTATTATTATTATTATTATTATTATTATTATTAATCGTATCTCGTAGATTTGATTGTTCTTACAGAGGTAACCTTGTTTAAAAGATCTTAGCATGCAAATACAGCCTTTCTATTTTGGCTGTTATTCTTTTCTTTACTCTGATTTTAATGGTCATTAGGTAATCTTGTCACTGTAGTAATCGTGCACAAATAAGACAATATATAAACGATTAAACTAAACCGTTCCGGTTTGTGAAAATTTCCATTCGAGCATTGCTTAACACCTGAGATTAGCGCTCTACTACTGAGCCATCATGACTCGTGTCAGCATAAATTGTGCTACTTAATCCGTACTTTGGGAGCGCGGTGACTCAGTGGTAGAGCGTTCCCCTCCGGTGCTCGGGGTCTCTGGTTCGATCCCAGTTTGCGCCATATGGACTTTGTGGTGGACAAACACCGTGCTCGTGTGTTTTCTCGGGGTCTCCCGTTTTCTCCCACTTTCTTCCACCATTTCACTCATCTCTCATAATCACCGTCTCCTTTAGCCTAACCGGCTTAGCCGTGGGACGTAAAACTTAAAGATTTCATTTCATTTTTTAAAAAATCCGTACTTTTGTTAAAAACATAGGTGATAAAAGCATGACTAAATTTTATGAAGAATATTGTTTGTTTATCGAAATGGTTTCATCGAGAAATCTAAAATAAGTTACATTGGATGATGTATAGAACCATTTTTAAGGAATATTCTACACAAATTTCAAAATCTTCCTCTTCCATTGTCCGGCTCCGATTTCAGTGAAGTTTTTCTAGCTGTTAGAGGACATATGTATTATTTGTGATGACAGAAATTTTTGCCATGGTGCATGTTTTCTATTATTTTTTAAAAAAATAATTTTTAAGAGTTGTGATGTGGTTATTAGAGATTATTGCAGATGTCCCTTACTAACCTTTGTAAACGGAGCGTTAATGAAAGAACAACCATGTAGATACATATAAGGCCTAGGGGGAAGTTGTATGGTAGGTATGACCTTGATGGCAGCCATCTTGAAATCCGCCATTTTGAATTAAGGTCAAGTTTTTTAAATGGGAATAAGGTAATATGATACATGATTTCGGGCTAGAATTTAATCAGGAAGACAATAGTGAAGCTAGTTTTGAGGTACACCCATTTGGGGAAAAGTTACAGGCATTTAATTGTTCACTTACTACGTGCAAAGTCCCTTACCTCCGCTTCTAACCCGCATATTAATGATAATAAATGGATAAAAGCTTCGCTAATACATATTATGCCTAGAGGGAAGTGATACGGTAAGGGTATCTTTGACGCCAGTCATCTTGAAATCCGCCATTTTGAATTAAAGTGAAGTTTGAAAAATGAAAAACATAGCATGTGACACCTCATTTTAATAGCAAATTTCCCCAAAAGACAATGGTATGCTTATTTTTGTTCTATAGTTAACCAGTATGAATTTAGAACTGCTTCTAATGTGCACCAAACGTCCATTATTCGTTCTTTCAAATCGGCAACACTCCTAATTTTCACCGAATGTTTTAAGATTCCAACTGACACTTTGCAATTGTTGCCATGGCTCATGTTTTCTAAATTTATTAAATTTTTTAAGAGTTGCGATTTGTCAGTTAATGAATAGTGTTGGGATAAGCATCCAGCAATCTTTCTGAATTTTGAAGACTCTTTGTAATTATTTATTTCCTACACCTGCCCTTCAAAAACTCGTTTACTGACATGAATCATCACACAACGAAACAACTCCAACTTTGCATTCAGGTAATACCGAAGACGTAGCTTGTATAGTAGATGAGACGAAAAATCAAATGAAAATTCACTTCAAAAAGGAAAACGAAATATTTATTAAAAATATTTGATTGTTTGTCGTTTGCGCAACATGTAGGCTACATTTCCTGATAATTTTGTGTTCGTATAAAACACCAATTTGTTATAATTTCATTTGTATTTCTTTACGTCGCATTGGTCCATAGGCTTCTCATGTCTTCTGGTTTCAAATAAATAATTACAAATAGAGTCTTCAAAATTCAGAAAGATTGCTGGATAATTATCCCAACACTATTCATTAACTGACAAATTGCAACTCTTAAAAAATGTAATAAATTTAGAAAACATGAGCCATGGCAACAATTGCAAAGTGCCAGTTGTAATCTTAAAACATTCGGTGAAAATTAGGAGTCTTACCAATTTGAAACATCGAATAATGAACGTTTGGTGCACATTAGAAGTGGTCCTAAATTCATACTGGTTAACTATAGAACAAAAATAAGCATACCATTGTCTTTTGGGGAAATTTGCTATTAAAATGAGGTTTCACATGCTATGTTTTTCATTTTTCAAACTTCACTTTAATTCAAAATGGCGGATTTCAAGATGACTGGCGTCAAAGATACCCTTACCGTATCACTTCCCTCTAGGCATAATATGTATTAGCGAAGCTTTTATCCACTTATTATCATTAATACGCGGGTTAGAAGCGGAGATAATGGACTTTGCACGTAGTAAGTGAACAATTAAATGCCTGTAACTTTTCCCCAAATGGGTGTATCTCAAAACTAGCTTCACTATTGTCTTCCTGATTAAATTCTAGCCCGAAATCATGTATCATATTACCTTATTCCCATTTAAAAAAACTTGACCTTAATTCAAAATGGCGGATTTCAAGATGGCTGCCATCAAAGTCATACCTACCATACAACTTCCCCCTAGGCCTTATATGTATCTACATGATTGTTCTTTCATTAACGCTCCGTTTACAAAGGTTAGTAAGGGACTTCTGCAGTAATCTCTAACAACCACATCACAACTCTTAAAAATTATTTTTAAAAAAATAGAAAACATGCACCATGGCAAAAATTTCTGTCATCACAAATAATACATATAGGTCCTCTATCAGCTAGAAAAATTCATTGAAATCGGAGCCGGACAAATGAGTGATGTTCCTTGTAAGCATCATTATTGATGCATCTAATAGGAATGAGATGAAAATGGGTCTTTTGTTGATTAGAGTATTTTCCCGATGAAAGGAGTGAAAGTAAACCTTTCACCAAAGTGTTCTGGTTAAGAAAAGCAAAAATATGTGAAAGCAAATCTTGAAATTTGTACAAATTATGGACAGATTAGTGGTGGTGATCATGAAGCTCAAACATATTTGTGTGCTACAATGTATAGCAACTGTCTTAAGTGACAAGGCTTTCATTTAAGTAGTTCAAAGTTACAAGAAGTACTGTACCTCTAAATCTCCTTTCTTTTGGTGAGTCTTAAGTATACACGTATTTTTCATTTATTTTAGTTATTCCTTTTTTAAAGTTAGTTCCTTTAAATGCATATAATGCAATAGGGCTACTGTAAATAAACTTTAAATATATTCAATCGCAGAACATATTACTGATGAAAGGCGAAAATATCTTCCTTTTTGACTTTAGAAATCTGGCAACCTTACTCCTAATGGAATAATTTTCCACAAACTTGAAAAGTTCGTTTACTGAATTATTTCTTTCTTCCTCTATCTCTCTTTCTCTCTCTCTCTCTCTCTCTCTCTCTCTCTGTGTGTGTGTGTGTTTGTTTGTTGGGCCCACCATTCGATAGTGCCTCAAAAACTATTTGAGAAAGTGATGGAATTTTTCGCATCACTCTTACCGTTCCGTAGATATTGGCCAAAAAAGTTCCGATTTCGGGAGATTTAAGGACTTATATCTCGGGAACCGTAAGCCATAGAGAGATGATATTGATGTTGATCAATACGTAAAAGGACGGTGAATATTTTGGTACCAACTAGTAATCGGTGGCCACTGGCCAACTGGCGACCGTTCCCCAAATATTGGCCCAAAAAATTCGGATTTTGGGAAGTTTAAGGAGGGAAGCGGGAAGCGTAAGTCATAGAGAGATGATATATTGCAAATTTTTCAATTTTGAGCGTGTATTGTCGTAAAGCAACATATGGTAGAACGTTTTAACAGGTTTCCTCCTTCGTACAATCTAAATTCTTTTCTCATCACTACCGATTACACTGTTCCAGAAGTCTTGTGGCTTATTGATGTGCATCTTTGGGAACTCTAAGCGAGCATGTATATGTGTATTTGTTAGTTTTGACCTGCAAAGCAGAATAAATAATATGAGTACAGTTACATGTCTCTACACAGCATTCCAGACCTAAAGTTGTTTTCAGGTTTGTTGCAGCAGCGAACGGGTTTGCTGTCTTAGCTTCAATAATCGAAACATTTTAGTCTTCCGTTGTCACTTGCGATCGACTCAGTTTCGCTTTAGTGTGTAATTCCTGTTCTTCTTCCACCTCGAATCGTTCAATTCTATATCTTACTGTTTTAATATCCAGGCTCATAGCCCCTATAGCCCTCCCCTTGGATCCGCCACTATATATATTCATAGCATTGGAGCATTCTCAACTAGTTTCCTATGTGGTCCTGCATTGTACTATTTCTTAGTTCAAGTAACTCTTCCAATTGCTTAATAGTGCTGATTATTTTAAATTAATTAATGACCAGTGGGACTTTTAATGTATGAATTTCCCCCACAGGTAAGCTTTTAGTTTGAAATTATCGTGTCACATATTACTGCTGTACACCTTCTGAGAGTATGTTGAACAACTGCACGCTCACGTACTTGGTTGTAAACAAAAATTAGAAATCTTCGTTATAATAGCAAGGTATAACTTACATTTACTTCCTGTTGTACGAGAACTGTAAAATTGTATCATATTCTGTACCTACATGTAAAAAGGGATGACCTTTGGGAGAAGTTCTATTGCTGGTACGAGATTATATCTTTGCCGTTGATTCTTGTATCTTCATTCCTCCTCTCTTTCTACTTTGGCCTCTGATTTTTGGTTTCTTCTGCTAACTTTGAATACTCGTGTTTCTTTTTTTCTTACTTTATTATTCGTTTTTCGGAAACTAGGAATTTGGAGACAGGAACCGGAAGAACTTAAAGAGAAGAAAGCACGGGAAAACAAATATAAAAGCCTCGCTTTTAAAAATTGTTGTTTTCCCACAGAAAGCGAATGAAACGAAAAGAACTACCGTTTATTCTGAAATCAGATAACAGCGCAAGCGGAGAGAAAAAGAAAAAAAAGAAAAGAATGAGTTTAGATTGCTTTACTCTGAAGAAGAATTTGGAGGTCGAATTGGAATTTCCAACAACTTCAGCTAATTCAAATACAATAAACCCTTCCTTCTCTTTCCATTTTTCTTTCCTTTTCTTTTCTTTTTTTTTTAAAAAAAAAATCTTTGTTATACTCCAAAGTATATCCAAATTATGTTTTATTTTCTTTTTATTTTTCATTGGCGATTGTCGAAAAGTTCTCTTCATGTGGAGGCAGTATATGATGTTTAGAAAGAACGAATTAAATAAGAAGATAAATTTTAAGAAGTTGGACTGTGACAAATGAATTAAAGCCATGCACGCTTTACTGCAGCATATATTTTCCGCAGTCTTCATTTGAATTCTCGTCTGTTTAAGTTCTCTCTCTCTCTCTCTGTATTGGAAGAAAGAGAAAGAGGGTGGTGGTTTTCCTTCTATTGGGCCACTTTTCTTTCATGACGTCATCTTGAAGTTGTTCTGTTGTGAAAAGTTTTCGAAATCTTCAATGTTGCCAACTAGTAGGAAGGGACAGCGTAAAGACTTTAAAGGATTACTTAGCTTATACATCTGTATTTCCTTTTAGCTAAGCTAAGAAAAACATAGATATGACTTTATGAACATTCATTAGCCGATCTAATCCGAATACCAGCATTTCTGTGTATTATCATTCATTAGCCCAAAAGTGACTAAACGGTTACTGTACGCGTCTTTGGCGTGGGAGACCTGGGTTCGATCCTGGCGAAAGCTAATGTGGCTCGGATCCCACGTTAAGCTGCAGAATAACGTATCATATAGCCCCGCTGCTGAAATCAAATCATTAGCCAAAATAGAAAGAATTAAACTTCTACAGATGAGTGTTGGGAGGTAACTGTATTAATTAGTACTTGGTTATGGTAATGTTTAAATTATAATTCAAAAAAGAAAGAATAGTGTAGAATATTTTACCGTTTGGTTGGTTCATTGATTTCAGTTTATCGTCCGTTTCAGCACCGAAGCTATATAAGACATGGATCTACAGATTAACATGGGTTCATGTATGATGCGAACCACATGAACTCTCTCCGGGAATCAAATTCACCCAAGGCGCGTATGTGTTATTGATACATTCAGTTTATGCAGTTTTTGTGAATACTTTAAACGGTTAGCTATCTTACAAATCTGTATTTCTTTTTATGCTAAGAAAAACGTAGGCATGCTTTTATGATTAGAATATTTCGAATAATTTATAGATTATAATGTAGTAAATATATATTAATACTATTTATATGTGATGATGTTTTTATGTCGTTAGACCTAACCATTAAGCCTAAAATAAATTCTAAGGAGATACTTGTTTTCAATCACATATGTCACTAACGAAGCTTTATGAATACTTTATGTAACATAAGGATAATATATTCAAGTCAGTGTATGTATAAAAAAATACCAGCAAAACTCATATCAAATTTACAGATGTGACCAATGATGATTTTAGAGGTCGATACTTCTTGTGCGTGAGGTCACTGGTTCGATCCCATCTCGTGCCAAGTGGACAAATACCTTGTGCGTTTGTTTTGTCGTAGTTCTTTTCCTTTCACATTTTTTTTTTTCATTGTCATGCATCTCCCTCATCCACGCCAGGCAAATACAGGTCCCAGATCACTTCCCAAATAGTATGCTCGTCGAGGGACCTCACCCCTCATTAAGGACATAGATTAAGGTAATGCCCAGAAGTATGTATAAATATTTAAAAATAGATATTCTTGTCTCGAGGGGAACACTTATATATATGTGTGTGTGTTCAAAATGAAATTTAATTTATGTATATTTAAAAAAATATAAGAGGAATTTAATTTCCACTTAGTAAAGGATATTTAAATGCATTTGAAGAAGAAGTAAGTAAAAATCAAACTAATAAAATCCTCTGCTGAAAGACAATAAAGAGGGTCATGCGAAACATTGGTTTATTTCAATTTCTGGAAGTTTCAATGCGTCCAGTAGATGTCACCTGCTGAATAATATGTTCTGCCATCTAACGTCGCGATGTGTAACTTTTATCATTTTACAGTTACACACCTATGTTTCAATAGTAGAAAATAGTCTATGGATAGCCTCCATACAAGTCACCGTTACACGGTAACAGCGTTATATGATGTTAACGAATTAATTCTTTTAACGAATTCGGACTAGGAAATCGCTTTATCCTATAAAAATAAGAATCAAAAAATTAGCTTTCGTTCAGGAGTTATCGGTGAAGTAACTTAATATATGTATTAACATCACAGTGTTGTAAGACTCTACTAACATTACAATCTTGTAAGTCTCTACTAACATTACAATCTTAAAAGGCTCTACTAACATTACAATCCTGTAAGGCTCTCTACTAACATTACAGTCTTGTAAGGCTCTACTAACATTAATCTTGCAAGGCTCTACTAACGTTACAATCTTGTAATATTCTACTAACATTATAATCTTGTAAGGTTCTACTAATATAATAATCTTCTTCTGCTCTGCTAACATTACAATCTTGTAAGCTTACTAGCGTTATCCTAATAAACATGAACCATTTTTCATGTTTTTTTTAGCATAAGTTTGTAATGGTATGGTGGTTAGTTTATAAGAATTGAACTATAGGCAGATTTTCTACTAAACTTGCCTGTTGTATTTATGAAATAATATAATTAGAAGTCAATTTGGATTTGTCTCTCGCCTCAAAGGATAGGAATGATTCATTTCATACATTGTAAACAGTTCAAGAGTGAGAGAGAGAAAAAAGGCAACTTCTGTCTCTTAAGTTTTCTTTAGCTGTCATTTGCCTAATCGCCTGGTTTGGCAGTACTGGAATCTTGGCAGCCTGCCAAACAACAATTAACAGTGTTGAAATTTCTTTAGAATTAGGCATCTTCTAAATGCTAACTCCATCAATAAAAACAGATATGCAGCGAAGTCTAGTTAGGAAAAAGAAAATGTCACCTCTGATTTTGCCGATCTTTTTTCTTTTTGTAATGTTTATTTCTTGGAATTTATATTAGGAAGTTAAACAATGTATCCCTTGTAATAAGGGATTTTGGGTTAGGAGATTTACAACTTGCTAGTTAAAGAATTGAATCATCATTATAACCGTAATGAGTACTTTGTCCAGTGGCGTACACGGATCTTCACCAGAAGTGAGGAACGGAGTTCAAGCACTTAGGACATGCCTGAGATTTGTGTACATATGATAATGTAGTAAATGTATACTTGTCCATATTACCTTGTTAAAGGAGAGAATTCAAAACTAGAAGCCCTTCTCTTGCATACGCAAATTGAGAAGCTCCCATATACACTGAGAAAAATTCGTTCACCGGACAGCAATATATTGTACAAATATACGGAATACTCTTGCTTACTACAGAAATCAGTACGGAACATGCGTCATGCGTATGCTCCATAGGCACTGCCCTTTGATGTTACGTTATGCCGTTGCAGGATGCCTGATATCTAACAGTCTTCCTTATATTACACACATATATGTATGTTACCTTCGTCAGCTATATGTTATAAACGTCCATTTGTATGTGAGATCCTGACCGCCTATATTGCTTCGTATGGAAGGTGCGTACAGATGGAACACTTATACAGAAAGTATTATAAAACATGCATTTTCAGTTATACATTTGCTGTACGTTAAGTCCAGGAACTACAGAATTTACAAATGTAACATAGGATTTTACGTACGCCACATACATTTTTTCTCAGTGTAATGTTGTCCTCTGTTAATACCTTCGTCAGGTTTTGTAAAGAGGAAGAAGAGTTAGAAGTGATTACACTAATAGTCGTTTATCTCACTTTTGATATTAATATCATTGGAAGTTTATTTCGTATGTAAACCCGCGCTTATGTTTTTATCTCCAAACGTTTATAGATGACGGCTGTTTAGTAAGTTGCTTTCGATTTCAAAATCAATATCAACAAAATATTCAAACTCAATCGATATATCGAAAATATCAGAAATATCGAAGATATCGAACTATGAAAATATCGAAATATTAATAGTATGTCCAGGATTGTCCATGAGACAAGAATAGGCAGTATTTTAATTATGAGATAAGATTTGTTCCAACATTAGAAACGATACCTTTTTCGAGACGAGAGGGAACTTCGACGACACCTTTTTGAGACGAGACAGCCTCAACTCTTGTCTCTTTGGTAAATACTGGTCGATCGTTACGACTTTCCGATATGAAGTTTGAAAATATCGATCAAATCGATATGTCGAAATATATCTTATTGGTGTTTTTGGTGCACATCGTTCTGAGTTCGATTTCCAGGGGGAGACCTCAAAAAAAATATTTTCACAATCACTCCCTCCCATCCGTCGTCTTTAGCCTAAAGGCCATAAACTTTTTTTTAAAAAATCATGTTGCTTTTACTTTTTTATTGATTGCATTGTCAATACGTTTGTCCCTCTGTTTAGTCTCGTACTGTGAGTGTAGACTAGTGTTGCCTTGGAGACAAAACGAGATGAGAAATAATATTTTTCGTCTCGTCTCGATTCTCGGAAAGCTTTTCTCGTCTTATTTTGGAAATGTATGTACAAAATTAATATCTTTTTTTTTTTGTTTGTTTTTAAAAGTCGTCTAGCAGTTATCAGAAACCTTCAACGACAGAAGAAATCCATAATAAGTCTGATAGTACAACATTTAAACCATATTTCTTATGGGAGTAAATTGTATAATAACTTGCGTATCTCCAAATGTTGATAAATGCCTTTCATTTTGTTCGTACAATCACTTCATCAGTATATAGTCTTTATATTATGAATGATGCAGCCACGTAGCCAGAATTTCGTGAAGGGGGGTCCGTGACATGAAATACTGTGGTCATCACACCAGGAGCTCGATCATTCTAAACAATTTTACTGGAACATATATTGGTTCGTTAACCCAGGATTTCGTAACGGGGGGGGGGGGGGGGCGTAACAAGAAATTCTGAAGGCCCAGGAGCTCGATCAATGTAAACCACTTTACTATCAACATATATTGGTTTGTGAGGATATGTTGGTAAATATTTTAATAAACTATGAAGAAATCTCGAGTAAAATAATAATAAAAAATAGTATTGAAAAAGATTATACAATATTTACATCCTTCCTCTGTTTATTTAAATATAACAATTTTCCTTTCATTATGACCTCAACTATTATAAAAAGTACATACTCAATAATGTCTTGTAAAATATTTTGCAATATCTGCGTTCCTTTATCTGTTGAATCAAATGTTAACAGTACTTTCTTTCCACATAATTTTTTGTTTTTATTATTCGGTCAACTACTGTCTGTTTCAAATGACAGGTTAAAGGAGCAGTAGAAAATTGTTTTTGAAATAACATGTTTGATATTGCAAAGATGCAATGACGAAAAATTATGATAAAAAATGTCCACGCTCTTACACAACGGCACTATGCTTTCGGAAGCTTGAAATATCCCTGACTAGTAGCAGAAATTCTGAGAATTCCGCAATTTTCTAGAAATTTCAAATTCCCTGACTCTTCCAGGATATATCGCTCACCTCGCAACCATGTATTGCAAGTAATACAAATTTCCTCATAAGAAAGAGTAACCAAAAGCTTCCTGTAGTTTATTTTTAACGTTGATCCTTCTTTTTCTCATTTCATTTTGTTTCATCCTTCCCTAATTTTTTTAAATTTCTGGTCTCGAAGGGGGGGGGGGGGTCCGGACCCCCTCCCCTTGGCTACGTGCCTGAATGATGTAACACTAATACAGTGTTTGGGATCTAAAACTTGGGCAAACTAGTGTGCCCCATGAGGTTGGAGATATTTTTCTCTCTTGTCTCCTGGGGAACACTAGTATCGGTTCGTGGATTGAAAAGCAAACTCACAACTGTTTGGCAATACACTGTCGAGTTCGTTTCCTGGCAACAGTTCTCTCAATTTCCTGGTAAGGTGGTAGTATTGGCAATTCTGTGGTTTCAGATATATATATATATATATATATACTCTGAATGTTTACTTTTAAAAGTAATCCTTTTAAAATAAAGTACGTAACTATTCATGCATTATGGATTTTATTTCTTTAGTTTTGGTCTACTTCCTGATGATCCCAGGTTGTTATCGTTGTACGAACGAAGTTCTTTTATTTTTTGCACAGTTTCCTCAAAATATATTGGCAAAATTGCAAAGTTTATCCTTTTACCGTATATTGTTCCTGTATTGTGAAGCATTTGTGGTAAGATTCGATGGTATTAAATACGATTTCTATTCTAATCCTTTCATAATGAAAGGAAGATTTTTTTCTTTACAATGTGTAGTTTCTTTTTTTTCTCCCTTTTCTTCTTTTTTTTTATTCAGTCAAATGACTAGAAATCCTTTACACAATATTTGTAGCTTGTAATCTTCTACCATGGCTATTTTACATTTATTGAGGAGTTTTTTTTTTTTTTTTTTTTTTTTTTTTTTTTTTTGGTGTAGGGAGAGATACCTTTTTCAGAGGCAATTAATGTTCATCATTATTGAAGGATTATGGTCTGCATTTTGAATAATCCTATGCAAACAAATACCAGAGAGTTTTCGAAACAAAACCTTCTTTACTATAAATTTGTTAATGGGTTGTATTACCTGCAATATGTGTAAATGTGGCAAACTTCTATTGTTATTGAAAAAAAACTGCTTAAACGAAGGACATTTATAATTCCTTTCTGTAGTCCTGTATATTACTACACTATATAGGTGTTCTATAGTTTTCCCCTATCATAAGGCTCTTACCTATTCTCCCAGTCTTTTTTTTTTTTTTTTGTAGGAGAAAAGAAAAAGGAGATTTTTAACTAGATTTTACCTCAAAATTGCCTTACTCATTGTCGCTGGTGATGTTTAGGACCATAGTTGCAGATGTGGCATGGAGAATTTTATCCTAAATTCATTTAGACACTTTCCATCATGATCCACGACCCGCTGTGACTCTGTGACCTGGAACTTCTACCACTACTGCTACTACTCCTACTACTACTACTGCTTCTACTACTACTACTACTACTATTACTACTACTACTACTACTACTACTACTACTACTACTACTACTACTACTACTACTACTACTACTACTACTATTACTACTACTACTGCTTCTACTACTACTACTACTAGTACTACTACTACTACTACATCTACTACTACTACTACTACTAATAATAATAATAATAACAGCTTGAACCGGGATTTTAAAGTTTTGTTTCACTCAACACACAAACTAAATAACCGAGATTTAATTAATTCTTCGAATTATGGCACTTTTTTTTCTTTTTAACGAAGTTTGTTGATTCACATGAAATCAAAGTACTGTTCAGTGAATAAGTTTCAAATGTCTTTTTCTGACTTATTGTAATTAAATGCCATGCGTTTTGGTATTTTCTTTATATCTTTGTAATATGAGTATATTTTAATCTACCTGATTGCGCATAATAATGTTTGATATTATTGAATTCATTATAATGAACTCTTGAGAACATATTCCGATTGCGTATTTATAAAAATGTTTTCGATGACATAGTGACCCTTACTTCTGGTACTGTATTCCCTAGTTCTATCCCAGGTCGTCTGAGTTTCGGGCTGAATACATTGTTCGTTTGTTATATCCGCACCTTCTTTCACTAAGGGCGATTGTCTCAAAATCTAGTTTTTCGGGAGAATCAAAAAACGAAAGCAAAGTGTGAATTTGTTAGTGAATACCTACCATTTTTACAACTTCAACAACTCTGAAACTACCAGGCTTAGTGCCGCGAGAGACAGATATACTAATAGGCTACCTGTACTTAGTAGTATATCGGGAAAAGTAAAAAAGTTGCGAAAAATGAACACCCGCCCATGGTGAACTAGATTGAAGTTTAACGTCCCTTTCAGCAACGAGGCTATTTGAGACGTGGACCTACAGTGGGATACGAAAAAGATAAGCTCCATTTGGCATTGAACCCTGGTTTCTCACTTCGAAGGCAAGGCATAAGGGAGCTGTTGAGCAGATTGTATTCATGGGTTTTCTTAGGCATATTGTCAGTCCTCTGCTAACGTCCCCATCTTGATTTAGAACAGAAATGCAAATAAGCAACATAATTTTACTACACCAAGAAAAAAAAACTACTAGCCCACATCCCACAATAGAAATCATTTACTTACCTTCAGTGTGATGTTAAATACTCGCCCGCACTGATGAACCACTCGCCCCGGGCGAGTGGACGAGCAGTTATTAGCATCCCTGATTTAGAAATATCGTCCATAAATTGCAACATAGGTTTTTCTATCTTTCCATTCTGGTCCTTCATAATTCCTTCATGTCTCTCGGGATACAATTTACTCTCAATCAATAGCATAACCAGTCTCTCTTCTGCCTCGAATGTCTCGCTTCCTTGTACTGTCCTCTTATTTGATAAATTCTTCCAGTGCCCCCCTTGGATCCGCCACTATATATATCCCCTCTTCCTCTCCAAAGTTGCGAAGCTGAATTTGAATTTAAACGGCATCGGAAGTGTCATTGTCCATCTCAGCGACCCCAAAATATGGATTCGACATAAATATCGGCCATTGACGATCATATATATATATATATATATATATATATATATATATATATATATATATATATATATATATATATATATATATTAAATTTAAAGGTCCATAGCTCCAAGACTAAGGGGCCTACCGTAGTCGGGTCAAGACTTCACTTAGGAACTAATATGTGGGCTATCCAAAAATACACGTTTCAGAATCCTAAAGTACTCACACAACAACCTTTGAAGAGGGAGTTTGGCTACGGTCTTATAATTTGAAGTACTCACCAACTACCTCTATAAAAAAAATGTTACGGAAGTACCGCAGGATTCTGAAACATGGATATTTGGCTATGACACATACTAGTTCTTAAACCGACTACGGTAGGTCCCATAGTTTCGGAGCTATGGACCTTTAAAGTTCATTTTTCCATGTTTTGGGCAGCCTATAACTCCAAAAGGAAGCATTTGTATACCCAATTTGGTCTATACTCTTCGTCTTATCTTGGTGTAAGGAATCAGCTCCTAAGCGTTGTCGGTGTTGTTTTGAAATACCCTATATATATATCCTTCCTTTCCCAAGTTGCAGGGCTGAATTTGGATTTAAACGGCGTCGGAAGTGTCACTGTACATCTCAGCGAGCCCGAAAACTAGGGATTCGACACTAATATTGGTCATTTTCGATCATTTTTATATATCTTTCTCCTTCCCTTAGTTGGATTGTCAAAATAAAATGATAAAATCCATCACAGGCCCGAACCTCATGCTGAAAATTTCATCGAAATCGGTCAGGTGGTTCAAGTTTTCGAAATCGGTCCCATAGTCACTTTCATTTTTATTTATGTAGATTTTACATATTCTGCTTTTATGCTTTACCGTACTTTTTGAAAGTATGCTTTTAGTTTACATTTATTTACATAGATATAGTATGATTTTATGCTTTTTGTTTTTAATTGTGTTGTGCTTTATTATGCTTTCGAAATTAATTTTAGCTGGACAATTTAAACAGACATATTCATGTTCAGGATAATATGTTTAGGAAAGCAAATTCATGTTTAAAGCATTGTAACGCTTCCTATTATTTTCGCATTTCTGGGTTGCTTTGTTAATAATAATTGGATTATATTGTTATTACGAGTAACGCTGATGTTGAGTTCCTTAGTTAGGAGTTCACGAGAATTTGGCTCCTTTTTTTTTTTTTTTTTTTCGTATGGATTAGCAAGGAGGAAAGGATAAAACGAAGAAAGAAAGAAAAAGTGAGAGTTTTGACTTGTGATATCGAAAAAAATTCTTTCAAAAAAGAAAGAGCTATCCAGTTTGACGCCAGAAAGATGTGTTCTTGTAAGCGGAAGTCATTTGTTACGTTCAATTCATTCGGCTATCACCCTCCAATCCAGAGTCAAAATAATTTTTGGAAAGAAAGATGAGATTAGCAAGGAATGAGGAGAAAACAATAGAAAAATGCAAGAATAAAAGAATCTTTGAGGCGAAAAGTTCTCAATTACTGTTTAAAGAATTGAAGACTTGAAAAAAAAAAAAAAGAGTTGAATTGACAGTTTAACCGAGAAGACGTCGATAATTGAATTCTTCCTACTTTTTTGCTGAGTTAGGATCATAACCTGGAAATGATTTGAATAATGATGAAATGATGATTAATGCTCTGTGTGCAAATTTAAATTAAAAGGAGCTTCAGAAAAATTTCAGCAAATATCTTTCTATCCATTTGCTTGTATGATCAAAAGGAAACTTGTTAAGATGTTCTTGTGTATATACAGGAAGCTTTGCAGAGAGAAAAGTTTGTCTTCCGAGAGAAAACTCTGAAGAATATGGGGTGAGTGAATCTGAAAAATAAATAAATAAAAGGGGTGGTGAATGATTGAAATAAAGAACCGTGTCAACTGTCGAAATTCAAAACTATGGTGATTGGAATGAAGGAAATTGTGTCAACTATTGAAATTGGAAAGCTATGATACATGTGCGCCCGAGCCTCCCTGGCTCACGAAAACTATGTAAATTTCTTAAGATTTTCTTAATACAAATAAAAATAGCAAACGTAATATAGGAGCTAGGGAGATGCCCCTCTCAAGAAAATTTTCTTCGGGCGCCCATGCTATGATGATTAGAACGAGCGGAACTTGTGTATCATCGATAGGTATTGTAGGCATGTGATAGTTGGAACTAATGGAAACTGTGTCAATTGTATTGATATGATGATCGGAACGAAGAAAACTTTGTAAAGCATAAAATTTTAGAGAGATGATGATTGGAACAAATAGAATTGTGTCTACCATAACTTTTTGAGGGGTTTGGTAATTATTAGAATGAACCGATTTTTGTCAACTGTAGAAATTTGAGGGATGTGATAACTGGAACGAGGGGAACTGTGACGCCAGTAAAATAAAATGAACTTCGTCGAGTATTGAAATTGTAAGAGTATGATGATTGAAACGAATGGAACTGTGTCAATATAGGTAGTAGAGGAATAGTGATTAGAATGTAGGGAACTGTACAACTGTTGGAATTATAGAGGAATGGTGATTAGAATGTAGGGTACTGTACAACTGTTGGAATTATAGAGGAATGGTGATTAGAATGTAGGGTACTGTACAACTATTGGAATTATAGAGGAATGGTGATTAGAATGTAGGGAACTGTACAACTACTGGAATTATAGAGAATGGTGATTAGAATGTAGAGAACTGTACAACTGTTGAAATTATAGGGGAACGGTGGTTAGAATGTAGGGAGCTGCGACAACTTGAAATTATAGAGGAATGACAATTAGAAAGTAGGGAATTATACAACTATTAGAATTATAGAGGAATGGTGGTTAGAATGTAAGGAGTTGCGAGAACTTGAAATTGTAGAGGAATGATGATTAGAATGCATAATCTGTGACAACTACTGAAATTGTAGAGGAATGGTGATTAGAATGTAGGGAACTGTGACAAATACCGAAATTGTAGAGGAATGGTGATTAGAATGTAGGGAGCTGTGACAACTGTTGAACTAATAGAGGAATGGCGATTAGAATATGGGAATCTGTGGCAACTGTAGAAATTGGAGGGGAGTAATGATTGGAAAGAAGGAAACTATGTCAGCTATACAAATGTAGGGGAATGATATTTGGAAAGAGGGAAAGTGTGTCGTCATAGAAACTGAAGGAAATAAAAACTACTAGATTTTGTTATTTGTGAACACTACCTAAACGGGAAACAAAAGCAAAAATGTGAATAACGGTAGAAAAGTGTAGTTTGCTGCTCTCTGACTAGCGATGATCCTAGATACTTGTCAAGAAATAAACTTTGACATCAAAGGAATATTAATTAGTGTGTGTAGGATGATCGTTCCTAAGTGGTCCGGTTAATAAACAGACACCGTACCGACTACGCGTCTACACTTTTCTTAATTGTTTGTACTATACGATAGTGTGATTTAACAATGTGTGGTATGTGTTTGCCAGTGATTCGTTGTAATTTTCTGAAGAAATCTTACGCCATAGATCAGAAGTATTTGAGATAGTAATAAGTTTCCTGATAGCGAAAACAAATCGATGTTCATCGTCCTTTAACAGAGTAGAGTTTAACCTCCATTTAGTGTTTTAACAGGTTTGTTTTTTACGTTACCTGCTCATTCTGTAGGAAAATACTTCACATGGGTATTAATCAAATCAAAATCTACCTTCCCTTCAATTTTGGTGACGATCGAATGAGGATTTTTTTTTTTTTTTTGGTTGGAGTTAGCGATTGTTTTGAGCACCGAGGCTGTTTGAGACGTAGACCTACGATTTAAGTTGGTATCGGAACTCCCATAATGCGTTGAAATGTCAAGGTTATCTTACCGGGAATCGAATTTGTCAGAATTCAATGAATCATGTATATTACGTACATATTGTACATTCCGTTGTGATTTTTTTTTAAAAGAAATCGAATCGTTAAAAAAGTTTAAAATTTAGAAAGTTTTCCTTTTTTCAACAAATATGGGAAGTCTCCAATCAGACAAGGAATCACTGAGCATGTTCATATTTTCTTTTTACTGTTTTTAGTTTTTATCTTTCCGTTTTTCCTCTGCCTCCGAATGCAGGAGTTCTTAACCTTTTCCACTGGCGTACCACCAAAGCATGTTCTTATTAATACCAGCATAAGTCGCACTCACCACTAGAAGCGGCTCGCGGACCACAAGTTGAGAGATCCTGGTTTAATGAATTTACCTTCTACCCTCTTTACTTCACTCTCTTATTATGTCTTCTGTGGTCAAATATTTATATTTCAACCTATGAGTTGACCTTTTAATCTGGCTTGAATTTAAGTTGGGAAAAAAACTCCATTTGCTGTGTTTTATTTAAGTAACTTTCCTGGTATTGACTTCAAAGCGTCGGCATTGAAATTTGATTTATGGAAAAGCTTATTACTTTTCTTTTTGTAAATACTGTAAAAGTAAATATAAGTGCTCTTTTGTGGGAAGCTCTTCGAATTATGTTCCTAGAATTTCAATTAATTTGTCGTTTTTCAGTAGATACGTTCTTCTATGATATCGTGTAACCGCAAATAAGAAGTTCATTAACTTTGCTTCATTAAATCAAAACATTTGACTTAATATAGACCACTCTTACTCGAGGAGTTTTGGGTTGTTTTCTTGCATTTCATTTTCCTTGCAGTTCTTGATAGTGCGAATAGTGTTCTAGTCTCATTATCATTGCCTTATTTATTAGCATTTGTCTATTATAAAACATTAATGTTCCAAAAATATAGACACTATAAACTACCACTTATACAATTCTTCTTCTTCTTCTTTCTCACTTCAACCATAGATTGGTGGGCAACATGGAAATGTTAAAACTTTTCTCTCTTGGGAGAGCTGTTTTATACTTTGATAAGGCCTCTTCTTCGTAACTGCATCTAGATATTCGATCCTTGGTCTTCCTCTTTCTGGTTTTCCTTCTACCTTTCCCGCTATCAACACGGTGATCCAATCAGAGTGCCGAATAAGACGGCCAAGCATGCTGTTTCTTCTCTTTCCTATTTTCTTCATAAGCTGTCGTCCTTCATTAGCTTCTTTTAGTACGTCTTCATTCTTTTTCTTTCTGGTCCATGATATGCGCAGTATTCTGCATCAACACCACATTTCAAATGCTTCCAGCTTGGATATTTCAGCTTTTCTCAATGTTCACGCCTCTGATCCGTAAAGCGCCACGCTCCATACCAGTGTCTTAATAAATCCTTTTTGAACGTCCAAGGACACATTTCTTGATGTTAACAGTCCTCTTTTCCTATTGAATGCTTGTTTAGCCTGCGCTATTCTGGAACTTACGTCTTTTTCACTTCTTCCGTCCGAGGATATTGGACTTCTTAATAGGAAAACGTCTTAACGTCTTCGATTTTCTTTCCATCTAGCCATACGTTTGCCCCTTTCTGTCCTGCTCGTGTGCACTTTATCACTTTGGTTTTCTTCTTATTTAGGGGGGCGCGGTGGCTCAGTGGTAGAGCGTTCACCTCTGGTGCTTGGGGTCCCGGGTTCGATCCCAGCCCCCGCCAAGTGAACTTTGTGGTGGACAAACACCGTGCTCGTGGGTTTTCTCGGGGTTCCCCCGTTTCCTCCCACTTTATTCATTCCACCATTTCACTCATCTCTCATTATCACCGTCTCCTTTAGCCTAACCGGCATAACCGTGGGACGTAAAACTTAAAGATTTCATTTTTCTTCTTATTTATCTTCATTTTGCACGTTCTTTTCATTTGGTCGTTCAAGTTTGAAAGTGCTTCCTGCAAGTCCTCTTTGTTCTCAGCTATCAGTGCTATGTCATCAGCAAATCTATTGTGCTGAAAACCTGGCCATTTTCTTTTACGCCTTTCTCGTTTTTATCCAAGAATTCTTTCATATCCTTTTCTATATAGGCGGTGAGCAGGAGAGGTGAAAGTCCACATCCTTGCCTCACTCCTCTACTTATTCTTGCTTCCTTCTATTATACAACTAACCTCAAAATATAAATAATGAGGCTAAACTAATAAAAGCGTCTATATCCAATAGCATAAAAATAAGGTCTATTCACTACTACTACAATCTTAGAAGAAAATATTTTGATTGGTAAGTCCAGCAAGTTTTTTTTTTTTTTTTCAGTTCAATATTCGTAGTCAGAGAGCAAGATCTGTATTACTATAACGAACGATATATGTATTATGTGAATGTTGCACACTGAATGATATTTGAAGATAAATGTTAATAGCACTTAATCGGGTGTTTTAAAATTCCCACCAGTGCTAAGCAGGATTTGATGCTAGAGGTAAAAAGTTGAAAACATAATATGACCTTGAACTTCTGGAATCTTGTTTCAACCGTAAGGCTAGATATGATAATGTGGCAACACCACACGCCGCATGGCGAAGTAAGTGTCTAAATAGTTCTCATTGGTTGGCGTGTAGTAAGGGCGCCCATGTTGCGGTTTCCAAAGGGGGCAAGTATACGCGACGTTTCAAATTTAGTTTCAAATTTTGCTGTAACTAATGTAAAAATTCTATTGGGTTTTCAATATTCCCAAGTACAATTTCCTCTTAGAGGGGGGCGATCGCCCCACCTTTCCCTCTCCCCCTGATGGGCGCCCTTGGCGTGGAGTAGGGATAGCATAGGATTGGCAACCAGGCAAATCTCACTACTGTTTAACTTTTTTTCGGTGCAAAATGTTATTTCAAGATAAATGTAAATAAAAACAATGGAACAAAGTGGAAATAATGTGTGTAAACAAAAACCAGTTGAGAATGTTCGAAGAGCATTGCCAGAACGAACTTAAAAAGAATTATTTTTTTCGAATTTTATATGAAATTGTATACTAAATTTATTTGATTAAATTTAATATACAGTTTATTTTATTAAATTTTAAATAACTATGTTTGCAATAATTATTGAATCAATAACTGGTATTGGTATTGAATCAATATTGATATTGATCAACACCAATATCGTCTCTATGACTTATGGTTCCTGAGATATGGCTTCTTAAATCTCCCGAAATCGGAACTTTTTTGGCCAATATCTCGGGAACAGTAAGAGTGACGCGGAAAATTCCATCGCTTCTTTTAGATAGTTTTTGATGGTCCATCGAATGGAGAGGACTCAGGATTGAAAAAATCGAAAATGCCAGATAGAGAGAGAGAGAGACAGACAGACACAAACACACACACACACACACACACAGAGAGAGAGAGAGAGAGAGAGAGAGAGAGATTGATTCAGTAACGAACTTTTTAAGTTCGTTGACAAGTACATTGGCGTACCATGTAAATGACTGGACGTTTTTAATTTGTGCTACAAAGTAAACACATGGTTTTAATTGTAAATGTCTGGCAAATACACAAGAAAGTTACATATGTGTGCATGAGATGTAAATTCTACGCGTACCAGGCCCTAGTTCGAGTCTTGGTGTTGGCACGTGCTTATTTCATAGACCAAAATTAAACTTGCTCCAGATATATGTTTCAGGCAGTGGCAAACTTTACTTTGGAATACACTTTGTCAACTTATCAAAGATAAATTTCAGAGCAAACTAACTTTGAGAAGTTCGAAACTTCTGTTTGGTAATTGAAAATAGATAAATTGTATTGTACAGTTGTGAGAAGTGGGCATATAATTAAGTACAATTTAATATGCGAACAATAGTGATAATCTCATTCACTGTTTTGCTGTTCTCTTCCTTAGAAAAAATGAACAGAAATTCACTTTTTCTTGTCACGTTAGGATCCTGTATTGGCTCAAGAAGGCATTTCGAGAGAATGGCTTAGTTCTGCCTTTCCTGTTGCTTAGAGGATTATAACTAGAATAAGCAATATTGCCAAGCAGTGTTGGACCATACAGTTCTACAATCTGTGGTTAAACGGAATATTTTTGGTCTCTAAACATGGTCAATTCTTTGCCCTCTTTGCTCATTCACGCGCCCAGGTTGGGAACCACTGATCTAAATAATGATAAGATAAATAGTCTCGCTTGTTGCCAGGTTGCAACTGTGGTTGCATCGACAGTAGCGGCACCATGTGGCACAACTGAAAGACGTTTGCTTCCACCGGCGTCGATGGCGAAATTCTCGTTTTTGAAAGTTGTGCCAAGCATAATTTATCCTCAATTAAGATAATCGTTTTGGCATTCATAAGTTAGGGCATTTCATACACAAAGTTAAGTCCATTGGGTATGCGTTTGTTTCCTCTCTGCAAATGGGACTTTTATTAGGTCTTTCTAAACTAATCATGTAAATTGTTTGTATGAGTTAAGTTTTCATATATCGGAGTCTGCTTATTGTGTTAGGTTCCTCTCGTATAAATGACTGGAATCTAACATTCATATGTCAATCTAAATAAAAGACGAACGCCTAAAGGAAACTTGTCATTAGGACCTTCTTTTATACTTTCCTTCACTTCTTGTATGCAATGGCTGACACATCACTTGCGAGAGAAGCTCTTTGCACCATTAAGTCCATCTCTGACAGTAGCGCACCTGTGCCCAGTTGTCGAAGCTCTTTGACTGAGAGCCAAGATACATATTGATAGTCGCGACGCAAAAGGACTTCCCAAAGACTATTTTATAGGCGGTAGAAATACTGCAATATCTTTTCTGCAAATTCTATTTTTCTATTTGTGTGCATGTTTGTGTCGCATACAAACTTTTTACTTGATATAGAGATCGTGAAGAACCTGTATATTTATTTATTTATTTAACCTTACCGTGACCTAAGGTGAAGAAAACACATTTTACGCAAGAGTTCTTGGTTCGCTCCAAGAACATACGGGTTTGCGATGGGGAACTCGTGTAATTGCATTAGGTTAGGATAGCATATCAAACTTTTTAGGCGTATGTTTCAAATGTTTGTAAAGCATATCCATTTCCATTTTAAGGCACGCCCGTGAAGTCAGTTTCTTAGCTGCGTAGGAAGGTTAATGGAACTTTTTCTCTCGCCTTCTGAGAACAACATGACGGGCGTCCTTTATTGTTGCCTGTGCATTGGCAACCGGTTCTCAGGAACCATGTAAGCAAACGGCTAATGAAGTTCCTAAAAAGTCACTGATAAACTGGGCTACTACAGTAATAAACTGTCTCCAAAAATACAGTAGTATTCCACTGTGGTAACCCATAGTTTTTGCACATCAGTAACACAGAATGTCTGTTACGATTATTATTTCGATGTGAATCATTTTGAAAACACCAAAATAGGTATTATGAGTTACCGTAAACTTTAAACTTCGAAATCCAATGTAATCAGTGTGTTATAACGTCTTTACATATTAATCATGTAGAAAGATAAATAAATAATTATACTATCTTTTCCAATAACCTTTATATTGCTAGTTGGTTATCTTCAGTAACATGAAGTTTTGTTCGTAAATTTCTGGTGCTTGAAAGTATACAGTATACGTAGAATACAAACAAGAATGGTAATTTCCTTTATTGTCATTTCTGATACTGCTTCTATAGACAAACCTAACACTAAAAGCAATATAATATATCGTCGTGTGAGAACCAAAGGAACTTAACTCCAAGAATGGAATTTTTGTTTGCTTGGATTATGAACATAGAGGATCTGTGGGGAAAGTGGTAGAACTGATTTTTTAAAAAGAAAATATATATATATATATATATATATATATATATATATATATATATATATATATATATATATATATATATATATATATATATATATATATATATTCACCATTTTGACACATCGACTTAATAGTTTTCAAAATATGCCCCTTCTGCATCAACATCGTTTCCAGGACTCTGCCAATCATGGAAGGCTCCCGGGAACGTAGAAACTGGAATGCTTTTCAGGTCCCTCGTTACAGCCTCTTGAGTGGCCTGGGCTGAGCCGTAGTGTCGTCCTTTCATGACCCTTTCCAATCGAGGGAAGAGGAAGAAGTCTGCAGGAGCGACATCCGGGCTGTAGAGTGACTGGGGAAACTGTGTGATGCCATGTTTGGTCAGAAAGTTCATGACAACAAAAGCTGTGGTGTGGCTCGGCGCATTGTCAGGATGAAGCTTCCATGATCCAGTGATGGTTGAGTGTACGCGGGCTACTCGTTTCACTAAGTTACACTAAGATTTCACACTTAGTTTTCACTAAGTTTTCGCCACTTTTTGCTGTTGAAGGGCGTCCTGACCGTTGTTTATCTTCAACTTCCTCTCTTCGTTCCCGAAACAATTTGTGTCACTCAAAAACATTTGACCGATCTATGGCATCACTCCCATAAGCAGTATGGATCATGTCATTGGTCTAACTTGGAGTTTTACCCAGTTTGACGCAAAACTTCACCGCGTAACGCTGTTCTAACGAACGATTCATTGTGGAGATAAGGCACTTTGAAAAGGGTTCACCTTAAACTCGATCTACACTCCGTGAAGGCTTGGAGACAGACGACTGGCGAATGGTGCGCTGGTAGCTAAGACCTCCTACACACCCAACCAGCGCAGTAACATTCCCCTCCTTCTTTACGCTTTGGCGGGGAAAACTCAGTCCTACTACTTTTCGGACAAACTCTGTAATTCTGGAAGCCTCACTTGGTGTTATTTGAGTGTTATTGAAGTTGACTTTGTCGTTGACTTGTCTGCTATGCGATAATGTGTTCAGCATCTTATTAAAACAATTTTTGGTTTGAAAAAAACAACTTTTTTCTCCACCCCTGTAAACCTACGAAAATAAAGTTACGTTCCTCTGGTTCTCATACCACGATATAAATATTATATAATTACTTCTCAAACCGGAGTGTGTTTGACAAAGATGATGCAATATTAACAAACACTGATTGGTGTTCACCCATTGTGGACGGAGTTCACAGAATGTGATCGCAGCTGGCATTCTGTATGTTAAGCCTTTAGTGTCCATTAAAATGAAGTATGAGTGTAGTGGTTTCGTTTTAGACGGACATATATCTTTTATGACATTTTCTGAAAAACTTGTATGAATCGACGTGCTTCTTCATAATTGTCGTTTTTATTTATTGTTACTAGCCTGAGGATAACAGAGGACTTTGCCTCCAGGCCCATACATTTTCTCAGCCCATGACCTTACATCTCTCGTAACACCAACATACCTCTGATCATAAAATATTTCGAGTTATGGCCATCTTATTGTAACAATTGCAACCACTACCATTTTTCTTCCCAACTTTTTCTACCCTTCTAAGTGAAACATCAAGAAACGCTAAAACGCGTTTTTAATTATTTTAAATTAAGTGCCTAAGTATTAATTTCTATGCTTCTAACCTAAATGTATTTCGATAATTTATCATCTTATTTTAACAGTTGCAACCTGAGCTCCTTTTTTCTTCCTGCCTTTTCCTTTCCCTTGTAGGGGAAACAATAAAAATGGCTGCAACTGTTTTAAATGAAAAGTCTAAATACCAAATTTCATGTGTCTAACCTTAAAGGATTTCAAGATATGGGCAACTGCTTTAACAATTGTAATTCCACCCTTTTTCTTCCCTTCTTGGGAAATATTAAAAACCGATAAAACACATATCTAATTGATAGAAAGTGAATATTATATACTAAATTTCATGTTTGTACACATTAGAGATTCAGAGATATGAAAATGTTTGCTATAATAATTGAAATCCCCATTACCCCCTTCCCCGTCGAATTTTCATTAATCCTATCTTGATGGTACCTTACGTCACAAATCCTATGCACTGTCAAAATTTTAAATTCTTAGCTTAAGTGGTTTGGTCTGGTCGTTGATATAGTATCCCTTCGTCCCCACATCTCCCGTATTTGCAAGTCCTACAGTCTCACATCTCATGTCTCAGCCATTGCTTCGCTTGGTTAGAATACGTTCAGGGCAATTATTCTTTGCGAAAAGTTTAAGCCCCTTTCTCTCTTAGAATACGCGTTTCGATCAAAGTGAAATGATAAAACCCAATCCCGGCTCAGGCGCTGTGTTCAAAAATTCATTTCAAATGGTTCAGTCGTTTTCACCTACGTAATGATGGTACTGACAATCTCGAAGTTATTTTTACATATTGAGAAAAGAAATAAAATTTATCCTCACCTTTCCCGTTCACTCGTTAAAAACAGAATTTCCGGAAATACTATGGCATGTTCCCACTTGTTTTGTATAAAAAGTGCATATACTAAGTTTCATATGGTAACGTATCTCTAATCTTAGGCGAGTTAAAGATATTGTCAATCTTATTATAACAATTGCATCCTCCCCGTTTTTTTCCTCCCGTCTTTTTCTTCCTTTCTAAGGAAAACGTCATAAACATCTATTTTTATGTTTAATGGAAAGTCTAAATGCCACATTTTATGTATCTATTCGTAAAGGATTTCGAGATGGAGTCATATTGTTGTAACAATTGTACCCCCATCGTTTTTCTTCGCTTCTAGGGGAAATATATATATATATATATATATATATAAAACTGTGAAACACGATCTAATTATTTAAAATTGAAAGTGCATATACCAAATTTCGTGTCTCTACCCTTCAGAGATTCTGAGATATGGACATTTTGCTATAATAATTGCCATCCCTGTTTCCCTCTTCTTCGTTAAATCTTCAAAATTCCTCCCTTATTGGTACCTTACGTCACAAATCGTATCCACTGTCAAAATTTCAAGTTTCTAGCTTAAGCGGTTTGTTTTCGGCGTTGATCAGTTGGTTAGGACTTCTTTTATATAGAGAGATTAAAGAAGACAGTCACCAATGAGAAGAAAGAGAATTTCAAAAGCCTTGATTAGTGTTCCCTCGTGTTATGTAAGTATGAATTTGATATTAAGTATTTAGAAAAAAGCTGTCATTCTTGTGGTTTATGTAATGTTTAGTTTTTAAAATAATAATAAAAAAAAAGTTCAGTAAAGCTCAGAAATAAAAATTAAACTGAGTAGAAATTTGCACAGATTGAAATTTCACCCAAACTCGTTCCAAATAATGAAATTTTCTCCCCAATTCCACTTTAACTGAGATTTTTTTCGTTTCATTGTGTAATTGTTAATTACATATGATATAACCCAATGCTGCTGGAAGGTTTATTCTATTCATTAAGTGTTTCGGCTGTAGTTTCTTCCTTTGAGTTTTCTGTTCGTAGTCTATTTCATCTCGTTCCTCCTTTGCCCCCCCCCCCTCTTCCTCGTCGTCCATATTTAATGAAACAGGTGTTCGGATTTAAACCAGAGAACAACCCCATCTGATGATCAATTTAAACGGCCTTTAAGCAAATGAGAGAGCCCAAATGTTAGCTATATAAATTGTATGGCTATGCTTATTTTCTTCTCTCCGCTCTGCAGAAAGTAATCTCTTGGCTTGCCCTATCTCCTCCTCCTTTCGTTTCGAGATTTGTGTTTTCTGTTCGATATTTTAAAGGGGTGGACTTCAGATTTAGTTAGAGGTAGTCTTTATAACAAATAATAGAGTAGGACGATGAAATTCGGAGTTGTATTACTACCATGCTGCGCTAAAGACGAATATAATTTCTTTCATGAGTTTTCACACTGCAGTCATATGAAGACGATTACAAGTAGTATGCGCATCACTGTTACAAATGTATGATACCGTTAGGGGAAAATTAAATGAAGCCTTTCAGTCCAACGTCCCACGATTATGCCCCTTAGGCTAAGGAAGACGAAGATTAAGGCAAGTGAAATGATAGAATTGGTGGAATGATAATGCGGGAGGAAACGAAAATTCCTCGAAACCCACGGACACGATATTGTCCACCACAAACTTGAACGAGCATCGAACCATGGACCCCACGCATCAGGGATCCACTTCCATGTTTGACTGTGAATACCAAACAATTTGGAAAATGAAATGAAAATACAATTTTAGTTTTACGTCCCACGGTTATGTCGGTGAGGCTAAAGGAGACGGTGATGGTGAGTAATGAATGAAATGGCGGAATGAAGAAAGTGGGAGGAAACGGGAGAACCCCGAGAAAACCCACGCACACGGTGTTTGTCCACCACAAAGTTCACTTGGATGGGGCTGGGATCGAACCCGGGACCCCAAACACCAGAGCTATATAAATTGTATGGCCCTGCCACTAAGACACCGCGGCCCCCACCAAACAGTTTGGGTTGTATGCATCAGAGGGGCTTCTCCAGACGAATACTCTCCCAGTTGTTTAGAAAACAATGTAACTGGACGCAACCGAAAATATGACATGGTTTAAGTCATCCAACGTCCAGGTTTTATGCTTCTGGCAGCGGCGCAAATCTTTCTTCAACATTGGGAGGGGGGGTAATACTTTTTTTTCAGCGATGTTTAAAATAGTTTTGAAGTAAAAAAAACAATGCTGTGAAGGATTAAGGGAGCAGAGTTGTCTTCAACATTGGGAGGCAGGCAGATTTGAAGCTTATTCTGGGGAATATCAATTCCATCTCACTTTCCTTTGTGGCAATCGAAAACAAATCATTACATTTCTTCCCCAAAAAACACATTTTGAATCGAATTAGTGGGGGGACAGTCCCCCAAGTTCCAAGATTGGAAGGGACATGTCCCCCTCATCCCCCCCGGGATTTGCGCCAGTGGCTTCTGGCACCGCTGAACCCGCTTTAAGGCATTTATGCTACTGATGAAAGGTTTTGTTATTGCAACCCTATCATGGATGTTGGCATTATGCAGGTATGAATGGGCTGTTTTCGTGCGCACACGTTCTATGATGTGTGTGTTCACTTTTACGGTGATTATCGATGCGGCGGTTTTTCATTTTCGTACAATAACCTAATCAATGGCCTGAGTCCTTTCAGGCAACTTTTATTTTCCCCTGCAGTTACTCCTCCTGGATGCGGTTCGTCCCTCTTGTTCATATGAACGTATCACCCTAAAATAGTGTGGCTTGTGAGACATCACAAAGCGTTGCAGTTTTAGACACAGATGCACCTTCTAGATGCTCCCCTATGATCTGCCCTCTTTTGAAGTTGGATATGTCTCCCATTATACCGCCTGCACATACGATTTGACTTTCACTGTCGAATCTCTTCTGGAGTGACTACCAAAAACCCGCACACGTGACTCATTTCCCAAAAGTACGATATAAACTACCAGATGGCTCTGGTAAGCACCGCGAACATCCTATGCTATTTATACGGATGTTTCAATTTCAGTGTCTACTACCTATATCTCATACCATAGCCATAATGTCCTATACCATTATTTTGCATGTACGTTACCACATATACTTCATTTGCGTTATTATTATTGTAAAAGCCTCCAAAATGGGATGTATTGATACTGTTGCATCAGTAGTTTGCAGCATTGAATAATAAGTGTAGTATTGTAAGTTTTCTTTTAACATTTTCATTTGCAATGTGTAGTGATTTGATGAAGTGCCATTTGAAAAAAAAAAAAAATAATAATAAAATGTTGGGTTAGCAATACTGCCAATACTGCTAATTTGGTGTGTTCTAGAGTATGTGAAATGACTTCCCCTTCTGGATATTTGGTTAGTAAAACGTTTCATATTAATCAGTTTAGGAGTTACATGGATGCGTCAAGTTATGTGTTCAACCTCTCTCTCTCTGATCAGCTTACAGTATTTCATATAATTTCTTATTGTTATCAAACAGGTAGACCTAATTTCTTTATTATTTGTTTTTAATGACTTTTTACTTATACCTTAAGCTCGGAAACAAACCCATAAACTACAACGTTATACTTGATCAATGCAGGAGTGTATACCTACTTTTGGGCCACCCTGTATATATATATATATATATATATATATATATATATATATATATATATATATATATATATATATATATATGCAGATAGATAGATATGGGAGGGAGGGTCAAAAAGTAAAGCCGCTCGTATAAAAATGTATTATTGAACATATAATAGTGAAAGTAATTATATATAACATAGCATGAATCGTCCTTTACAGAAAACTACCGTTCAACATAGTCTCCATGATTTGGAACACATTCACGCCATCGTCCAACCCAGGCATCAAAACCATTTTGGAAAAAAAAAATCAGAGGTTTGCTTCTTAACCCATAAATTGAAAGCTGTTTTAGTACCAACTTTGTGATATGCGCAGTAATTATTCCTCGGGGAGAGCCATACGAGACGTTCAGTGCATCGGTAACATTTTGACTGTAATGCACCTCGAATCAATTCATCTGCACGTTCTCGGTTTGCATCTGTGACTGATATCGGCCCACCGCTTCTCGGTTTCCCTGCAATTTCTGTTTCTCCTTTTCGAAAGTTATTCACCCAACGCCGCACATTGCTGATGTCCGTTACAGTCCCCTCATAAAAGTTTTTCAAGTGATTATGGATTTTCTTAGGGGACAACCTTTTTTTCAGTGACGACTCTTTCATTTAGCTCCAGATCCATGGCACTAATCAGTCAATCTGAAAAAGAAAATATTACGTCAATAAAGTAAGGTTATCTCTGTAATATCATACATACAGTGGCGGCGATTGGACGTTAAAAGTGGAAGGGGGGCAAGACATGATCTGAATATTTGTATATCAATGTTAGTTTACCTAGTTGATGCTAACATTATGTTTGACGAAAATTTGTATAGCTAATAGAATACTATCTTTTTCAGTTAAAACACCGTATATCGTATTTCATATTTTATTAAGTAAATTGACAAGAGCAGCGGAAGTAGGTACTAGCAACGTGTAAGAAGTGTAAGATTTGTTTTGATTTCCTGCTCATGAACATCTTAAAATTCTGTTGGAAAATTGTGTGATCAGATTATTTAACAACAAATTTGCAAAACAAATAAATAGAAAGGATAATATTAATCATAATAATGAATAATGAAGTTTGTTTTGCAAAAGCTACATTGAAACCGAGGATTAATGAAAACATATTTTTAATTCCATACATGCTATTAAATGTATGTTATTACTCTTAGAAAGGCAGTAAATATTATGAGCAATGCTACGACATATATATATATATATATATATATATATATATATATATATATAAACACCTTTTGCAGTTTCCCGAAACATGTTCGTTGCCATTAGGTGCAGTTTTCACTTTCTTGGAACACATCTAACTCAACAATACTTAGAATCACTCCACACTCCAGTTATACAAAATAATTCTGAAACCTAGAATTATGTTGAATTCACTAAATTTAATTGCATATACACTAGTACACCCCTAAACACACCACTTCACTCGTATATTACATTGTAAAACAACGGAAAAGGTAGAAATTGTTCCGTATTACTTTTTTTTTTTTTTTTGCTTTTACCAATATTCCTTGCTATTGGAAAAAAGAAAATTCATTTTAGGAACTGTCAATTTTTATGCAATTAAAGAATAACTTGTAAAAGACTTTTTTTCGAAGTGTTATCTCAATTAGTTTCAAAGCGGCTGACTAACATTGTACGAAGGAATGAAAGTAAGCTGGAATTATTGCACTCCAAGAGGTTAAATTTTGGACCACTTTCCGTAGCAATTAAGACATCCTGTAGCTTTCTTAACACAAGAGAAATAACCAATACATCTCACGCAACGGCAAATATATGGTATCATTCTCTTCTATGAACCAATAATATATATACAATAACTTTATATTTCCAAATGAAACTAATACATCAATGGGTCACTTCAAAAAAGTGGGGAGGCAACTGTTCCCCTTTGCCTCCCAATCGCCGCCCATGATACATAGATTGTTCAGTAGCTGTAATAGAAAACAAAAACAACGAGGAGGCATTACCTTTTTGATCCACACTCATATATATAATTTTTATACAATACATTGAGTTAAAGCATTTTTATACAATACCAAGAAATATAAAAGTACAGAAAAATAATCTAATTGCTATGCTTTTGTGCGGTAGTTCCAGTTCAAGAAAGATAAATGGTAATACCAATTTCCATATATATATATATATTTTTTTTTTTTTTAGTTTATGTTTTATATGTTACACTTTCTTCCTCTGCGTGGAAACGTTTGATGTTATTCACGGTATTATCATTGAGGGAACGCAAAGGAAACAACTCTGAAATTCATCTCATTACGTGATTTCGTTGAGTAAGACGAAGGAAAGGAAGAAATTTTAATTAAGAGAAATCTTCCCATGTCGAATTTTGAGTCAGTTCTTCTTTAATTGAGGAGGCAAATGCTATTGACTGGTCTATTCTTCTGCATCTCTGTTTGTGATGGAAGTTAATACGATTTGCATGATGAACGCTGAAAAAGTATTCCAGGACTTCGCATCGTGGATGATATTTGCAGTATTGTAGCTTCAAATAGACATTTGCGAGAAATGCTCACAAAAATTTCTATTCGAAGTTTGAGAATTCACGTAAATTATTTTATCGTTAATCCCGTCTCTGTCTTTCTCTCTTTCTTCCTTCCTTTATTTTCTTTTTCGAAAATGAATCGTGTTCTGATTGTCTTGTTTACGTCTTCAAGTAGGTATTCGAGGTGTGTTCAAAAAGTATCGAACCTTTGATTGACAAAAATACATTTATTGATTTGGAAATCCGAAACACTAATCCCCCTTCAAAGTAGCCTCCTTGGTAATGCATACATTTTCCCCAGCGCTCCCGTCATTGTTGGGAACACTTCTGCAACGCAGTTTTTGGAATGGTGAGCAACCGCGCCGTTCTATGCGCATGATGCTTTTCTTGACTCAAATAGGATCCCCTTTTAGTGGAATTTTCAGCTTGGTTAATAACTTAAAGTCACACGGAGACATGTAGGGTGAGTAGAGAGCCTGACGACACAGGGAAATGTGTTTGGCGATGAAAAGTCTGAATCAAGTTTTGCGGACACTCTTCTCATGTCCAAATTCTCGTTCAGAATTGAACGTACCAATTTGATTGAATGGTTTCCGCTTGAATATTGCCAAGCTTTTCGCAAAATTTGATGCAATATTGCTGCTTAAGTTTTTCTGTCATTTTACAAAAAAAAAAAAAAAAAAAAAATCGATGACCGCTTACTTCACGTCCTCACTCGTTGGCCGACTGACAGGGACTGAAGCTTTCTGTAGGCGGGGGTAAATTTTACGACTGCGCATGAGTGTCCCCTCTACATCTACACTGAAGAAAGTTTCCCGCGTTTTATTGGTTTAGACTGCTATCGTTTCAGTGTTATGGGCTGTGGCCCCGTGTAGTGTAGTCGCTAACGCTCTCGCCTTTGGTGCGAGCGGTCCCGGGTTTGATTCCTGGTGGGGGCACTCGGTCGGAAAAGTGTAAAACACAATCCTGGTTTTCCTCATTCTCACCAGCCAAATGTCGGGGTGGTATCTAACGTATAGGTCCCAGGCCGCTTCCTTCCTTCCTTCCCTTTCCCAGGATTGTGTGCTCGCCGAGGGACGTCATCCCTCAAAACGTGAAGAGCTAAATGGCCTTAGATGCCGAAAGTCCAGAAATATAAATCCTAAATTGTTACGGGCAAAAATAAGGTTCGATACTGTTTAAACACACTTTGTATGTACGAGGGTACTTCGAAAAGTTTCCCGCTTGACACCGAAATATTGCGTCATAGATAATAAGTTGTTCATGGCATATAGTGCCATCTATGGAAGAAATAATGTATTAGTTTCAGCTATCTAGTTGCGTTAGTTCGTTGGATGGAGTCATTTGAGTCAGTCGCTATGCGTTGAGCTCGCATCTTGCATGAGTTTTCTCCGGTCTACTGAACTGTTGGTTTTAACACTGAAATATCTAGAAAAAAGCATACGACTATCGTATAGAGGACTTCTTATAAATGGAAATATTTCATTTCATTTTTATTCTTCAAACTCGTTTATTCCTGTTATATCAGTAAACATCGAATTTTTATGCAAATAAAGATTTTGTTTGCTTATATGCATCTCTATTAAACTTGGTAAGGGTTCCTAACAACAGTAATACATCTCGATTTTGAAGTTTTGGATAGTGCATATTTTAAAGATTGGAGTATATTCAGCATATTATATAGTTTTTATTTCAGAGGTATTCTTATAGCATGCAATAAATTCAGTTTTAGTTTGTATTTTCAATACAATTAATGTCTATGCAAAAAAAAAAAAAAAAAAAAAAAAGACTTTTGCATGTAGGGATGGAAAAATGCTTAGTTTATGGAGAACCAATAATGTTAGCAACCGGTCAACAAAGCAAAACGCTCACAATTTGTAATACGTTAAGAGAAATCTGATAATAACAAAAACTCATTGTAATAGCATGTAGACATCAATGCAGAAATAAGAGGCACGAGGAATGGTTTTCAGTGAATGCTTAGCTTTAGTTAATGAAGTTCAATAGAGTTCTAGTCAGTTTCTGGTAAATTCGGGCGCTCTGCGGAAAAGAAATTGACGGATGTTCTTACCAGAAACTCCGACTACAAAATAATTGAAGACATGGGAAAATACCTTCAAGGGTTAGATTTCAGCTTGCCAGAAAATTAAGTACTAAACTTGCTCATCTCTATAAATAGTTGTTGATGTTGAGATTTTTTTCTTTTTTTCTTTCATTTTTTTTTCTGGCTACAAATATCGCAAACTGACACTAAAAATTTAGAGAAACACCTTGTAATGGAGGGTAAACCTAATTACTGTACGTGAAGGAACTTTTTTTTTTTTTTTTTTTTTGTACAGTGGAAACATGGAAAAAAGTGTTAGTCGTAAATGCGCTCTAAAATACAAATGTAAAGAAAAACTGGAGATCGTATTCTCATACCACTATGTTTATTTTAATCTCATAATTTGTGTTTTTTAAAAAGTTAAGAGTATTTTAAACTCTTACTACCATAAAAAAATAAATTCTGAAGAGAAGTCCCTGAAATGTAAAGTACACTTTCGATGTATATCTTCTACAAAACTTTGCTGTGTGTTTGAAAATACTCTCTTTTATTGCATTGTTAGTGCATATTTTAACACATTTAAGAGCATAGTTGCATGTATATTTCATGAATTTTAAGTGCATAAAAATTAGGGATGGGCAAAACAGTTTTTTTATAAAAACCGGAAACCGGTTTCTAGAAAAACCGAAATCCGAAAAACCGACATTTCAGTTTTCTCCAAAACCGGTTCGGTTTTCTCGAAAAATCGGTTCGGTTATCACTGAAACTGATTTCGCTGAAAACTGTTTTGGAAAACACATGAAACTATTTCTGTGGAAACGGAATCGGTTTCCGGAGAACAACGAAGCACTATTCTGGTCAGAAATAGAACTAATTTTGGAAAAACTGAAACCGATTTTGAAGACAAGCTAACCGGATCCGGTGAAAAACCGAACCGGTTTTGGAGGAAATTAATTACCGGTTTCGGTGAAAACCGAACCAGCTTTGGAGAAACCGAAACTGGTTTCGGTGAAAAACAGTTTTGGAGAAAAACTAGCTTTTCGAAAACGATATGCCGAAATCGAGAAAATTGTACCTTTGAGGCTACCTAGCTCGAAAACTATGAGACACATCAAAGGCGGTTAAAGAAATTTTAGAGGAAAGAGCACACTGTCGATCTAAATAACCATATTTCAGAGTTAGGACTTATCGGCGCAACGGATTTTATAGAGGGAGCTACGGTATAGTTTCCGCTTTTCCTCTCTCTAAAATCATATGCGTCGGTACAACCCAACTCTAAAACATAGGTATTTAAATAGAGAGTGTAATAGTTTCTCTAATATTTCTTTAATCGCCGTTGATATCTCTCATAGTTTTCGAACTAGGCAGTCTCAAAGTTATAATTTTCTCGATTTCGGCATCACATAACTTTGAAGCAACGCGTTTTTCGCCTTATATTCATATGGACTTTTTTTTTTATTATTATTATTGTTTAGGTGTGAGGATTTCACCAGTAGATTTTGGCTACATAATGAATGTACACCCTGTATATCTAATCTTTTGACACTGGTTTTTCTACGTTAAACGCAAATGTGCTTGTAGAACTTCGTCATTGCACTGGAAAGTATCCGGACCTGGTAGTAAAGAAAGCAAATAAGGATTGTCAAACAGACCCGGCTCAATTTAATTAGCTATCTTAAAAGCTTAACACAAGACCTGTGGAAGCTTTCTAATCTGTTTCTTCTTTGTTCCAAACGCGTACAATGGTAATAATATAAAATTAAAAGAAAGAAAATAGATTTGATATTAAATCACAATTTAATTCCGAAAGACGAACAGAAAAATTGATGAGATTAGTATCAGAAAAAAAAAATCCGTAAATAATTCCCAATAACATTTGACAAGATAGTACCGATACCTAGTACCGTTTCCCTCTGTGTTTTCTGTTTGTAGTAGTGTCGTCCTTTTGATTTGGTTGAATCCCCTTGACCTTTCCAAACTTATGGAGTTTCCTCTTTTTCTGTGTTTCCCTCCTTTCGTACTTCGTTCCCATAAATTGCCCTGTTGACTGTAATTGCGTCTGCGTCCCCCGCAGTAATCAATTATACAGGCTATTAGACAAGAGTCCTTTTGCGGGCAACCTGCGTAATTGTCTCTACAACATTCAACTCGTTGCTATCTAAACCAAAGAATGGCTGTTTGTGGGTGCTGAGACTGTGTAAGACTCCTTTCCTTTTGCCCTCTCAAATCAGGTTAACGTTTCGGGCTTTGATAACAAACGTCCCTTTTTTTCCTTTCTTTCTTTTCTAGAGAAGAGACGAATTTAGGGAGATTTATATCCAAGACTACATTCTAGCATTCAGACATCTCCTGCCTTGAATAATTTTAAATATTCTCCCAAGTAGGGTCACAGAGGGTTTATTCCCTCTAACAGAGCATTTTGTTTCCGGTTTCTCTTCTTTCCTCTCCTTTTTATGCGGTTTTTCGTGCTTTCTGTTAATATATATATATATACATGGCAACTTTCGTTTAAAATGTTTGGATACTGTTGTAATGTATTTCTGCATTCCTGAAATACTTTTTCTATATCGTAGTAGCCAAACCACAACGTTGTTGGCAACACGGATCCTCTTGACCTGTCTGTATTGAAGAAATGAGATCTCATCACCAGGGTGCGATTACCGGAGGCGGGGGTATTTTTCTCCTCAATAACTTTTCGATCTCCCCAAAAGGAACTAGCTGAAGCATCCCTCTCGGGATGTTTCTCTCCGCCCCCAACCATGTTTAGTAATAAAAAAGTTTGAGTAGTATTTACATTTCTGGGCTTTCAGCAGCCATGGCCAAGTCAGCCGCTCAGCCCTGAGCACACTATCCGAGGAATTAGGGAGGAAGAAATGAGTGCGGAAGGAAGGAATCAATCTAGGACTATTATGTTAGGTACCATTCAGGCATTTTCCTGGTGTGAATTAGGAAGGCTCAGGACTCCATAGAAAAGCTTTTTACAGTTTTTGGACCGAATGTAAAGAACGGAAATCGAACCCGGTACCTCTCCCACCAAACGCGAGAGCGTCAGCGACGATTACGCTACGGAGGGCTACAATACCTGTAAAAAGTTTGAATATATACCCTACTGTCAAATTTCATTGGTTTTTGTCATTTCCTTTAATTTTAATGTGCTAGCCGTATTTCGAATCTAAAATGGTGTAAACCTTCCCTCTTGTCTTGTAATCTTATACTCACAGTTATCACAATAAGATACGTACATTCTTTTCCTCAATTCTCACTTACACCCAGTACCACAATAATATTAAACAATATCTCCGTCGCTCATAGCAGCCTCGGGAGATAGTTTTAAAGGATTATACCTCGTAGCTCATGGCAGCCCTAGGAGTATGTATTAGAGGAAGTCTCCGTAGCCCATGGCGGTCTCGGAAGAAGGTATTGTAGGTGAGGCGATCAGCACTGGCACTGATAATTTCCTATTCCTGTTGGCCTCTTTTATAGCCATCTTCTTGGAGGGAGGGCCTAGAGAGGGAAGTCGATCTTCTTCGTAGCGTGGTACTTTGATTAATTTGATTAGCGTACTTTGATTAATTTTGGCATTTAAGGGTTTAACATCTTTTTCAGCTCCAATGTTATATGAGATGTGGACCTACAAATTAACGTGGGGTTCGAACCATACCAGTTCTCACCGATAATCGAACCGGGTCTCCCACACCGAAGCTACGTGCGCGCTAATCATATAGCCAGAAGAGTGTATTGGTATTGCGAATAAATACACATTAAAAATATTCTTTTACTTTCAGAATGAGCTTTTTTTCTTTTTTATTTAGCATTTCTACTGTCGTGACCAAAAGTCTTTACCTCTACTTAATACTTTATATTATGTTACTTATACTGCTTATTTCTGGTAGTAGGGAGAACTTTAGTATTTAGGTTAATTGAAGGAACTCGTCTCGCAGAAGTGTATGCAAAACTTCCTTACTGTCATTAGATTTAATCAATATAAAACTTGTACGGAATGATGTCAAAAGTTGTGCCAAATCACTTCTTTGAACTGTTTTTTTTAAGTCTGAATGAATATTAGAAATGCCAGGTCCGTTTGGTAATGATGAATCATATCCTTCAGTGTGGAATTTTCAAAGGACGAATCTAAAAACACACACGTATATAGCTAACCATTATTGAGTCAATATCAATTAGCTTAAATGTATTCCGACAGATTATTCGTGCTAAAGATTAAGAGCTTGATAGCGAGATGAAGTATTCGCGTGCTGTTATGAGTTAGTTCCCTGTTAAATTAATATTGCAAGTAAGATGTTTGACCCTGCCAGAAGTTCACGAAACTTAGCTTCTCAGAATGCATTTTTTAAACTTGGTTTTCAGATATCAGACTGAATTTTAGCATTTTATGTGATACTTAGTTACAAACTTCGTCATGATGAGAGTGTTATTAGCTAAATACGTGTATGGCTGATTAACGAAACTGAAGGATTCGTTGCCGCAGAAACAGTGTTCTTTCTATCATATACTATGTTAGGTAAATCTAATCAAGAAAATTGTTACTCATCTTCCTAAGATCTATCTTTACATCGTTATCTCCACTTCTTCGTGGCTTATATAAAAGTAGCTTTCTTCCCTATCTCTCGTCCTATAAGGCATTACATATTCAGTAAGTATTTGGTAACCCTACTTAATCAAAGCTCAATCAATTATATCCCAACATATGTCCCTACTCTTTCTCGCGCTTCCTGATTCGATGATTGCTCCATAATGACAGTCCTCTTGGCCAACTGATGCTAACCTACGTGGCAACGTCGTACTAGCGCAGCATGACCTTGAAACGCACTATCTTCTGTCGCCATGTTTATATTATGTTTAAGGGGGCAGACTACTAAATATTTTTGAAAAGCTAACAAAGTTTCTTTTGCCTGTTTTTCGTCAGTGAAAAAAGATAATGAAATGTAACTTACCACAATAATAGATGATGGTATTCTACATCCGAAAATACGAATCGGAAGAATAATCAGTGTTACTATCCATAGAAATTACAGTGTGTCCAAAATTTGAATTACCCAAAAATCTAGGTTAAGGCAGCGACTAGAAAAATGAACTCAACGGTGGTTGATTACTTTCATGTTGTCTTGGTTCCTTGTTTATTACTTTTTAAATAATGTTTGTGTTTATTTTGTAATAACTTCTTTAAGTTGTTACAAAATAAATATAAACATTATTTAAAAAGTAGTAAACAAGAAACCAAGACAACATGATAAGTAATCAACCACCGTTGAGTTCATTTTTCTAGTCGTTGCCTTAACCTAAATTTTCGGGTAATTCAAATTTTGGACACACTGTAATTTCTATGGATGGTAACACTGATTATTCTTCCGATTCGTATTTTCTTATGTAGAATACCATCATCTATTATTGTGGTAAGTTACATTTCATTATCTTTTTTCACTGACGAAAAACAGGCAAAAGATAATTTCTCAACTTTTCAAAAATTTTTAATAGTCTGCCCCCTTAATGCAAACCATTTATCCTGCCTGGAACTTGTGTATGCGATATTTGGAGGCATGTACCTTTCGAGAAGTTTCGACTTCTTTCCTTTATTCAATTCTTTGTCTCAGTCTACAGCAAATAGTTTTCTTGAAAACCTTGTTGTTGTTGTTAACTCTCACAGTTTCTATTTCACAATGAGCATATTACGTATTACGAGTACACGATGGCTTAGCGATAAATCTCTGATGTGAAACATTCCTGATTCGATATATCATACGTGTGAATTGTCTTGGGAGTTTTCTTGTTTCGTCCTAAGATCTTCAATTTAACAGTTTAGCTTTTAATTTTAAATTTCTGTTGACAGAGGATAATCATGGAACGTTAAACATTTCTTTCATCTTTTTTGAGTTCGCATATAAAGGAAGATTAGCGGTTCGTCTAAGATCATTAGTCAACAAAGATGTGCTTGAACTGAGGAGTGAACTTGTGATATTAGAAACGAGGCACTAATAAGGATTTTGTTGATTGATTCAATCTTGTTTTGAGATTATTTTTGTGAAGTGTATGGAAATTAAGAAACAGTAATGAATTTGTGTAATATTCTGAATAAGACTTTTTCCAAATATTATTTAGTAATTATATTTGAAAAGTTATATTTTGGTAGCTTGCCATCAAGTCAATTATTAATGCTTCATGTTACTGGTTGTTCCAATCTTCTTTACTTGATGCGCCCCCTTCGTAAACCCTGCGTACTTTACACTGTTCTCCTTTTCCCTCTTTGGTCATTTGTACTTTTTGTCCGACCCCTTCCGCGATTTCAGATACAGCATTAAATTCTCAAATCTTCATTACTATTACTACTGTTACTATAACAACAACAACAACTACTACTACTACTAATAATAATAATAATACTGATATTCTTATCTAATTAATTCCATCAAAACTTTTGCATACCCTTTAGTGCATTGTATTATTATTTTTATTTTTATTATTATTATTATTATTATTATTATTATTATTATTATTATTATTATTATTATTATTATTATTATTATTATTATTATTGTTGTACCAGCTTTGTTCTTAACAAAACAGTTCTTACTCAGTTATTTTGTGTTTGTGCAGTATTTAATTTAACTTCTCTTTGTTGCAACATTTGTAATATTTGTAATTACGAATTTAGTTTATTTTTCTCAGTTGCTTGCGCCTCCCAGGTAGGAAACCACTATGTTAGACGGACAACTTTTAATTATGAAATATGTAGATGTTGGCTAGGTTATTCAAAAAATAAATAAATAAAGTACTGACTTTATACTGTATGTTTATACGGTAAAACTTTTAAGAATGTGTACTGATAGGGAAATATTTATGATTGAAGACAAGGATAAATGTCCGGATGAATGTAGCAAATTCCTACGTGCAGTATGGCGCGTAACGATGTTGTATCTAATAATCAGTGGAATGGAGTATGTCATAGAAATCTTGTTACAGAGGAATTAGAATATTATGTTAGTTGTATGCAGGTTTCCTAAGTGCTAAGACTTTTACGTGCGAACTATTTATGCAGCAGCGGATTGATGTTTCCTTGAATGCTGCTCTCATGTCGACCAATCCGCTTACAGCGACTTTGCCAACGCTGTGATATGGGAATCCAGTTCATGTGACAGACCATATGTTCTTAGTGGGACGAGAACCATTGTCAACATATTGTTGCAATATTCACCCACCGAAAGTTATTTTCTCACCAGAGATTTGGCAACTGCGCGTAGTGCTCTCATTGGTTTACGCTAAAACATCAATTATGATGTCCCGTAGTATAGTTGTTAAGTACGGAGTTCCATATGTTATCTATGCATTAATGTAAGAACTGCTTGCATTGCGAATTAGCTTAATGTTATGGCTAAATCTTTTTCTTAGTATTAAAAAAATGCGAGTGGGATTAGTGGTTCTTCTTAACGACGGAATATGTTCTTTTCTGATCTCCAGGATACCCACCTTAATTCATAGCAATAAGAAGCACCAGGAGAGAGAGCTTTCGTAAATGTGTTTTCCATTTTCTTGGAGAATGCTCTTGAATACGAAATCAACAAAAGGACAGGCCTTTCTCCCTCTCGCCCTTTCCCGTTTCATCTTCTTAGGGTTTGATTTGGTACATAAGAAAGTGCACACGAACAAACAAATTCAAACAAATGGAATCTGGCTTCCGCCGTGTAACGGAGACTCTCCAATTTGATAAACGTGAGATGTTGCTGGTGAGTGTAGCAGGGCCGTTGACTCCACTGGAAACCGCTTGATTTTCCGGCAAATGAGATTGAATGCGGGGCCCTTCTTTTGTTTCTCGGTCGCTCGTAGATTTTAATCTTCGTTATTTTTCCTACTTTTTTTTCTATTATCTGTTTTTGTTGTTGTTGTTGCTACTGCCTTCCAAATGGGGAATCCTTTCAAGTTAGGATCCTTTACTCCTCTCAGTACTTTTTCTCCTATAAAGCTTTACCCCCTCCGCGTTGTTTTAGTTGTTGTTGTATCTTGTGATTCTATGTTTTCCCAAAGGATAAAATTGCTTACAATTAGAAACGAAGTGCTACTAAAAATGATTAAAATTTAAACAGTTTCCCCCTCTGTTGGACGTACTGTAGTTTTGTAAAGCTCTGTAAGACTTTATTAACGTTGTAGAGCAGGTACAAAATTTACTTACTGATACTATTATTATTATTTTAGTCTCCAAACTTTTATTTTTTGGACACAGGGTTGTATTTTTTTTTCCTCTCCTTTGCAATGTATGAGATGATAATAAAAGCAGAAGAGGCTGCGGTAATATTACGCTAGAGAGAGTTTTAGGAAAAGTGATAACTTTTCCTCTTATTTCTTTGCTGCGTTAGAAATTCATCTCTCTCTGTCTATCCCTTAGCAACGTTTAAGCTCTTAGCCTTCGCATTAAATCTCTTTGTCACATTTCTTCTTTCTGCTCTGTTAATAAAAATATGATTTTTTTATTAAAGGGCATCTCTTTTCAATAAGAACAGTACATGAAACCGTGACCTACAGCTTAATGTTGGATTCGACCTACAATGTTCTTCCACTGAAAGTCGAGTACAAAGGGAATGTATGAGGAAATGGGGGCGGGGACAACAGAAAAGACAAGTACCATGTTGTCCACAACAGATTCACATTATCTGGATCGTACCAAGGACCCATCAGACGAGGCAAATACTTTGCCACAGAGTTATTATGACTTTTATTAATCATTTTTGTTTTTACCTATACACATTTGTATCTTCATCGTCTCGCTGTATGAGATGTATGTATATATGTTCCAGCATAACTCTGAAACGCCTGAAGAATATTTAACCAAATTTAGCACACATACGACTTACAATCTGAAAAAAAAAAAAAAAATACTGTGGGAGTAACACACCCGTAGCACGCAAGGTTGGGTTGGAAGGTTACGTTTAACAACAGCTCCTAGAAGATTAGGCAACACTTCGTAACTTAATACAATTTTGGAGGCCTACACAACAGGAATAACAATTTCACCCGAAGGCGTGTCCTAGAAGAAAGAAATTCAAATATCTTCTATAAATCTCTTGTCCTCGGGTAAAGAACAGACATTTTAGCTAGTATATCTATGTAATAGTATATTTTAGCTAGTATATATATAATAGGCATAGATCCAAGGAGATGGTGGGTTCTATAATTTTCTGTGAGCTCCAAACTGACAATTTATAAAATTTTACTTATAACACTTGATCTGCACAGACGAATGTTCAAAAATTAAAAATAGACACATACACTGTGTAATGCTGTAATTTAATCAACACCAGTAGTGCACAACGTACTATTAACAAAAAGGTGATAGTGAACCAGATATTCTTTATTAAAACACACAATGTAGAGCCGAAATATCATAATAATTATTCTGCTATTCTGTGGCAGCTCCCTTGCCTTAAGTTTCCATATAGTACATTGTTCAGCATATAGTACATTGTTAATCATTTACTGTATGTAGCATTGTCTGTTTTCAGTTGTAGTGTTTTTTCATCTTAGTGTGTCTTCTTTCAATGAATATTTATTGCGTGAGCTTAAAAACAAAATATATTAGTTCTAATTTTCTGTTTCTTGTTCATTTGCAGGTAAGCTGATTCATGATGAAATTAGCAGATTCCAGCATTTGGGTGAGTTTTCGTGAGACGATCTGTCTGTGGACAACTGGGGGGGAGTTGTTGCTGTTACATGTAGCGTGGAAGATATAACGTTGGAGAATATAGGCAACCAAGGCAGTTGGCAACCGTTTAATGAGCTGGAGAAAGTTCAGCTATCCAGCGGAACGGAGCAGGTGTAATGGGTAATTGAGAAGAACAGTAATGAGTAATGAGGGCGATACACGTAAAAGACCAACACATAATTGTGGGTTGCTGGAGTAATAATAATTACTTCGTAGAAAATCGTCTTGTTTTAGCATACACACTGATTGATATGTGAATTATGTCTCAGTGATGAACTGGATTTGGTTATTCGTCTATTTCTATACAGTATATTCAATTAAAATTTTATTTGGGAAACTAGTTGCACTTTGATTATTAATTTGTAAGGATATGTTCAATTAATAGCGGGAAATGTTTCTTTTTTACTACGAGACGTAACCAGGAAATTGGTATGAAACATGAGTGACAAATGAATTTGCGTAAGATTTATAGTATCTTACTCTACTTTTCAACATATTCTCCGTACATATCTAAACACTTACCACAGTGTGATATATCAGTGTTTTAAGGAGTTTAGTTCACCCAAACTTCTTTATATACCTAAGTATTTAATCTGTCTCTCCCTTCGTCCGGAAGGCAAAAATCTCAATGGTTACCTGTTGGATGACCATCAATTTTGGCCACGATATAAAAAATCTAAAGTTACACATCGAGTTAGTTGATGGAAGTGATACTCAAACCGGAAGGGGTAGATATCAAATACTTCCGGTTTTCAGATTGATCACAATAGAACAAAAACGTTAATAGATAGCGAGAAGCGGTTTCATTTAATCGATGAAATCTCTTAAGAATACCGTTTATTTCCATTCTTAACCGAACTGAAATTGGAAGTGATTGAAATCCTCTGCAACTTCCGGTTTCCATAAGCGAAAACGATAGAAGATAGCGAGAAACGGTTTTCTGTAATCAATTAAGCGTCCCAATAATATATTTCGTCTCCACTCTAATTTCTCTACTAAATTCGGAAGTTGCAGATATTGACCACTTCCGGTTTTGACGGTGATCACTATAAAATAAAAGCGGTAATAGATAGAGAAGAGGTTTTCTGCAATCAATTAACGGTCCCAAGAATATATTTCATCTCCACTCTTATCTTTCTATTAAAACCGGAAATGATGGAAAATAAATCACTTCCGGTTTTAATGGCGATCACTATAGAGAAAATCGCTAATAGAGAGAAGCTTATTTTTCAATCAATCGAGAGTCCCAAGAATATAATCCATATCCATTCTAATCTCTCTAGTAAAACGGGAAGTGTTAGAAATCTACTACCAGTTCTAGTTTCAATATTAATTAGGAAAATGCAAACCAAACTCCTTCACGTGTGTATATGTGGCACTGCTACTTGTTCGATACTGTCATTGTATTGTATTGCTGTGAACTGACGCTGTCTCGTCTTCTCGAAGAAGTTTCGGGAAAGTGATGTCTCGGAAGGTTTATGTGTTTTTACAAGTAGTAGATGCGTAAAGGAAAATGAAATATTTAAGTTTTACCTCCCACGCTTATGCCGGTTAGGCTAAAGGAGACGGTGATGGTGAGTAATGAATGAAATGATGCAATGAAGAAAGTGGGAGAACCCCGAGAAAACCCACGCACATGGTGTTTGTCTACCACAAAGTTCACTTGGCGGGGGCTGGGATCGAACCCGGGACCCCAAGCACCAGAGGAGAACGCTCTACCACTGAGCCACTGCGGCCCCGGTGCGTAAAGGAATAGGTATGTTTTATGAGTAATAAATTCTAAGTAAATAAAGTATGGAAGATAAGAACAGTATGGAAGTATGGAATTGTAGAGAGATTTAGTTTTTTTTTTTTTTTTTTTAAATTTTAAATCACTCACAATCAATCACATCGCATTTAAACTATTTACACTATGATATTTTGAAGTCTTACAAAGCTTCTTGCTTATCTTATTTAGGTAGATTTAAATTGATAAATAAAGAAAAGAAATAAGCAGACAATGATACGTAAAGCTAACTAATAGGTTAATTAGATAGCTATGAGTATGAGAAGACGACTGAATATATTTTCAGTTCTGATTTTTAACATTCTGGGTAATATTTACACATGAAATCATACTTTTCTTACTGCTTGTGTGTTTGTGTGTGTGTGTGAGTGAGTGAGAGAGAGAGAGAGAAATAAATAGATAAGAAAACAAAAACTGGAAGATGGAAGAAACAGATGAAAGAAGATAATTCGTTGTAAGAATATACAGTCCTCCTCCATCTTGCTAGTTCAAAAGAAATTCCACTGAAGACATCCAAGAAATAAAAGATAATTTTCTGGTTGACAAGAGAGAGAGAGAGAGAGAGAGAGAGAGAGAGAGAGAGGGATTTAATAGAACTCCTATTTCTTATGTTCACTCATATCTCCTTTTCACTGAAGCTCCTTTGGTATATATCTTTTTATTTATACGTATTTGGGGATTGAAAGAATGAAGAATGTGTGTTGTCTTTGCTGAAGCTGTGTTGTGCTTTTTTTCCTTTTTCAGTGAGAAAATTCGTGCTCTGTTTTTGTTTTGCTTCTGCTCTTCACGCAGAATAGTGACAATACATTTCATTCAAGATTTTTTTTCTCTTTCTGATTTTTCATTGTTATAAAGAAGGGAGGGAAAAAATATGAAACTGAACCAGGCAGGGGTTTACACTTTTTGTTCGAAAAGGTCATTGCGAAGATAATCGTAGCTGCTAGGCGTGATTAATTATTGATGCTTCATTTGTAACAAATCCTTGAATTAAATGATGTTTAATCAATGTTCATTTCATTCGATACAATGTCATTAGTATTCTGTAAATGCTGTATTGAACTCAGTCAGCTTATTGTCGGATTTTTATTTATTTTTTTTTTTTTAAATACTTTTGTTGAATTTTTCGTCACATTTATGCCTTTTAAAAGAGTACAATAAGCTGACTGTTAAAATAAACCTAAAGTTTTACAACGCTAAAAGAAATAGTAAATAGAATACCCCATGCGAGCCGACAACGTGGGTGTTCCGGGGCTCCTGCACCCACATAAATAATCTTGTGGGTGCGCCGCACCCACAGGATTTGTACTTTGGACTTGGGTATGAACCCGTTTCTCTTGTGTTTAAGTCAGCCGTGTTACCAACTCTGGGGGGCGCGGTGGCTCAGTGGTAGATGTTCACCTCTGGTGCTTGGGGTCCCGGGTTCGATCCCAGCCCCGCCAAGTGAACTTTGTGGTGGACGAACACCGTGCTCGTGGGTTTTCTCGGGGTTCTCCCGTTTCCTCCCACTTTCTTCATTCCACCATTTCACTCATCTCTCATCATCACCGTCTCCTTTAGCCTAACCGGCATAACCGTGGGACGTAAAACTTACAGATTTCATTTCATTTCATTTGTGTTACCAACTGAGCTAGGGCAGCCTCAACTTATCTTTATAGTTCCGGTATATTATACTTTACCTCAGTACAGCCCTTTATGAGAGTGTTCGTAAAGATCTTAACTAAAAATAAATCAATCAAATATCGAGGCTTCCCTGAAAACATATAGGTTAACACGTCCCACCATTGATATGCATCCACATAAATTTTGGAAAGTTGGCGCCATTGGAATACCCCGAAGAAGTTACTCCCAAACTAAATTCATGATTTAAATATATTATTATTATTAATCTATATACATAAAAATGAAAGTGACTATGTGTGTGACTTAATAAGTCTTAAACCGCCAGATTGATCTCGATCAAATTTTCAACATAGATGAGGTTCAAGTTTAGAACTTTTTTTTATCATTTCACTTTGACGATGCTACTTAGGGTTGGGGGAGTGGGATATACATAAAAATGATCGAAAATGGCCGATATTAGTGTCGATTCCATAGTTTTCGAGGTTGATGAGACAAACAGTGACACTTCAGATGCCGTTTAAATCGAAATTTAGTCCCCATTAATATTCATAAGGGGGAATGATGACATGTAAAAATAATTGAAAATGATCGATATTAGTGTCGAAGTCATTATTTTTAGTGTCCCTAAATTGATTGGTTACAGTTTTGGCGCCCTCTTCCAAAATGAAACCTATTCTCCCTGTGCGAAGAACGGACATTCTGATAGTTTAAGAAATAAAATTCTTAAGTAATGTACTTGTCAAGTGTCTGTAAATGAATGAATAAAAAACTATTAAGCTATTTCATTAAAATTCGTTAATTTTTAATTCAGTTGAATAAAAAGAAATTATCAATAACTTGTAATGATTAATCGTTAGGAACTGCATAAACAATTAATAAAAATATTCGTTTTTTCAAAGTAAATATAACAGATTTTTGCTGCAGTACTTTAATGGGGAACTTCCATGTAGACATTTAACAAAATTAATCACCATCTGCAAGCTACACAGTGATACATGAAGAAATGTATATTGGGAATCATCCTCAAATATAAAACGAGAGAAGCACATGAGTTAAAAGATGATAGGACTGATTGATATTATCTTACAAATAAAAACATTAAAGTAGCAATGAGTGAGATGTATTGCAAGAAGAATCGGTGATCGATGAAAAAAGAAATTGTTAACTGATACCAAGAGAGAAGAAACATCTTTTCTTATACAAGCTCGAGTAAAGAAATAAAGAAGCACTGCAAAGTAACATGAAAAAGAATTGCCTAGGATATTTGCTAAAGCTCGAAAGTGTAAACCAGCAAGGTGAGGCGAGGCACTTTCCATTTTCCTCATAGACCTACACGAAATTAATTTTTACGTGATTTCCCACCATGAATCGATTTATGCCCGTTTGGCCTTTTCTCGTTTCGCCTTATGCCTTCAAAACGTTTTTTATCAGGTAACCGATAAGGATGTTATCTTAAGGCGGAACGGGAATTCCCGTTTGGCCTTTTCCCGTTTCGCCTTAACAGACAAGGGAATTTTCACTCCGTAACTGTAACAAAGAGGGATTTATTTTATTCTCAACTGCAACTTCTATTTCAGGCAAATTAAACTTAAACTTACAAGAACATAAGTTTTATTATCACACCCAAAATAGCATATCAAGTTTCTATGTGGATATAATATGAAACAGCATCAATATATGAAATTACATCAATTTCACTGTTCTTAATTCTATCTTTTAGGTGGTGAATCCTGTCGTGAAGCCGCCTCCACTTTAACTTTCTAAGTGTTCCCTGATTACCCACTTGAAGAAGTACTCGCAGTCTTTCGTTTTCACGTTCAAGGGCGCCGATTTCTTTGTAAATTTGGGGGGCCCATTCAGATGCGGAAGGTATATATATATTTGGCATAATTTGAACGCAATTTGTCTTAAAATCCTCATATATATATATATATAAGGATTTTAAGACAAATTGCGTTCAAATTATGCCAAATATTGTATATTCATAAATACAGTAGGGGGCCCACATGAGCTTTAGGGGGGAGGGCCCCCCAGGATTGGCACCCTTGTTGACGTTGCTCGTCTTTCATTAATTCAATGAAAGTATATATGTCTAAGTGGTCCCTTGATGCCTTTCTTCGTAATTTGGCGTGCCACCTTTCCGCATTGTTAGTCGTTCGTTCTTGATCGTTTTCGAATGATTTCACAAGTCACTGCAAATACTGTAGATAAAAATACATCATTAGCATATTAAAGATTCAATGGATTACAGGAGAATCTACGTTGGAAAGTTGATAGCAAAATTTTGAGTGAAATTAATTATTTCTTTTGTAAATCAAAAGAATTTATTCTTTTGATAATTTACATATCAATAAATGCAGAATCTTCAATACATGCACGTTGCAAGAAAATCTATATTACACTACATGAGGTGTTAATGGAGTAAAATACTTTATGTAAAATGCTTGGAATAATTTAATTAATGATTTAATAATTTTAAAAAAACGCACTAAACGCCAGTTATCTATGTACGAAAGAGAACATACTTACGGGGAAAATAGCGCATCACCATCATCTAGCCAAGTGTCTACAAGATAATCATGAAACTCCTCACATGGAACATCAGGCGCATCTTCTTACAAACGTATAAATACTATATCTAAATGGGAAGTTGGTACCAGAGATAGTGCTGATGCGCGTAAAATCCTTCTTTTCACTTCAGAGTTGTCTTGTACATAGAATTGAGAAAGTCCTAACTGTTGAACCTTCCTCCACACAGACTGAGAGAAGTGGAAGAAACACTCTCTGATTTTAACATCAGGAAATATTTGATTTACAGCATTGATCGCTGTTTTCTCAAAATCTATAGAAACTTCTTTCAATTTGAAACGCAGTCCAAATTTCTCAGCGTTTTTCCTGATTACCTCCAGAAATCTTATATATATATATCTTGATTTTTACTGGAAAGTAAGCAGAAGAGAAAAGGAAATACCTGGCCCAAATATTTTCCATGCAGAGTGTACAATTGGGAGAAAAGGCGAGATACTGTCTTAAATGTCTCATCCATTACAATCCTGTCGCAATGACACAGAATCTCCAAATTTTCAACAGTGCCGAAAACCTGTTGATGGAAAGACTAGAATAAATAACACAGACATTCTAACGAAAATGCTTTAATATTAACAATCTTACTTCTATTACTATTGTCATATCAGGCTTTCACGATTAAAAAAAAAAAAAAAAAAAAGCACTAGAAACACAAGAAGAAGAATATTTTCTTGACTACTGAAATATAACTAAGAAGTATTCTATTACCGTCAACGCCTTCATCCACCAACAAAGATTTTGCTGTCATGCGTTTCACTCCACGATCTTTCCACCTTCAATTTATTCAATCCTTGCGGTAGTAGTGGCCGGGTTCATGCTCGTACGTTATATAGTGTTTGACGGCACCAAAAGTAAGAACAACAGATGCAGTTTCACTACAATAATTTCCCTTAGCAATCTCCTCCCTGGAAAGAAGAAAATAAATTAATTTTAAACATCAACAGAGAAAAGTACAAGACAAAGGAATATTGCTTAACTACAACCGGTTAATTGTGTAAATAAGTATTAATACTATTATAATGTATTTGTGTGTTGGCTAAAATTTTATTTTTTTAAAAAAAGTTCCACATCTAAAGTTCGAAAACAACTTTTGGAGAAGTTGCAAGAGTAAATATTAGAAACATGCAGAGAAGCTTCAGTGTCAAAATTACTTATACCTTATTACTATTACTATATACTTACCTATATATCTTAGTAATTGTTGATGTTGGTTCTTTCGCTTCTCTTTTTTTTATATATATATATATATATAGTTAGGGTACAAATACAAAGTTGCAATTTTTTAAACAGTGACGCAAATAATACATTACTCTGAATACTTACTTTGATTATACACTGTTCTATTCGTTCAAACGCAAATATTACTAGCCTTATAAATGTTTTGCAAAGTGACACTAAATTTCCCTCTAGTGAAAGGTGAAACAGGAAAAGTCCAAACGGGAATTCCCCTTTCGCCTTACAATCAAATTAACATACACTGTCTTAACATTATAGCCTGAAGTAATGAAAACAGGCATAAGGCGAAACGGGGAAAGGCCAAACGGGAAGACACCCATGAATCGAACCCGGTACCACGTGCACCAAGATATATACGCTATTAGTGTCATTGTATGCTGTGCGTAACATTGATTGTTCATTCATATTTGTGTTCTTTGTCAGCAGCGAGCCTATCTTGTACGAGATCTACAGCTTAAAAAAAATTGTAAGTTTTTACGTGCCACGGTTATGCCCGCTAAGAAGACGGTGATAATGAAGAATAAATGAAATTGTGGAATGAAGGAAATGGGAGGAAACGGTAGAACCCACACACATGGTGTTTTTCTACCACAAAGCTCACTTGGAGCGAGCTGCGATCGAACCAAGGACCCCATGCACTAGAGGCGAACGCTGTACCACTGAGTCACCGCGGCCTGAGATTTACAGTTTAAAGTGCGATCTAAACCACTTAGTTCGATGGATGCTCTCCCACCGAGAATCTAACCCAAGACCTCGAAAGCCAAATATCTGTGTCAACTAGTGAACAAACAAAACAGCTATTTTAAACATTTTATTGGACTTCCAGGAATAAATACTTATAAGATGAAGTAAATATAATTTGTTTCGGCTATTTTATTGATTTATTTTAGTAAATCAAAATAGTTTTGAATTTTGAATTTTCCTTTACCGAGGATTTTCAGAGCAGTAAATAAGAAAATAAATTTCTTAAAAGGATATTTAGTTGTTCTTTTGGATGTTGATAAACAATTTGATTTTAAAAAGTCTTGCTTTTATGTCGTGAATAAATTATTTCATACAGACAGATGCAAGATATCGTTATTTTCTTGTAATGTATCTACGATTTAAGTTTGTGAATTGTGGTTAACGAATGCTTCCCTGAATATGTTCTCCCCGCCTGCTCGTTTTCCGTGGAAGCTACTTCTACCTGAGGCATGAGGTCTTGTAGTAGTAGCCTCTCCTGGTAATTGGATTCCGCCGGAGAGATTTTGTGCAGGACATGGTTTACGGTGGAGGAAGTGGGGGGGGAGGTTTTAGGCCGAGGCTTTTCACAAACTAATGCAGTCCCCAGCTCCTTAGAGACGTTCGCAGATTAATTAAGTTGAGTTGCTGAAGCAGGTTTCATTACTGTGATGTGTGAGGCACCTTTTGTAGGACAGCGCTCTCCGTTGCAGTAGTTGAGTAAGTGTAGCACATGTAAAGATAGTGTGCAGACAACAGACCCAAGCGGTTCTCCAACTCAGGTCCTTAAAAGAATATTAATTGTCTAACTTCTCTGTAGTTTTCAAAGTTTGCGCCTTTTATGTGCATTTCTGTTTTGCTTGTGAATCGCTGTAGTGATTGTTCTTTAACTTAAATGCAAATTCAAGTGCTTTTCCGGAATGCAATATTCATGTTAATTAAAACACTGTCACATATTATAGTGTAGAAGTGTCAAACTGTTTCTTCTAGTAAGTGAATGCAATAGGAGGAACTCTAAAGCTTTCCACATGGGAAAAATAATAGTCGAAACTAATCTTTGTGCCTTTGTGTGGTATATTATAGTAGAAATATAATTTATTTCTTTATATATTAAAGACTTAATCTTTATATATAGTGTATGCCCTATAGTAGCTAATAGTTGTTGACCCTTGGTTCTTACAATTAGTTGAGTAAATGTTGTGATTGAGGTTGGATTATCTTTTATATTCGTTTCTAATTTATCAGCTAGAATAAAATAAATATTACAGAGAATTTAGTAAATCAGTTGGTGATGATAGCAATTCTATAATATTAAAAGGATTGTGTATATCTAGTAGTTACTAGAAACAAGTGATTTAATTTCTCTTGATTTCTAGTTCAATAAATTAATTTATTGTGTAACAAGGCGAAGGAGAGGGAGCCAAATGTGCAACTCCCACGTTGCCACTCTAGGCGCTAATCCGGGCCTATCTGATGCTTTTGTTTTTAATCCTGCAGTACTTGTAATATTTATAGAATTGAATTAGAATATTTGTTTAGTCCTGATATCGTGGAACGAGAAGTTAAAGAATTGGATTTCTGTATGTACTTAGGTGGTTAATTTATAAAAGTATTACAATGTATTGTGGAGGTGTTAATTTATTTGAATTATTACCTAATTATTTTATATGGTTAATACTGTAAACGAATGAGCTAAAATAATTAGATTATTTGCGATATGTACAAGCGAGTGCTGAAAAGTTCCTGGTTTTGTTCAAAAAGAGTAGAGGTAGAGAAATGAAATCACGCATATTTCACGCTTATTCAACATATTTTCCTCTGACAATTGTGAGGCTGATGCACCTGGTACAGCGATGTTGCAGCTTCTCAAATCCTTGAAAATAAAATTCTTTTGATTGAACCTGAAAGCAGATCTCTGCAGCTTGTTAGATCTCAGAAATGTCCTTAAAATGATGTCCCTCAGGTCCGCATCTAAGTGGTGGGCAAATAGGGCATACTCCCCACTCATCAACTAATGAACTATTTCGAACAGGTAGGAAAAAAAAAAACATAAATGAAAAATAGAATTAGTCCTACTTCAGTGTTACTATGTTCACAGTCTGTCCCTTGATGTGTTTCTTCAAGTCTGGGACAAACAATAATGAAAGGGAGCCAGGTAAGGCGAATAGTAGATGGCAGATCAATTGGATTTCCAGAGTGTTCAATTTGCCAGCCACAACGTGGGACGTGTAAGCCGGGGAAGTGTAGTTCAAAATGAGAATCCCTTGGACAGATTTCCCCGGTATTCTGTTTCTGCAGTTGGTCTATCAGGTTAGCATTCCGTAATACTCGCCGGTAATATTAGAATTCTGAGATAGATAATCCACCAACAGAACACCATCTTTGTCTCATAAAATTGAAACTGGGATAATCTTCGCTGATTTCTGGGTGCGGAACTTCTTTGGTCGCAGAAAGTTGGGGTGACTCCACTCCATTGACTGATTCTTGGTCTCAGGAGCTAGGTATGGAGCGAAGTTTCATCGTCAGTCACTAACCGGACCAAAACATAAATAGCACTAGGCTCAAAATGGGTCAAAACTGCCTTGGATCCTTCAATTCGTTCCTTCTGATCACTGTTAAGACATTCGGCACCCACTTTTCTGAAAGCTTGCAGATGTCTAGTACAGCAGACATTGAACCTAACACGCTCCCTTGAGATGTTAAGTATATTTTTTTTCTGTTATTCACCTTTCCTGAAGGATCAGTTCATGAACAACATTACATGTTGCCAGGTCAGTTGATGTTGAAGACCGCCTATTGTAGGGGCTTATCTTCAACGATGAAATGCCCAGTCTTGAAATGAACTATCCAGGTTTCGATTGAGCTGTAGGAAGGACATTCCTCCACCAGTGTTTGTGATATCTCAGTGTGCATGCATTCTGCAGACATTCCTTGGAGAAACAAAAATTTCATAACGATCTGACACTCCAAGGTTGTAAAACTTGCATGAGCCTCCCTCATCACTGCTTCAAACCTGAAAAAGAAGCAGTTACAGTAATCATTAGAAACTTATATTTGTACCATCACATACTAAAACGGTAGGCTTTCATGTGAACCTACACTCAAGCTTTAATGTGGACGAGAGTAAGGCAAAGGTAGGATCTTTTCAGCGCACCTTTGTATTTTTCTGTGTATATACCTTCATGGCAAAGCAATGGTGACAATACTGAGCAAGTTTTACACTCCAGGACGTGGACAATGAGTAACCACCGCAAGATGGCTCTGTCTTCTTGAATGTTGAAGATAATTCAAAGGAAAAAAATTGGAAGAAAATATATTGAGAATGGTGACAGACGTGCAAAAAAAAAAAAAAAAAAAAAAAAAAATGAATATAACGACGATGTGTTCTTAGTGGTGCAATTCTACGGCAAAATCCAAACAAATACTAGTTTTCTGTGAGGAAATTTTTACTATTGGTTCTTTCCTTGATACAAAAACGAGGCTCAAGAAGTCCTTAGTGGCTAAGCGGTTAACGTACGCGCCTTTGGAGCGGGAGACCTGAGTTCGATTCCCGGTGGGGGCTCATGTGGTTTGGATTTCACGTTAATCATTAGGTCCCATCTCATATAGCCTTGCTCCTGAAAGGGACGTTAAACTCAAAATCAACTCAACGAGGCTCGTACTAGAACTGGTGAATATTTGTTTAAACTTTCATGTAATTTTCTTTCTTCTCTGTACGTGTGATTAAAAGTCCACATTGTCAAACGTGCTATGTGTGATTCATGCAAAATAGTTTTTTTTCCCCCTTTCTTTCTTTTACTTGGTTATTGGAACGAGAGTGAGTACGATGGAGGCCAGTGGTGTTGCAAATGAAATTGATTAATTCGTTCAAGCCAGAAGGAAATATAAGTTAATTAAGTTTGTTGAACGAAACCTTTCAAGCGAGAATACCATTAATGAATGTGGGAGATGTAGAAAAAAATGAACTATGAGAGAAAAATAAAAATAAAAAAAATCTGGAATTTTGAATTAGCGGTCTGTTTCATGTAAAGCTGAAATATGGCGTCAGAAGATATCAAATAGATCCTTTATGTTATTTAAATCCCGCAAGAAATGAGATTGTCCAGCATTTTTCTTCGGACGCGTTGAGCCAAGCGACTTGTTTTCTTCACATTTTGCGTCTTAGTGTCCCATGCGGTTCAACTCGACAGACACTGTTTCCAACTCACGGATCACAACAGGTTGGTCCTTTTATATGGAATCTTTTCACTTCCTTTCATATCTGTTCTGTTACAACAAATATATGAAAATTGCTATTGGTTAACAGAACTCCAGACTATCGTAGAATATGGCGCATGGTGGTATAGAAGACATTCCTTGTCTTTGCTTAAGGCTGTAGACTGCCTCCGCCATCTTAATTTCTTAACCCATTGTTTTATACGAAGAATATTTTTCTCCCCTCAAAATGAACCTGGATTTTAATGGTTCAGTCTTAATGATTGATTCAGTCTTCTTCGAGTGTAAAAATAAATTGAATGTTTTATATATAGCGATTAACAATACAAAATATCTTATCGATAGATCTCGTGGAGCTGAAGAAAATTATGTGACTGAGTGCAAATTCTCATACGTACTTTTCGAGAAAATTTAGAGAGAGAATTGTGAACATAAAAATTGATATTGTGCGATAACCAGGAAACTATTAAGGCGAAACTAACTTCGAAGTGTACTCTCATAAATCTTTTCATTTTGATACCAGCATTTTTCATTTTGTCAGTATATGGTATGGTTAATGAAATATAGCCCCAACTTATGATTAACTAACAGACGACAGGATGCAGTATGATTAATGAGATATAGCCCAAACTTATGAATAACTAACAAGACGATAGGATACAGTAAGGTTAATGAGATATAGCCCAAACTTATGATTAACTAACAAGACGATAGGATACAGTAAGGTTAATGAGATATAGCCCAAACTAATGATTAACTAACAAGACGACATGATGCAGTGGTTAATGAGATATAGCCCAAACTTATGATTAACTAACAAGACGGCAGGATGCAGTATGGTTAATGAGATATAGCCCAAAGTTATGATGGGCTAGCAAGACAACATTATACACTATGGTTAATGAGATATAGCTCTAAAACGGTTAACTAGCAAGACGGCAGTCTACAATATGGTTAATGAAATATAGCCCAAAATTATGATTAACTCTTACATTTATATTTTTGGAACTATGATATTGTTCAAACATTATATATATATATATATATTTGGTCTAGGAATTAATTCGTGCGGTTGGTACGCACACATTGAAGCTGTAGTACAAACACAAAATACATAAATACCTTAAGAAAAATATTGTCCATCGCTAGCCACCACTTTCGCCCATCTGTCAGGCAATGTACGGATTCCGTGGCGAAAGAAGTCCTCATCCTTGGAAGCGATCCAGTCAGAGACCCATGTTTCGATATCTTCTGAAGAAGTAAACCGCTGTCCAATCAAATCGTTGTTCATGCAATCGAACAAGTAGTAGTCCGAAGGAGCAACGTCTGGTGAATACGGCGGGTGGGGTAAAACTTCCCATCCGACATTTTCTAAATAGGTTTTGACCGGTTTTGCGACATGTGGGCGAGCGTTATCATGTTGAACAATAAGTTTATCATGTCTGTTCTCCCATTCTGGTCGTGTTCTGGCCAGAGCTTGCTTCAAACGCATTAATTGTCGTCGATAACGTTCTCCATTCATAGTTTCACCCGGTTGCAGCAGCTCATAGTACACCACACCTTTCATATCCCACCATATGCACAGCATAACCTTTGCACAGTGAATATCTCGTTTTGGTTGTGATGGACCTGGTTCACCTGGTTTCACCCAGGCCTTTTTTCGTTTAGGGTTCTCGTAATGGATCCACTTCTCATCACCCGTAATAATTCGATGCAGAAACGTGGAACCCAATGTGACATCTTTTGAATCATTCCCATGGCTTTCAAGCGTTTGGAGACTGTTGTTTGATCAACGCCTAATGCTGCTGCAAGTTGTTCCTGCGTTTGACACGAATCCTGCTCGAGCAATGCTGTCAATTCTTCATCTTGAAATTTTTTTGGCTGTCCAGCTCGCTCTTGGTCTGCCAAGCCGAAATCACCACTTCTAAACCGTGCAAACCACTTCTGACACGTTCGCTCAGCTAGAGCATGGTCACCATACACTTCCACCAAAATACGATGACTTTCAGTCGCACTTTTCTGCATGTTAAAGTAATGCAGCAGGACACCCCGCAAAAACACTTTATCAGGCACAAATTGCGCCATGTTCACTTAACTACAAACTGGTGTTGTTGACGCTTTAATCCACTGCCCTATACTACGAACGATACGCGATGACAGGGGTTTGCAACACATGTGTGGATACACGGAACTGTGGGACGCTCCGTTCGTTGCGCCATCTCTTGTCCACCCGCACGAATTAATTCCTAGACCAAATATATATATAAGGGTGGCCCAAAAGTAGATATACACCCCTGCATTGATTAAGTATAATATTCTAGCTTATTGGTTTATTTGCTTCGGCTTACCGAGCTTAAGGTATAAGTAAAAAGGCTTCAAGAACAAATAATAATGAAACTGATAGATAACAATAAGAAATGATATGAAATACAGTGAACTGGTCAGTACGGCACTGTATACCTACTTTTGGGCCACCCTGTATACATACATATGTCCAAACATTATTGCTATGTTTACGAATTGTAACACCTTGTACGTCAGTTTTCATCTTGGTTATTAGACCATAAATTTTCTTAGCAACTTTCTTTCGACTTTTAAAAACACATTGTGAGAACATTTTTTACAAATAAACTAACTCTAAAAAGAGATATTAAAATCAGAGATCTTATTCATTTAAACTGGAAATGCATTCGTGACAACAGTTGAGGCTTCGCTGAAAAATATCCGTTATCCCGAACAGCGGTATATTGTACAAATATACGGATTCCGTATGTTGACTACGGAAATCTGTACGGAATATACATCATCTAGATGCCACATATGTACTACCTTTTCCAGCTTAGACGTTATATCATGCCGCTGCAGGATGTCAAACATCTAATAGTCTTCCTTATAGTACATACCTATACGTATGTTACATACGTCAGTATGTACATTTCTATGTACATGCGGAACGTACGTGACGAAAAGTATTATAGAACATGCGTTTTCAGTTATACGTTTGCTGCGTGATGTTACCTATAGTCATACGTTAAGTCCAAAAACTACAGGATTTACGCATGTAACCTACGGTTTTACGTACGTCACACGTGCTTTTTCCTCTGTCTGTCTTGTACCGGCAAGAAACGTAATGTCTCGTTTCAAAAAATGTATATGTTTCTACTGGAAGAGCTGTGTTTCGTCTCGAGTCTTGTCGCGAAAATTGCCTCGTGTCGTGTGCCTCGATTTATCGCATTAATAAACAAACAGAACAATTTCTCGTGTTTGCTGTGGTTTAATACCGAAATAGCGTTATGTTTTATTTTCATTTTCTGTTTGGTAATACTATTGCTGAAAGAGAGAGAGAGAGAGATGTGGTTTTGAACGAAAGTGCAAATTTACGTTCTTGAAGTTAGCAGCACTGACAAAGAGTTTTGCAAGTATGATGACGTCTTCCACCAACCAGTGTAGGATTTTTTTCCCTTTGTAGCTGACGTTAGCGGGCAGAGATGAAGGGAGTAGTAACATCTGCGTCTTTATCAGAGCTTAAGATGTGCCGCGGCCGAAACATAAACAAAAAAATACACACAGAGAATATCCTGCATCTCATTGCAAGTTAAATTTTCCTTCATAACTTGTGCTTGACTGAATCAGTGAGGTACTACAGTAGATGGTATTAGATGTGGAATTCTATCAGCAGAATTATAAAACGGAACGCAAGATGAATAATATTATGCTAAAGTATATTTACATTGAATCAGGAGAAGTAAACTAAACTTTGTGATGTTACAGCCCATGAAGAAGTATGGTATAATATAGCGTTTCCCAAACTGTGGTCCGCACGTCTCTTCGTTTGGTCCTCTTAGTTTGAGCGTTAGTCCAAGATAGAGATGCTGCAGAGATGATATTTTGGTTGCTTGTGGGTCGCCTGGTCTTTTCCGGCCACCGAGTCTGAGAAGCGAGACCCAGACACGGATGGCCTGAATAGTAGAAAGAATCAAATTTAAGTGATTCGTGTATCAGGCATTATAGTTCAGAATCTTAAAAAAAGTTTGGAAATTATATTAGGTCTATATATGCAGCATGATTGAATGGTTCACGAATTTCGTTACTCATGACTCGGAAGACCGAGAGGCAGTCAGACCCATGTCCCACTAGACCTGGACTGACTCGGTCTGGCCCGAGTAGACCATTACCGGGACAGACACATGACCTAGAGTGATCCGGTGTAACCCGGATAGACCCATTACTCGGTCACACACATGGCCTGCATAAACTCATTACTTGGAGTGACCCGGATAGACCCGGAGATAAAACGTCGTCACACACATGGGGAGTATCCGTGAGGCTAGTTATGCAATTCTGACAAACATGACTCTATCCTCTCTCATTGCCTTTTCACTAAATATAATTTTCTTCCTCGCGGTGTTTCTTAAACAATGCACTGAAAGATAACTACAAGTTTATGAGAGTACAAACGCACCAAAATCACAGAAAAGATAAGCTTCATGTTTCTCTTATCAGGGATCGTGAAAGTTGAATCGACCTGAAAAATTTGCAGTTTAGAATATGAGATATACTGCTGAGCTCAAACAGTGTTTTGTTAGTTCTTTTTGTATAGACTGTGTTCAAAAACCACACATCGGAAAACGAATAAACATGAAGTTATATTTGTGAAACACAAAATATTCAAAACATGGTACCTGGATCAAAAAAGAAATGTCAACCGAGAATTTTAAAAAAGGAGAAAATAGAAATGTTCGAGCTTAGACAGTGAATATCATTAATCAACTACAAAACTCAGCAGTAATGCTGCAGAGATAATATTTTGGTTGCTTGTGGGTCGCCTGGTCTTTTCCGACCACCGAGTCTGAGAAGCGAGACCCAGACACGGATGGTCTGAACAGTAGTCGTGACACAAGTGATCCATGACCCATTCCATTACTGGTATCCAGGCGTCTTTCACTTTCCCTTTCAGACTTTAAGAGCCCTAATCACTGCGAAATTAAAATACCGTTAATTTTGCAGTAATTATGTGATATCTTCAAATAGATAAAAGAAGATAATCGAAATGTGAAACAAGAGTGTCCTAGACAATATTGTTTTGCGTGAGGTATCGTTATCACGTGTCACCTAATAGCTTTCCGTTTGTAGCCGTTTATAAACGCGAAAATAAATGCCGATTTTCTAAATGGCTGGAAATCGAAAGCAGATAAATGAATCGTGATAATGGTATCTCATGTAAAATATTGTTGTCTTGCGAGCTCTTGTTCCACTTTTCGATTATCTTTTATCTATTTGAAGATATCACATAATTACTGTAAAATTAGTGGTATTTTAATTTCTACGTGATGGGTCCTCTTAATTATTTCTAAAGAGAAAGAAACTAATATGTAGTTTCTTATTAATACCATATAAAATTCTGTTTACAATACGAACTCCTTCGTGGTTGTATGGTTAGCGTAAGCGCCTTCGTACAGGATACCCGGGTCGGACTCCAGGTGGAAGCTCGTGTAGTTTGGATCGCATGTTAAGCTGTAGGTCCACATCTCGTATAGCCTCGGTGCTAAACGTTACGCTAAATTCAAAATCAATCAACCAACCCTATTTATACTACAAAATACCTCAACTTATGGGTAACGCTAGTCTTCTGGAAAGTTATACAACCATATTTAGGAGATACGTAATGTTGATTATAGAAAGGGATACGTAATGTTGATTATAGTAAGGGATACAATGAAAATTCCTTACAATAATCGTAAACATCTTACTTTACCACGCTAATTCCTAATAATAATAATGAGTCATGCTAATGGATGTCGCTACGTGCACTAACACTCTCACCTCCCTGACTTTCAAAATTGTTTTATATTCTTCATTGTCTTTAAGCCGGTTTTATCCACGCGGTTGGGGTAGCGGTTGCTAAACCACCGCGTTTTTCTAACTACATTGAAACAAATCAGTCTTTGACATGAACCTAACCGCTAGGGATAAAAGGTCCCGTATGATACAATGTAAGTAGAAACCACCCAATCTGCGCGAATCGTATCTACTAGTGGTCAGATTTTCAGACCACAGTGGTTGCAGATCCGCGCCGGCGTTGAAAACACTCATTTAACTCAATGTAATTAGAAAACGCGGAGGTTGAACAACCTATCGCAAGCACGTGAGTAAAATTGATCTTAAATTATTGAATATGATTTAAAATTTAGAAAAGTGGTAGAGAGCATAGTCATTGATATTATAGTCGCTACTTACCTTGAGGGGTGGAGAAAGACGATCAGGTCCAGGTATGTCATATAATTCGTGTAAGCCAATTATATCATTTTCAAAGCAGATTTCATTCAGAGCAAGATACCTTTATATTTTATCAGTACACTAGTGTTATTGTAAAGTTTTCTTTAAACTACAGAGCTAAGATGATTGCTTTGTGCTTTATACATACACACATATATATATATATATATATTTGGTCTAGGAATTAATTCGTGCGGGTGGACAAGAGATGGCGCAACGAACGGAGCGTCCCACAGTTCCGTGTATCCACACATGTGTTGCAAACCCCTGTCATCGCGTATCGTTCGTAGTATAGGGCAGTGGATTAAAGCGTCAACAACACCAGTTTGTAGTTAAGTGAACATGGCGCAATTTGTGCCTGATAAAGTGTTTTTGCGGGGTGTCCTGCTGCATTACTTTAACATGCAGAAAAGTGCGACTGAAAGTCATCGTATTTTGGTGGAAGTGAATGGTGACCATGCTCTAGCTGAGCGAACGTGTCAGAAGTGGTTTGCACGGTTTAGAAGTGGTGATTTCGGCTTGGCAGACCAAGAGCGAGCTGGACAGCCAAAAAATTTCAAGACGAAGAATTGACAGCATTGCTCGAGCAGGATTCGTGTCAAACGCAGGAACAACTTGCAGCAGCATTAGGCGTTGATCAAACAACAGTCTCCAAACGCTTGAAAGCCATGGGAATGATTCAAAAGATGTCACATTGGGTTCCACATGAATTGAAAGACAGAGACGTTGAAAGACGAAAAACCATTTGCGAATTGCTGCTTCAACGACAGAGCAGAAAGGGGTTTCTGCATCGAATTATTACGGGTGATGAGAAGTGGATCCATTACGAGAACCCTAAACGAAAAAAGGCCTGGGTGAAACCAGGTGAACCAGGTCCATCACAACCAAAACGAGATATTCACTGTGCAAAGGTTATGCTGTGCATATGGTGGGATATGAAAGGTGTGGTGTACTATGAGTTGCTGCAACCGGGTGAAACTATGAATGGAGAACGTTATCGACGACAATTAATGCGTTTGAAGCAAGCTCTGGCCAGAACACGACCAGAATGGGAGAACAGACATGATAAACTTATTGTTCAACATGATAACGCTCGCCCACATGTCGCAAAACCGGTCAAAACCTATTTAGAAAATGTCGGATGGGAAGTTTTACCCCACCCGCCGTATTCACCAGACGTTGCTCCTTCGGACTACTACTTGTTCGATTGCATGGACAACGATTTGATTGGACAGCGGTTTACTTATTCAGAAGATATGGAAACATGGGTCTCTGACTGGATCGCTTCCAAGGATGAGGACTTCTTTCGCCACGGAATCCGTACATTGCCTGACAGATGGGCGAAAGTGGTGGCTAGCGATGGACAATATTTTTCTTAAGGTATTTATGTATTTTGTGTTTGTACTACAGCTTTAATGTGTGCGTACCAACCGCACGAATTAATTCCTAGACCAAATATATATATATATATATATATATATATATATATATATATATATATATATATATATATATATATATATATGTAAATTGAGTCTGGAACGGTATTGCTGAGGTATGACGTTGCGAAAGATTGTGAAACGAAAACAATCGAAATCGGTGCTAAAACTGTATAATTCTAACAATTATGATTTATGTGAAAATTCGAGACATTACGATCACTTTCTGTTTAAGATCATTTCAAATTTGAGTTATAATAATTGCGACCAAGTTGGTAATTATCTTATCAAATTTAGAGTTAATGTTATAAATCAAGGCTAAAAACTAGTCGAAGACTGTTGAGTAAGTACATTACTTATATAAAAGTAATTATATAACAAACTGATACATAGCTAAAAGAATTTCGACAGCACAATATTTGTTGTGTGTTATGCTATTTGTTGTATGTGAATCCATGTTAGAATTATAAGAAGTGTTTCGGTTAATGCATGTGAATAGATACTATTGATATATGTGGATTTGCTACCAGTGATGACAGAGAACTAATAATGCTGAGAATGGAATAATAAAATTAGTGCATTGCTTGGTAGATCCCACCCGAAGATTCAAGATTTGATTTCTTTACTCAAATAGGAAAAAGAAAGTACGAATACGATGTTTATCAGAATGGAACTTAACTACAGGGCCGTGCCGTGTGTGTGTGTGGGGGGGGCGAGCGGGGCGACGGCCCCGGGCGCCGAAGTGAGGGAGGGGAAAAATTCGGGAGGAAAAAGGAAAAAAGATAGGAAAAATTGCTTGGAATATATGTATGGGGACGCCATCGTATACTCTCGCCCCGGGCGCTGATTTTCCACGGCACGGCCCTGCTTAACTAAAAGGGATCCAAGAAGAAAAACGATACACACAGGTAGATGACAGGATTGGGAGAATCGTTCAGAAGTACGAAGAAATTGCTGGCGATTTCAGAAAATGCCTGAGAGCTTTGACCCATGTTCAAAGCTGGATTAATGGTGAATTTTCTGTGAAACTGACGACGTGTATAATGTCGATGCCTCATTGTTCACATATGATATAGAATACCAGTACTAAACATTAAAAAAAAAAAAATCACGAAATGAAAATTAACACCGATTTTACACAGAACAAAATAGTTGCTGATCAACTCGGATTTCCGACAATTTTGCCAGTCCCAAGCGTAGAGAAAGTGAGAGTGAGAGTGAGAGAGAGAATTCGGTAATTTATTTTTAATTTTGTTATGTCTATATAGTAATAATATTACTTTTTAAAATATGGAATCAGTAACTAATATTTTGACTCTTCCAGTTAGTCGCAATTGTCACTGGAATCCTCAGATTAAGATAAACTACTTCCTTGTTGATCGCAATTGTCGGAGGTCGCAATATAATCGCGACACCGAAGAAACTAGAAACTGAACGTGATATTTTATTGCTAGTATATTGTTATTATTACTAATTATTATATAAATGATATAAATGAAAAACCTTTAATTTAACGGTCCTTTCTCCTTTTACCATAAGTGGCTTCATCTTTCTCTCTGCGAACATCTGTCAGAATGTGCGGCAGCAGCAATTGAAGTTGGGTGATAGCTTGGTTGTATTTGAATGTAGCGTCCCTTTGAACAGCGAGGCTATAGGAGACGTGAACCTACAGCTTAATGTAGGATCCGAACCATATGAGCTTCCACCGGTAATCAAACTGTGGTCTCTCGCACCAAAGCTATATGCTAACCATATAACTATCGGGAAGCTCTAGCAGAGCGTGAACAGTATTTTCCTGTCATATTCGCTTTATATTACACATGTGAAGAGGAGTTTTTTCGTTATAGATTAAAATTGCACAAACCTAATTTTATTTCGTTCATTTTTTCAATTGGAAGTAATTAGTTTTTGCTAAAAAGAATTTCTCACACTCGTTATATGCTCTTTGAGCCATATAGAATACTTATGCGTGTCAATTGGTGAAATAAAATTGTCATCTAATGTCATCTGATGGTGATAATCGGTGAGTTTTGTAAACGTATATGTATATGCATTGCCGAACAATACCTAGCAGGTGGATAATCAAGTATTGATTTGCAATTATCTTCTCACGGTCATCAAATATAAATTCTTCATAGGATACGTGCGAGGGAGAGCCGGAGAGAAGGCTGAAATTAATTGAAAATACATGCATTCCCAGTTAACCTTTTAAAACGAAACGGCAAAATCCATTTCTGCTAAATACTGAGCAATTTGGGTCAATAAAACGGTGTGTGAGAAAAGACAGACGCTCATCTAAAGAGTATCAGTGTGTGTCCCAGAGTTTCAGAATGCAAGTAGTGATTTTGACATTTTAACCTATAATATATAAACATCGAGTGATCCTTTGTCGGTATACAATCTAATTTTAAACATTCATAGTAGTTTGTAATACAAATATTCATTGCCACTATTTTATCCATTGAACACTCCGTTCTTCTATTGTTTAGCACTATTGAACAAGTGCTGCTATGTTGATCTTTAGCACTTGCCTCAATTGCCTTAATGACTACATTAGAATACTTTCTTATATTAAGGTGTATCATTAGAAAATTAAATGTTTATAATTAGAAAATTCTGCGTTGTTGATTGTTACTGTTAGACAATGATCATTTTTTACAATTTACTACGTAATAAATTTACCTTGTTTCGAAGAGACCGCTTCTCGATATCTCTTACCCCGTTTATTGTTCTGATATCTGTCGACAGATGGACGTATTGACATATAGATACGAACTTAACCTTTTATGAGACTTCTGAAACTTACGAATAGCAGATTGGAATTCTAGTAATAATTAGTTACTCAGGAAATTTTGTTGAAAGTAGACCACTGCATTATTAAAAACTACTTGTTTCCTGCTGTCTCCTGTATATGACCCGGATTCGTGGAAGAACACTGTACAATTTGCCCCTCCCTCTCTAGAACACATAGAAGTGAAACGTCAGTATCCAGTCCCATTTTTCAAGAGCGGAAAGATACAAATAGTTTTGTTTATTGCCGTTTAGAAGTAAGAGGGAATGGAGAGTAAATTGTCACAACCAGCTTGGCTAACCAAAGTAACCAAATGCTCTAGGTATAGTTATCAATCTTCATTTAGAATCGGAACGCAAATGGTAAATTGTATCCATTTACAAAATAATTCGCTTAATTTCACCGCTTTGTTCGTTATAACGTGAATTCGTTGCTGCGTGTGAATGCCTCGTTAATGTTTAACGAAAATAATTGAAGTCTTCTGTTTTCCGCAGTTGCCTTTAAATCATTGTAGAGGTAAAAATTTTGAAAGAATTCTTCACAACTAGCATGAGTGTCACTGTTAGAAGTATTTGTGAAACTCTTCGCAGTATTAGTGTCACTGTTAAAAGTATTTGTGGAACTGTTAGAAGTATTTGTGGAGCTGTTCTAAAGCTGCTTTATACAGGGCAAGTCAAGATAATGTACCCGATTCCAGAAATTTATTCTGTGAAATCTAATAGACATAGGTATTGTGAGACATGCTCTTCGAAAGGTTAACTTTCAAGTTTAGTTTCTATTTAGTGTTTCCACTTTTTGCTACTAAGCACGGGCGTCTCTGGCGGGGGGACAGGGGGGACGTGCCCCCCCCCCCAATATTTTGAGTACGAGATAAACTGATCAATGCTGAAAGTATTTAGATCTATATGAAAGAAGTAAAGACATAGGCAGAACACATTAAAGTTATGTCTGTTCTTAACCATTAGGTTAATGTGATTAGAATGCCCGCCTGACGTGTGTCACTTTCAAAGAAGGATATTTTTTTTATAAGTTACGCTCTTGGTTAGTCAATGTAGTTTCGGCTGCAGGCACACAATTTTTTCATTGCTTAACCAGCAACAATTGGTTTCCAGGACGAAGGGAGACTGGAGAAGGGAAGGGAAGAAAGGATGCATCTGCCAACTAAGAAGGGAAATCTACAAAGACAGGGAAATATACAATAGAAGTGAAGGTTATAAGAGGAATTTAAAAAAGATAGAGAAATTTGAATATTACATATTAGTGTAAATTTCATGCAAATACTGTAGAAGGGCAGTAAGGAACAACTACTATGGCAATATAGAAACTAAAGATAGAAGTGAGTGTTTAATGAGTGAATTGAGTTTGAGGAAGATGGAAAGAATGCATTGAGGAACCGGATGACAGCAAAAATAAATGTACATATTTCGACATTAAAACGGAAAACGAAGTAAACGAGGATGGTTCATTGGACAAGTTCAGAAACATATGCGATATGAAAAACAAAAAGGTAGATAATATACCTTTTGAATTTACTAAGAATATAAAAGAAGAATGAAAATAAAAAAATTCGAAATTCGCATTCAAATAAAGTGTTATCGTAAGACTTCTTTCAAAGAGTTAAGATTTTGTTAGTTAAGAAATCGAAATATATGAAGACTATAAATGCATTTAAGAACACTCAGCAAGAATTCACCGGTAGGAACGTCAAGATGAAGAAATTGCCTAAGAACCACATTATATGTAAACTTAATTTCTTTTTTTCGGCAAGTAGTCTACCAGTGATGGAGGAAAATTATGATGAATTGTGTTGCTAAGGGTAGAAAGAGTACTAGTTTACTCGTAATTTTGACGTAACTTTAGTTGAGGTCTACTAGCATTCTAGTCGTCCTCGTCCCCCCCAATTTTAACATGCCAGAGACGCCCATGCTACTAAGAGTCAGCAGCGAGCAGTTAAGAAAAACGACGTTGACGGAAAACAAAGTGTTCTTCATTGGCCACCTCGTTCCCCTGACTTGATTCCATGTCATTTCTTCATGTGGGGTTTTGTAAAGGAACATATTTACGTACCACCACTTCCAAAAACATTGAATGACCCGCATCACATCAGCCATTGCCGATATTGATCGCAACATGCTTCAAAAAGTTCGGCAGGAGGTAGACTACCAGCTTGATGTCTGCCATATTACGCCACGTGCTCTCATAGACAACTTGTGAGATATTTAAAAAAAAAAAAAAAAAAACTGCAAGTTTACTTTTCTTAGCACATGCCTCACAATAACATATATTTATTAGATTTCGTAGGATAAATTTCTCAAATCGGGTCCATCATTTTGACATGCCCTGTATATTTACGCTGTCCATGTGTCCGTTCGGAAGATGAAAAAAAATCTCAAGAAGTACTTGGTGGATTACCACTAAATTTGGTTAGCATGTACAGGGTCAAAGTTGGGAATCAAGTTTGTTAATAGGAGCTATATTCAAACCGGAAGTGGTAGAAATCAACCATTTCCGGTTTTTACGTGAATCGCTATAGACCAAAAGGATAATAGATAGCGAGGAGCGATTTTCTAGAATCGATTAAGTGTCCCCAAAATACATTTCATCACCATTTGTAACTCTTTACTAAAACCGGAAGTGGTAATATCCACTACAATTCCCGTTTTTAATATTGATCTACATAGAGCAAAAAACGATAAGAGAGAGAGAGAGAGAGAGAAGTATTTTTGGAATCGATTTCGCGTTCTGTCTCTCTCAATGCGTTATTTAAATCGGAAGTGCTGAAATTAGCCGTTTCCGGTTTAACGTTGCTCGTCATACAATAAAAGCCATGCTGTTTTCTGTAATCAATTAAGCATCCCAATAATACATTCTATCTCCATTCTAATCTCTCTACCAAAACCGGAAGTGGCAGAAAATCAACCCTTTCCAGTTTGAACTGTGATATCTGTAGAGTAGAAACAGTAATAGACAATGATAAGCGATTTTTTCCAATCAATTAAGCGTCCCAAGAGTATATTCCATCTTCACTCTAAGCTTTCTACTAAAACCAGAAGTAGTAGAAATCTACTACCACTTCCGGTTTCAAAATTAATTGGGAATACTAGCGCGCTATACAAACCAAACTCCTTCACGTTGTGTACATGTAATTCTACCACTTATTTATAATACTTTCAGTAGAATATGAAAACTATTAACTGCATGAGATGGGAAACGAATTAATATTTTTAACGCGATAAAATTCGTTTTCTCGATCTTTTTGAAAAGTATTTATGAGAATTTACCCTCAAATTTTCCATTTTGTTTACCTTGATGTAATCTACCGATTGATGTCTTATCTTTGGATAATACAAGGAGCGTTCAATAAGATTTGCATAGATGGTTATAATATTGTTTGAACATTTTTTTTTAATCTGTGGCTACAAGACCGTGTCATTCAATGTAGCCTCTGTCTGCTGTGACACATCTCCTCCAACGTTTTTTTCCATACTTTGAATGCACTTTGGTATAAATTAGATGGCTGACTTATACACCATTGTTTCACACAAGAAATGAGGGCCTTGTCACTGTCAAGTGTTTTTCCTCACAGGGGGGCCTTCAGACGACTAAACAAAGAATTCCGAAGGAGCCAAGTCCGCACTATAGGGAGGCTGTGACGACTTCTTATCCATTTTCATCATTTTTTGCTGTGTCATCATGACTGTGTGAGACGTGGCATTTGTCATCATGGAGTTTGATCACCTTATCTTGTAACTCCGGTCTCTTGGTCTGAAGAGCACATCGTACCTTATCCAATGACAAACAATAACGCTTCTTGTTAATTGTGGAACCATGTCCCAAGAAGCCTATAAAATGACACTACACTAATCCCAGAAAAAGGAGGCCATAATTTTCTGGCCTGATGTGGAAAATTAGGGTTTTTAAACGTCTGTAACCAACGGTATAGTTGGAACAACTAGAAATGTGAATGAATGCAACAATATGGCTCCAGCAATACTTATAGCTAGGAGGACAATATTATGTGGTTAGAAATATAGCTAGATCAACAAAATGTATTGCTATCGCAGTCAGTTTTACGATGGTGACCAATTATGGGACTTGTAATTGTAAAATCTTGAGATGGTCTTTTATTTCTAATTATATCATAGTTTTATAATTACAAGTAACATAATTGACATAATTGTTACCATCGTAAAAATGACTGCGACAGAGCCGACAGCAATACATTTTGTTGATCCACCTATATTTCTAACCATATACCTAGGTAATATTGTCTTCCAGCTATAACTATTGCCGGAGCCATATTGTTGCATTCAGTCATACTTCTGGTTGTTCCAACTATATCGTTTTTAGAGTGTAAATACTGGCGCGGACCAATGTGTGATCCTCATAAACTGGAAGCAACTTCATATGAACTGATGTGGCTGATTCACAATCGGTTTTGAAAAGAAATTCTATTACCGACTATTGTCGGGCTCTGATATCTACTTTATTGTCCATTGTTTTTTACGTAGTGAACAATAGGAAAAATAACAATTATTACCAATTTGAAGCCAAAGGATCAAAACATGTTCATCTAAAATTTCAAAATATGTTCTTATTGCAGCTAAAAGAAATATTATACTCATCCGTGTAAAACTTAATTCTCGTTGTAATTAAACAATAATAACGTTTTAGAGTTGATCATAATTTAAGGCTATATCTAATTTCCCATATTGTTGAATTGATTTTGAGTTTAACGTCACTTTCAGCAGCGAGGCTACATGAGATTAACCTACTGATTAACGTGGAATCCGAACCACATCAGCTTCCTCCAGGAATCGAACCCGGGTCTCCCACGCTAACCGCTTAGCTACGAAGGAGCTTATTTTCCATGCTGTATTCACAATGAAAGGCGTGATTAGTAGATACTTCAGTATCAATTTGTTATTAATGTTAGGGGTGGTTGTCGTACTATTTTTAGGTTACGCATCAGTATTTATTCTCACCTATAAAATTTTGTTGTGGTCAGTGAGATGTATCGATTGATCCCCGCTAAACATTAATAATATATTGTAGAATTAACAAAATACAGTGACAGCTAAATTGAGTTTCTTTTTCTGTCTTTCTGCTGTTAAATTCGATGGTGGCGAAGTCTTTTGGTTGATTGGACAGAGAGTGTTCTGTTAATGCATGTTTGCGAGCATATTTCTTCATCATCACACAAACCCGATTAGTTTATTTTGGCTCATGAACGACACGGTTCATTCATCAAACAGCACAAAATGGAGTTTAAAAGTGTGTATGTATATATATTTTTAGATCAAGCACAAGATGGATAGTCTTTCCGTGGAGTAAGCTAGAGCTGTCTTGGCCCCGAGTCACTTCCTCACTCTCTTGTCTTTCCTTTCAGAAATTCCCTTCCATTGGTGATTGATGTCGGAGTTTTGTCTTGTGATTGATGTAGAGTATTACAAAAAAGCAGTAAGTCTTGAATAAGTTTTAAGGATTTTTTTTCACCATTTTACACTTTCATTTTATATAGATAGATAGAAAGAGAGAGAGAACTTTTGCTAGCGTTATGCAACCTACCTTTTCGTGAATTTTTTAAAATTGAAATTCCATATATATTCTACAATTGTGCAAATGCCTTTATTAAGAATTTTTCCTTAAATGAAATGAGAAATTGGGCATATATAAACGTATATCAGCGTTTTTAACTGCCACAGGGTATTAGCAAAAACTTTTTCCCTGGGGCCAAAACGTAATTTTGATTTTTCTCATTTTATTTTGATCGATTCTGCGTACTGCATATGTATAATCTTCGAAAACATAAAATGTTCTTAACTTTGTGCACTTTTATATATTTTTTCTGAACTTACATTATATATATATATATATATATATATATATATATATATATATATATATATATATATATTCCACTTTGTGGGGGTAAACAAAGATTGCAATGTCCATTTTTCAAAGTATATTGAAGACTGGAGTTTGGACTTTCTTATATTTGTAAAGCCAAAGAAAGAATAACTTTTTATTATTAGTGCAATAAAATATAAATGTCCTTGGAATATTTGAAATTCATATGTATTGCAACAAGAGTTATGTCATAATATACACTGTGAAACTAATACTGTACCAAATATACAGAAGCTAATTACATAAATAGGTCTACGGGGCCACTTGCTGAAAGATTTAACATATTAAAATGATTCCCGTGGGCTTTCGTGATACCACACAGCATACGAAAGCAATCAATATGAGGCATCCATAAGTGCCACGCGGCACAAATTTATGAAAACAGTGAGGCATAGCGTTGAGACCTCATTGCGGTTAAAGGGTTAAAAAGCGTTGCTACACAACAGCATAGAATTGCGACGTTAATGAAAAATTGCATTACAAAATACAATGCGTCTAAGATCATAATTTATTACCGAAGTCAAGTTTTTTTTCTTTTTTACAAGAAATCAGGATCATATAGATTTTCTTTTATGATGGAAGGAATTTCCTTTTGATCTCATTTAAATTTTTCCTCGGAAATCCGGCGTTTTCCTTTAGGTGCCTCTTGAGTTCTAAATAATGCGTACGAATCCACTATGGATTAGACACTATATACACTATATTGCTGAAAACTAGAAACTAAACTCTATATTGTTGAAATATAGAATTGATGAGAAAGAGACCATATGAACTTCAACATTTTACAGCATATATAAGTGAAGCGCCTCAGCGGGCTTTCGAAATAGGAGACCTCAAATTGCTTTTCACAAATGAGATAACTAACGCAAACACGGGTCTTCAGCAGTATCTCCTTTTCTAACCTTCTGCTGTTTCAAGCTCTGGGGTCAGAAATATTCTGTTGCTATTTCGTGTTGTTTTTCACTGAAACACGACAGTATTCGGTTTACAACTTTTAACCCTTTATGACCCGAATTAAATATTAATTTGAATTTTAATATAATTTTTTCGTATTTGGGTTCTAAATGCCTACAAGTAACCATTAAATCGATCGATTTGATGATTATCATCTTGGGCCACGTGTTTACACTTATGGGACTTTAAAGTCCCGTCAGGCAAAAACGAGTTAAGATAATAATTATAATATATTTTTAGTTCGGACGTCTTTATAATAATAAATTTTACTGTCTTAGGGATATAATTAGAAGTAATTGATAATACTGCAATCATGATTTATTGTTTGTATGTTTACATACAATTTCTGATTTTTCTCCTTCAATTATGTAAATAAGCATAGAAATAATAACTGAATAAAATTTCAGTACAATATTGAATGATAATGCAACATACAGCACGAATTAGTTGAAAACTACAGAGAAGGTTTATTGATAACTAACATTACGTATGTGTATATATAACAGAACTGTAAATGATATTTGAGTACTAATAGTAACAACATTTTTGAGTTTAGTTTCATCCAAATTTTCGAAGCAGTCTGTATTGATTTACTCACATATGATGAAATTCAAAGAAGCAATTCTTCTTTTCATTCACACATAAAAAACATTACACAGTCCACATTTGGAATGTGGTCTCGATTCAATCTTCTTGAAAGAACAAATTTCACATCTAGCTCTCTCTTTTACGAATTGTGGCCAATGTGCACCTCGATTTTGAAGCCTAATATCATTGCTTACGGAAAATTTGGATTTTCTTCTCTTGATTGGTCCCATGCTTGATGATGAATCCTGCTTTGGTCTACCACGCTTCTGACAGTGTTTACGTCCTTTAGTGAGTAGTCCTTGAGTTACCTGACGTTTGAATAACAGAAAAGACATTCTCCCATAGAGGTCGCAAAAGATTATAAATGCGTTTACCAATACAATTTCAAGAAATGCAAAGAAAAGTCGGTGCCACCATTTTTTTGCTCTTCTATCATGATCGTAAAGGGAGCGAAGCATATCGGTCTTATCTACACCACCCATGTGATTATTATAGTCTTTGACGACTAAAGGAGCTTGAATGTTTATCTTTGAACCATCTTTCGTCTTACGTTCTACAGTTATGGTTTCAGTACCATGATAAGTTGACAAGAAGTGGACACACTTGTTATCTTTCCACTTGAAGTACGTTATTCCTTGATCTGTAGTTCGATGATCGTATTCGCCGCGTTTCAGATCTTTATCTTTTGCCAGAAGTGGAAGCCCGCTGCGTTGAGGACGAACTGTCCCACATGCGTAAATATTCTGCGATTTCAAATACTCGAACAGTTCCAAAGAAGTGAAATAATTGTCCATCATAACAATAAAATTTTTGTTTTGCAGGGATGATGTTAGTTTCTTTACTACGGATCCTCCAAGACCAAAACGCTTCTTTTCTTCTTTATCTTCATTCTCACTTTTACCCTGATATACGTCGAATTCGTAGATATATCCAGACATATCTGCTCTACACCAACACTTGTAACCTCTTTTCACAGGTTTCATTGGGTTGTATTGTTTGAGACTTGATCGGCCCTTGAAACGGATCATGCTCTCATCAATACATTGGTACTGATCTGGCAGCCTTAGTTTTTGGAAATTTGCATTCAATGATGTAATTAATGGTCTAAGTTTGTATAATTTGTCTTTGTTATCAGTTGGAATGGCCAAATTGTCGTTCACGTGCACATTGGACAGTATTTGTTTGTATCTTTCTCTTGTCATTGTCTGAGACACAATCGGCACTGTTAGATCTTGGTCGGTACTCCAATAATGACACGTTTGCGGTAACCTGTGATAGCCAAACAAAAACTGCAGACCAATAAAACCATTCATTTCTTCTTCTGAGATTGGTTTCACTTTCCTGTTGCGTTGTTGAATGTACAAGTTGCTTTGAAAAACAACATTATTAACAATTTCGCTTGAAAAAATGTTCAGAAAAACGTCTGTCGGAGAAGAATCCGGCAAAAAGTAGTTACGAACTACAGCCCGAGATAACGAAAATATTGGAACAGTCGTTACACTATCCCGTTTTTGAAAGTTTCTTACTGTCTTTGCACTTGCCACATCATCATCACCATCATCATCACTAATTTCACCTTCTGTAAATGGAACTGTCGGAGGCAACGCTGAAGAACATGGATTGTCTGAAACAGTTTCCAAGGAATTGACAGTTTCCTTCGCTACCTCATCACTGCTACTGTCTTCAAATGGAGTATCTATTTCAACATCTGACGGAATATCCTCTAGAAGAATATCTTCTATTTCCTTATCGTCGAGTGTTCTAGACATTATTCCTACAAAGGAACCGAAAAACATTGTTACGCAATTTCCGCACATTGTAATATTTTCCAACATTGAAAACTACACTAAAGGCAACGCGACACCAGGTGATACAAGGGGCTTGGATACCCGTCCTGGAATATCCGCGGCAACGAAATGAGGAATATTAAGTATTTACAAAACATTTTTCTTATTTAGATATTACCGAAAGCAAATTTCACTGTAAATAGAGCACACCACTTATAGCCCGAAAAGGTAAATCCTGATGCCGCCTCTGCCTACAAGCCTGACGGGACTTCTGGGTCCACCTGTAATTTTAACCCATAATACGCGCAATAATACAAAAACTGTTAAAATTTATATTTGTATTATTTATACTATACCTGATCAAGTAACAAAAAAATCCACGAACGTCTGAAGCTCCAAATACTACACAAAAACTAGACTAAATCAGAACACATTCGGCTACGACTCACAAATAAACAGCTTGCTTCAAACGCGCGAAATTATATGTGTCACACATACACAGCAACGCTCACAAACAGCTTATACCATCTTGTGATCGTTCCTTGAAGTGTTTGAAGAAAGACTTGTTAGTCCCGACAGGTTGCTGGCAACACAAGGGCTATTACGTAATAGGAAACGTAACCTTGAAACACCGGGACTTACAAGTCCCGACAGTCGATAAAGGGTTAAATATTAAAGAAGAAATGCTTTTCCGATACTCTACACACTTAATCAAAATGTTGTTGTAAAATCCCACCTTGAGGACAATGCCAACTTTGTTCAAAAATTTCATTTCAAACAGTTCACCCTTATTCGTTGATAATGCAACCGACAACTTTGGTTTCATTTATATATGAAACGAGTAAAAGTTAGTATTTCCTTATATGTTTCATTTTAATAGACTTTAAACTTTTTGTTGTGTTTTACTATGCGTGTGCTATGCGTATGTGAGTGCCATTTTTGTTATTTTTCCTTTTTTATACTTTTCTCTGAGAGATGTAATAATTCAGCTAAAGGGCATTAAAAATTATAACACTTAAAACTAGCTTTCATTTATTTGTTTCAACTTTGAGATAATTTTCTTTGCCTCTGAGGATTTTATTATTTAGTAACATATTAAAGTTTTTATTAACTAAGTTTTATTATTGGAGTTTTATTAACTCAAAAAAGAAACACTTGCGGAACAATGCATTAACATTTAGCAATAAAGAATTGCACAGTAATAAGGACATTGCTGTCTCCTTTGCAGCATTTTTTAAATGTGTATTCGGGGAAGACCACTTATACAACACGCCACCTGTGGTAGAGCACAACACCAACAATCTCCTAGACATGCTGCATATTGAAAAAATAACATGTTATGAGGTTAGGGTAGCCATTAAAAAATTGAAGCCAAAAAGAACATTGGGTCCTGATACTGTACCGAGCTATATATTAAAAGGATGCGAAGAGATATTTATCTACCCCTTGATTATTTTGTTCAACTTATCGCTAAAAACAGGCATTTACCCCTAAAAACATGCATTTACCCCGACATTTGGAAAACATCACATATCTGCCCCATTCCTAAAACTCAGACTTGTAAACCAATAGAAGGCCACAGGCCTATTGCTATATCATCGCCATGCTCCAAGGTGTTTGAAACCATTCTGTTTGAACGTATAATGGCTCATACTAGAACCGCTATCTCTGAATACCAGCATGGCTTTCTTACACAAAGATCAGCGGTAACAAACTTGACGTTGATAACAAACTTTATCTTCACTACCCTTGACAATGACAAGCAGTAGATGTTGTATACACTGATTTTACGAAAGCGTTCGACAAAGTACATCACCAAACCTTACTAACTAAACTCGGACACCTTAATTTTTCTCAACATCTTGTAAAATTCTTTTCATCCTATCTAACAAACCGTAAGCAATTCGTCGTGTACAGATCAAACAAATCATTCACATTCTTGCCAAGCTCAGGCGTACCTCAGGGATCGAACTTAGGACCACTTCTATTTCTCATTTATATCAACGACCTACCGGAGTGTATAAGTAAATCACATAAGTTACTATTTGCTTACGATCTCAAAATCTATATGAAAGTTAACTCAGTTTAAGATTGTGAACTGATGCAAGCGGATCTGCATCACATAAGCAGTTGGTGTAAAAATAATTAGGAAAGATGTCAAAGACCTAGGCGTGTACTTTGATCCGAAACTAAAGTTCAGTGTCCGTATTGAACATGTTACCAACGAGGCATTTCGCAATCTAGGCCTAGTCATAAGGTTAGGTAAAGAATTCGAAAACATCAATACGTTGAAATCACTATACTATGCGTGCGTACGCTCAAAGCTTGAATATGCGTGTACAATTTGGGATCCTCAAACCAGTAAAGATAAGTTCATGCTCGAAAAAATTCAAGCTAAATTTCTGAGATTTTTAACGTTTAAGGACACAGGTTTCTACCCAAATAAATTATCTTCTCTACTCTGTCTAGTAACTAAAACATGTTAACGTTGGAACAAAGAAGACTTGCAAATACTCTTTTATATTTATATAATATTTTGTATTCGAAAGTCGATTGTCCAGAAATTGTCTCCACCTTAAGTATATCAGTTCCGTCGACTGAAACACGGAGCATGAATCAAAATTTCTTTAGTATCAATAAATCACGCACTGATATAATGACTAAGTCACCGATAGTAAGAATGAGTGCTGTCTACAATAACACAGTCAAATTATGTCCAAAAATTGATGTATGTACAAACAACATCCGAACATTTAAGAGGGATGTTATAGATATAATGAAGCAATACGCCAAATAAGAAAACAACTAATATTGGTAATCAGGGTGGGAAAAAATCATGATTTTTTTAATAAAAATCATTTTTGTTGATTTTTTTGATTTAAATCGATTTTTTTGATTTAAATCAAATCTTTCTCCTCGTATAATACAAGTCGCGAACTGGAGAAAAAACATTAGGAATTAATATTAAATGACAATTATGCCATTTAAGTGAAAGTATTTTGGTTTAATTTCGGATTAATCCTCAATCGTTAACCTATTTCAATCCGAAACAATATTTCTTAAGCATTAAGGAAAAAACGTACAGCAACGTTTATCAACATAACACTTTTTTTTTCACGAAAGTTCCTGATATTTGGCAGGAGTATATTTTTTAAAACATCGAAACTATCCAGCGGCACGAAATACATGTAAAGTACATAAATTTCGCCCAAAATTAACTGTATAGCTCTATGGCCTATGGAACCCGGAGGTTCAATGCCGCGTTCACGGAAACGCTCCACTGACTTCTATCCTTAGCCAACTGGATCCAGTTTCTATTTTGTATTCCTATTTCTGCTGGATTCATCTTAATATTGTCATCCCATCTGCGCCTAGATCTTTCTAATGGTCGTTTTCCGATTGGTCTTCCAGTTAAGAATTTGAAAGTGTTCCTATTTTCTTCCATCCTGGCTACATGACCTGCCCACCTGAGTCTCCTAGACTTGATGACTCTAGCAATGTTTGATAAACCGTAAAAATTAAGTAATTCCTCGTTATGAAGTTTCCCCCATTCCCGCTTCTCTTGGGTCTGAATATTCGTCTGAATGTCGTCAGGATCTTGTTCTCAAATACTTTCAGTCTACGTTCTTCCCTCATAGTAAGCGACCATGTTTCACAACCATACAGAAGCAGGGTGTCTACCAGTCAGGGAAAGTCAGGGAATTTGCAGGGTCAGGGAAAATGTCAGGGAATTTCATTGTGTATCAGGAAAAAATCTTTCCCAGGCTGTGAGGGGTGAAGAAATGCCACTAAAATAGTCATAAATTACAGGTAAATGAATTGGTTCGTTTGTACGTCTGTACAATATTGTATAAGCATATAAACAATGGTGAAAACTTACAGTTCACTTTAAAAATAAGGTGGGGGCGCGGTGGCTCACTGGTAGAGCGTTCACCTCTGGTGCTTGGGTTCCCTGGTTCGATCCCAGCTTGCACCGTGTGAACTTTGTGGTGGACAAACACCGTGGTCGTGGGTTTTCTCGGGGTTCTCCCGTTTCCTCCCGCTTTCTTCATTTCATTCATTACTCATCATCACCGTCTTCTTTAGCCTAACTGGCATAATCGTAGGACGTAAAACTAAAAGATTTCATTTTCATGATTTAAATATAAGTTACTTTTCATGAGTTACTAAGAAAAAAAGAATGACAGAGTCAGGGAAAATTATAATTTTGTCAGGGAAACTCAGGGAATTTGATTATGCTTCCTTCTAGACACCCTGAGAACAACAAGCATATATATTTTAATCTTCAAATTCCTGGACAGAATTCGTGACGACAAGAGATTTTGAACTGAATAATAACATGAATTCTCTGCTTTTAGTCGACATTTAATTTCTTTGTAGATATCGTTTTCGTCTGTTTCAAATATTGATCCTAGATATTTGAAAGAATCCACTTTATCAAAAGTATTATTCGATATTTTAACACATCCAAAATTTGCCGTATTACGATCCCGAGGAACTTCGTTCTATGTATCTAGTACATAAATTTCGCCTAAAGTTTTATTTATTTATTTATTTATTGTTTCGGAAAGGGGATCGGGCCCCTCTAAATACGCCCCTATTATCTGGAAACAAACAAATAGACGTGGACATAAAAGAATTTTTGTCTTAAATGTCAATGGTGATTTCTCCGTTGGAATAGTTAACGATTTAAAAACCCTATGTTACGAAGAGAAGAAAGCAGCATTCTCCCGTTACCCGTTCAAAACGGGATTTTCCCTAATTATCCTCTGCATGATACTCGTTTTCATACTGTGTTGTACATACATTGGAGCAGTGGCGTATTTAGGGGGGGGGGGGCTTCCGGGCTTAAGCCCCCCCCCCCGAAATCTAATTTACTATAGTAAAGTATATGAAATATCTTGCAGAATATTCACATTTTCAGGCAAAGCCCCCCCAAAAGTTAGCAAAGCCCCTCCCGAAACAAAATCGTAAATACGCCACTGCATTGGAGTCTCATTGTATTATGAATATTATCTTCCATAATCGTAATAACAGAACAGAAACGGGGTTTTACTTATTTTCACTTTAAATTAATTTATTTCGAAATTTGATTTAAATCAACGATTTTTATTTAAAAAATCAAGTGATTTAAATCTTGATTAAAATCGTGATTTAAATCAGACTGATTTAAATCAATCCACCCTGTTGGTAATCAACTCATTATTGGGAATATTATACTTTTACTGTAGTAAGAATTATGTATAGTCCGAACACTGTAATTGGGATCTATCCTGTTGTGTTCTATTTAATAAACTAGCAGCGTTCACCCCACTTCGCTGCGGTCACCCCGGAACTCAATAAACTTTGTTACTTAGATAATTTTTACTTTTTCGCTTTCAAGTGATATGATAAAAACCATAGAAGATTGCAGTAAATCTTAACATTATATCGCCTGTCATTTATGTTAACCCGCCCCGCTTCGCTGCGGTCATCCCGGTGCTGGCATATTGTAAAAGTGTCTCTAAAAATAAGCAAATCAATTAAAAAATTTTAAACAGAAGATTCAAGCTATTTTCCGCTGTATATCGCCTGTCATTTATGTTAACCCGCCGAGTGACACGGTCATGCGGTTGCATATAAATACGTTTATTTTTACCTATGATGAACTAACAAAGGATTTGTGGACACCTGAATGGTCAATTATCTCAAGACACTGGTAATTAAAAATTAAAGTGATATGATAAAAACCATCTAGGGTCCAAATCCTAATAACCCCCCAAAAATGAAAGAAATTGGTTCAGCCGTATTAGCGTGATGAGCGGACAAAGAATTGTACGTTCTCTTTTATATATATAGATAAATAAATAAATAAATAAATAAATAAATAAATAAATAAATAAATAAATAAAGAGGTGCATTCTGTTTTCATTTTCTGAATCTTAATAGATGTATGTTAAGCTCTGAATCTTCAAAGTTAATTTAATAAAATGGGTCTTTTAACTGTTGTTAAATTTCCTCAAATTTTTGTAACTTTTTTTTTTCTTTTCAACATTTGTTTATGCTTACTTGTTCTTAGCCTTTAGCTTGGATGTCCTTGTTTTGGAGAAGTTCAGGCCCTTAGCCTGAATCGTGACGGGAGCAAATAACTTCGATGCTGATGTTCACATAAATTCTCAGTCAGTCAATTCCGTTGATTCTTGAAGAGATGAATCTAAATAGACCGAAGTACAATAGCGATAAAGTTAGAAAAGTTTGTAGACAAAGCATTTATAACTGAAGACATTGACTGCCGACACATTAAGAGTAAATTATATGAACGGGGTGCAAGTATTTTAGAGTGTCTTACATTTTAATCAAGAAATACATATGTTTAATTCGGAGACCAATATGAGCGGACTGATTTACAGGCTAGCGAAAATTATATTGCCATATAAAACTATAGAAAAAGTGACCCACTGGTGGTAATTGGAACAAACGCGAATTACCGTGACCCACCTGTGGGTTACGAGGCCCCTGGAACAAAACTATGGTGACCCACCGGTGGATCACAGGGTTGTCAACGTGTTAATGTTGGAATTTTAAGTTGTTTTTTTTTTTTTTTTTTCGTTCTTCAGTTTTTCAGTGTGAAATGATAGGGAGTAAGAGTGGACTATCTGACTGTTCTGTGATAAACATGCTGACAGAGCGTGCCAGGCACTTTGAATCGATCTCACCTATATAGTGATGAATCGATCTCATAGATACTTACTGTATTACACTAAGAAAAAAGATTGTAGGTGGCGTCCTGTAGTTTTTGGGCTTAACGTACAATAGACGTATAACTGAAAACGCATGCTTTATAATACTTTTCGTATAAGTGTTCCATTTATACGTACTTTCCGTATGGAACAATATAGTCGGTCAGGATCTTACATACAAGTGGACGTATACAACATATAGCTGACGAAGGTAACGTAAGTATATGCATGTGATATACGGAAAACTATTAGATGTCAGACATCCTGCAACGGCATGATGTAACATCTAAGGGTAGTGCGTATGTAGCATATGGATAACGTATGCTCCATACTGATTTCTGTAGTAAACAAAAGGATTCCGTACATTTGTACAATATACAGCTGTCCGGAGAACGCATTTTTCTCAGTGTAGTTAAAAGAATAGTCACATGGATAAATCTGAAGGCTTAACATCCTGCTCTATCATTTGAAAGGAGATATCAACAATAGGTCCTAATAATAATAAGAAATCTCCCGTAGTAGGATGCAAGAACCAAATCAAACATAATAGTTAATTTTACTTCTATTTATCAGTTTTGTTCATCATACAAGTATGTTCGTTTTCGAGGACTAAAATAATTTTGACATTGTCTTGTTCGTTGATATGTACGTGTTTCGAAATTTGTGGCGTGTAGGCCTATATGCGGACTGATTTGGGTTAGATGTTCCTTGTTAGCACTGAGGCTGTATGAGATATTATTCTACAGTCAACATGAGATTCGAACCACTTGTACACCCTCCTTCAATCCAATCTGTCTCTCTTACAATGGTCACAAGTATCTATATTGCGTTGTTCCGGTATCGGAAGCCAAATAAAGGTAATGGAAAAAGTAAGTTCCTTACAAGAAAAAAGTTGAGTCTATCTCGTCTAGAAAGGTTGTATTGCCACGGAAAGTGCGTATTTTTCTGTTGAAACAGCTCTGTATTGTCAATAAAATTCTGACTCCGATCGTTTCATGTTCACTCCTAGGAGCAAGATGTGCTGACCACACGTCACTCAGATAAAGAAAAACTATTTGGCCGTCCATTACTGTCCGTGAGCCCCAGTACCAGTAAGTAGTGTTGCATATTAACTGGAGTTAAGGCTAAAATTATCTTTTTTTTTTTTCTAAATAATGGAAAGCACTGCAAGCGTACTAAATAACTTCAGCTCGTGATACTCCATTCAGCTTACGTGAACCCTTTAAAAGCAACCATCATTATTGTTTACTTAATTTTAATAAATTCAGAGTTATGTGGAAAACATTAGATTTGCTTAGACATAACTAAGGATGTATCATATATATTTATATCATTGAATCGTTTTGTATGTACTAGGAATGGACAAAATTTTCCGGAATCGAAAATTTCAATTTCCGGAACTTTTTTGAATTTCTGAATTTTCTAAATTCCGAAATTTTTCTAATTCTGGAATTAGCCGTCCCCAGTATGTACCTACTCCCTATTGTGGATGGGATCTATCAGGAGGTGTACTTATTGCATTGAAGGGATGACGCTCTCTTAATGGGAAGATTAGTTGAATCACTAGTGTTCAGCATACTAATGAATGATTTATGCAATGAATTGGTGTTACGCCAGACGACAGGTGTTTTTTTAAAGGCGTATCTTACCGAAACACTTCAAAAACCATTGACTTTAGAGAACGTATTCTGTAACAAAGAGAAAAAATCCTTCATGATTGGTCAGTAGCTCATTGATGTTACAGTAGTAGCCAATCATCATGCTGTTGTCGCTGAATAAGCAGAAACAAACTTTAAAAGCAAGCAATAAGATATACCATTTCCTTTCGCTACACCCTGCAGTAATTTGTAGGGCTTTGGGTTCTCTATAATTCTTTGCATTGGTTCTTTTCTTGGTCGCATAGACAGAGCAACGGAAAAAAGAAAAACTAGCTGGAGTTGGGTGGTTTTATTTTTTAAGAAAATCAAACTCCCTGTCACGGATTAAAAGCTCCCGAAAAAGAACCACTCACCGTGCCTCACTAAAGAATAATGGTTGATGGGGGGCAAGTGGCTCTCTTTAGATGCAACGAGGCAAAAACGAAAGAAAAATGTTGGAAGCATAAGGGGAGAAGGAAGAACGAGAAATAGAAATGAGCGAAAGAAGAAAAGTTGCAGCACTCAGAATGGAAAATCGAACGGTCTATTTCAGCCTTCAGTTTTTCCCTCACTTTCGCCGTTTTTGATAAGGCAGTGTGGACTAAGAGAGTGATAGAGATAGACCTTACTGTGTGGATGTGTTTTAAAACTAGTGTATAAAAGCGTAGCTGAATATTGAGTCAGAAAGCGTGCAAAGAAAGAGTGGAATGATTGATTAAGATCAGTTTATGGGTACATTAAACTTCCAACTAAAATCATTATTTATTATTACATCACGAAGATGTTGTCTCTTATTGCTGCTGAATATTTTATGCAACTGGTATTATTATACTGTTTAAAGTATTTTTCAAAACATTAATACTTAAGTAAAAGATTTTGTTATGTACATGTCGAAAAAATTAAATGTCGACTGAAAGCAGGAAATTCATGTTATTATTCAAATCAAAATATTTTGTCATCACAAATATTGTCGAGGAATTTTAAGCTTAAAATACATAAAACGATAATCATGCTTGTTGTTCTGTATGGTTGGGAAACATTGTCGTTCACTCTGAGGAAAGAACTTAGACTGAAAGTATTTGAGGACAAGTTCCTAAGACGAATATTCGGACCCAAGAGGAACGGGAGTGCGGAATGGAGGAAACTTCATAACGAGGAACTACATAATTAATACCGGTTTGCAAACATCGTTAGGGTCATCAAATCTAGGAGGCTCAGGTGGGCAGATCATCTAGCCAGAATGAAAGAAATTTGGAACGCTTTCAAAGTTTTAACTGGAAATCCAATCGGAAAACGGCCATTAGGAAGACATAGTTGCAAATAGGAGGATAATATTAAGATTAATCTCTAAGAAAAAGAATACAAAGTAGAAACGAAATCAAGTTGGCTAGGCGTAGACTGGAGAGCTTTTGTGAACGCGGCATCGAACCTCTGGGTTTCATAGACCATAGAGTTACTTAGTTACGTGCATAGTTATTTCGGAGCACCCCATACGTTACGGCAAAGAACTTTACTTGTATCATGAATAATCACGAGATTGGTTTTCGTCTCCGTTATTTCGGAGTTTCTTTATCGAAATTCACTTGCTCTTAATTTAATAAGTAGCTTTCCATTTGCCGTAAGATCTTTTCTCCATACCGAAAATTTCATTCCTCAAAAATCGTGAATTGAACCCAGATCTACCATTATCGTTGTATATGGCGCGCGAAAGAAACAAACTAACACAAATTGTACTAAGAATATCTATAAGAGCTCTGGACCATAAAATATAATAATAGTTAATATTCCTTTACATAAAATTAATAATTATAAACTCTAATATAATAGATAACCTCGGATATCAAATATTTAAGTTACACAATGTATAACATATAAATTTACATATTGTATATCTGTGTGATATTTATCTAACTTCTTTAAAATAAATATTTTTATATTCTATTACTAGCAGCGTTCACCCCGCTTCGCTGCGGTCACCCCGGAACGCAATAAACTTTGTTACTTAGATAATTTTTACTTTTTCGCTTTCAAGTGATATGATAAAAACCATAGAAGATTGCATTAAATGTTAACATTATATCGCCTGTCATTTATGTTAACCCGCCCCGCTTCGCTGCGGTCACCCCGGAAGTTTTCGCTTTCAAGTGATATGATAAAAACCATAGTAGATTGCAGTAAATGTTAACATTATATCGCCTGTCATTTATGTTAACCCGCCGAGTGACACGGTCATGCGGGTTGCATATAAATACGTTTATTTTTACCTATGATGAACTAACAAAGGATTTGTACGTTATGGACACTTGAATGGTCAATTATCTCAAGACACTGGTAATTAAAAATTAAAGTGATATGATAAAAACCATCTAGGGTCCAAATCCTAATAACCCCCCAAAAATAAAAGAAATTGGTTCAGCCGTATTAGCGTGATGAGGTAACAAAGGATTTGTGCGTTCTCTTTTATATAATAGATAATTATTTTTATATTTGTTTGCTTACTTTCTCAACACATATGTCATTATTTTATCTGGATTCCTTAAATTAATTTTATTGACAAATATGCACACAAAACAATACTAATTTGTCAGATTACAAATTTAATATTCATTTATAAATAGAACGTTATTAAGTTTATACAAGGGGCATGTGACATAGGCTGTGACGATTGATATATTAGTTAACACAATCGTATCTATATTAATTAAATCGTCATAGAGAATATGGATAGGTTGTTCTGACGGCAATAACAAACAAGAGATATGAAAATAGCATTTAAAATATTAAGATGGAGGAAGTAAAATAATTAATTAATTCCAGAAATTATATGAAAAATTAAGTCAAATTAAGGAAAATACCTAAAATGATTTGAAGTTAATTCGTATGTTGACGGTACCGTATCTTAATAGAAAAAGCGCTTAAAACGGTTTATTTACATTGTTTATCCTTTCTTCTTCCTTTCTTTTCTCTTCTGTTTCTTCATTAGGATTTCTTCTTTTGCTGTTTTTTCTTCTTCCTTAGGTACTCTTCTCTTGTTTCTTCCCTTCCCTTTTCTTTACATATTTTGTCCTATCGTTTTCTTCTATAGATTTCTTTGTTTTCCTATTTGAAGATATTATTTCTTTATTTTCTTTTAGTTTCTTTTTCGTTGTGTTTCGATATCTTTGTCCTCACTTCCTTGTTTGATTTCTTTCTTGTCCTTTTCCGGAATATCATTTTCTTTTTTACTTCGGATTTATTTTCTGTCCTTTTGTTTTCTTCATCTTCTTCGAACAGATTCTTTCCTTTCGTCATTGGCTTCATCTTCTTTCCATCTAATTTCTCATTATCTTAATCTTCATTGCCAAATTCTTCATCTTCTTTTGTTTCAAGTGCTAGGTTAAGATCATCAACTTACATTCACTTTTATTGTTTATCATCTTGCGATTTTCCTTTTTCTTTTCATTACGATCCTCCTCAGTTTCTCTTTATTTCATATCCGATAACTCTTATGTATATCTTGTCTCTGGTTCATTACAGTATTAGTTTCCATATAAACTCTCTCCTTCATTTCGCTGGTTTCCTTCCTAATATCTGCTATCTCCTGTTAGGACAGCAAGATCTGCTATCTTGGTATCTTCCCAAATTTGTATTTTTTACCTGCTTATTTAAATGGTCAAACATGTCTTTTTTCTTTTTACCGAAGTTACTTCGTCATGTACAGATTTTTGCACTTTTCCAAAGTACTGTTTAAATAGTCTTGATTTTGCTGTAGTCGATCGTTCAGTTTGTCCATGAAAGCTGGAAAAAATTCGCTAATTTCCAAGGCCTACCTCCAGGTTAGTAAAAAATATCGTTTCACTGCGTAAAATTTTATACGCCGTATTGATAAATAAGTGTAACACGATCAACATGAATCCAAATATAGTGCGAGTCCTTTTCTCATTTACGGCACCATTTCGTGTAACAAAAGTACTTCGTTTTGCACACATTATTATTCTTTATTTACCTAGTTCACACTATAAGATTCGTATTACTTACGTATATCAATATACTAGAACTATGCATACCTTTTTTTATTGCACTTGTATTTTACATTCATTATTTTACATAGACATTCTTTATATATTTTTATTAAAACAACTGCATAATTATTTATTTAACTACAAATAAAATCTTTTGATGGCGTTTGAATTAATGTCGTTATCGCCATTCTTCTATTGCCATCTACCATTATCATTGTAGTTTTTATACAGTACCGGATGACGCACACTGAGAAAAAACATCATATGTAGCGTACGTAAAATCGTATGTTACATTTGTAAATCCTGAAGTTTTTTGGACTTAACGTACAGCAAACGTATAACTGAAATCGTATGTTTTATAATACTTTCCGTGTAAGTGTTCCAAGTGTTCCATCTATACGTACTATCCGTATGAAACAATATAAGCGGTCAGGATCTCACATACAAATGGACATATATATATATATATATATATATATATATATATATATATATATATATATATATATATATATATATATATAACATATAGCTGACGAAGGTAATATACATATATGTATGTAATATAAGGAAGACTGTTAGATATCAGACATCCTGCAACGGCATGATGTAACATCTAAGGGTAGTGTCTATGTAGCATATGGATAACGTATGCTTCGTACTGATTTCTGTTGTAGTCAAGAGGATTCCGTATATTTTTTACAATATACCGCTGTCCGGAGAACGGATTTTTCTCAGTGCATGGAGAACCGGCCTGCCTGTCTCGGTATGAGTTATATATTAAGATGTACATAAAGTTAAGTAACGCACAAAGAGATCAATGCCAGTACCTTCTGCAAACAATGCATGTGTATATGTGTATGTGCACAATGTATACGTATGTAATAACGTATGTGTGCTTGAAGGGACCGGACCGATTTTTCGTGCACCACCCGGTATAAATTTCTGTAGAATCAATAAAGCATATATTTAAAAAAAATCAAATAAATGAAAAGGTTGATGCGAGAAAGTGTTTTTAGCTGTTGTGATTGATTTCAATACAAATAGCTTTGTATTCCTCGGAAAACAGTAGTAAGCTCCTATTGAAATAAGCGGCCTGGTACCTTCTGTGTATGAATTTTAGCCGGAAGCTACAATAAAATCTGTCTCGATTGCTCACACCGGTTCACAGAAAATGTACGTCATACTAGGGTGCAGCGTTTTACCACTTTTTTCTCGGAATGAAATGTAATACCTGGCAAAAGTGGCCAATCCACATGGACATTTCAGGTATAGATCTGTTTTCAAATCAGATAATATCTTCTGTGAGAACTATTGCCTCAAAGTTTCAAAATTTACCTGAAAATTACAAAGAATACCGAAGTTGTTCATTAATTTTAGTTATGTTAAAGTAAACATATTTTTGGTTAAATACATGTCAGTTGCTATGAAAACTGACATTCAAGTATAAAAATGCCAGTTATATGCTCTTGGGGGGAATAGGGGTGCCTCCTCTGGGGCTAGAAAAGGGGGCAAATTCAGTACAGTTAAGCGGTTGTGCAGTGCCTCGCTCACCTGCCAATATAGACTGGCCAAGTGACCCAGAACCCACAATGTAGAGGTGGCTGCACCTAGAGCTCCTCTGCTAGGCCTATCCAATCAACCAACCATATGTTGGGCCGGATGAACTGATCCGATTAGTCACTGTCAGGAAAAATTGTCACAAATTGGGACTTTGATTGAAATTTAGACGTAGCTTGCCTAGAAAGTAAGGTTGACCTGATTATTCCGCCTCTAGCATCACTGGCACATACTCGGGAGGCTTCCTCAGTGACAAATTCACTATCCGTTCTACTGCCACCGTGTGGCACGGATGGACGGTGAAGGATCATTCTGGCACAGTGTTGTCAGGGAGTGAAAGTTTGACCATGAGCTGTTTGTTTGGTACCGTCCACAGAACTTATTGGTAGTACAGTTATTGAAACATCAGTGCTTTCCCAAAAGACCATTGCAGTGTAATCGTTTGCCTCAAAATTCAGTCTGGGAATGATGTTATATCTAATGGAGTTATGGAGATTCCCTGCTTCGTATTCTCGAGCAGTAAGAATCTTATGTAATGCATCTTGTCGGACAGCAAGTCGACCATCAGTCATCATAGCGAGAAGAAATTTTCTGGGAGTGCAAAGAATGCATTCGTCTGAATGGATGAACGGATTACAGCCTGGTATTTCCTTGGTAAGTATCTAGACCTTGAATGGCCTCAAAGACGTGAGAGGACCATCAGCAATGGAAGACTATGTTCTGATACGGCATTGCATAACCACACAGACTTTAAGTATGAATGTCGCAATTTCTATTAATTTCTTGATAGGTTTTTTGTTGCAATATACAATGTTAAAATTCTTTTTGCACTAGTCAACCAGCTAGCTTTGTTTAGTTTGCCAGGGAACATAGAAATAATCTCTTCCGGGCATACTCTGGAGTCAATGGCTTGAGATATCTGGAACAAGCATCTCAGGTCTTTACTGAGTTTTCTGTGCTCTTCTGGACTATGATGAGGTAAGTCACATTTTATTGGTTTGAATAGCAACACTGAAAGCTTTTTCACAGTTAGATAGTTTTGAAACTATGGGACGTGTGTAAGAATAGGGGCTTGAATAAGCGCCGTGAATATGCGTGAAGAGAGCTAGGAACAGCAGTTCATTAAAATGCAAGAGACAAATAGCCCATTGCATTTGTTTTCCTGATAGTTCCTCTAATTTTCGAAGAACAACTCCATTCCAAGCATGTTAGTGTATGTTCCATCACACCCAAGAACCTCAACTTTATCAAAGCCAATTCTGAGTTGGTTCATGATGTATTCGAAAATAGCTCTGGTCTCGTCATGTGCAGAGCCAGAGGATGGTGTCACGTGACCAACGTATTGAGAGTTACGTTCAGTCACAAGTGATGAGTGCTCTTCTCTAACGATGCCTGTGTATGTTTTAGTGTCATCCTTCTATCATCAAAGTATAGGATTTTAATGGGATCATCATTTTTAGAACTTTCTTTTAAATTCCGAGCAAGTTTAAGTTTCGCACGCCTTATTTTGTTCCTGTCTACAGTTAAAGCAGATGTTATGTCGCTAGATTTTTGAGAAGTTATAATTCCAGCCTTTGAAGCTGCCTGAAGCACAGTTGTTATATGTGCCGCAGCCCTCTTGCTTACATTGTATCTCTGAGCAATCATAACAGTTTCAGTCAAATCCACGAAAGTCGTTCGTAAAGTAATGCATCCTTTCTTTTTATGGAAACTAATGGAGATACATAACTAACAACAGCACAGCTAAACCGAGCAATATTTCAGCTACAGACTCATTTTTCCACATAGTTCTCACCATTTGTTATGCACATTTGCCAACGATGAACCAGAGCCTGTATGTCGCGCTTGTAAAAATCGGCATTCCATGGACTGTCTCCTGGATTCCGGCTCGTAGTGGTAACACCACCTATCATATCCAGTGACGATGCTATCCAAACAATTGTCACGTTCATCTTCATATTGGTCCAGCAGGTTCCGAAGGAAAAGGCAAGGACGAAAAATGTTGTAGAAACGCTTAATTGTACTGAATTTACCCTCTTTTCCGGCCCCAGAGGAGGCACCCCTATACCCTCCAAGAGCATATAACTAGCATTTTGAGACTGGAATGTCAGTTTTCATAGCATCTGGCATGTATAAACCCAAAAATATGTTTACTTTAACATAACAAAAAAAAAAAAATTGTATTTTTTGCAATTTTCAGTGAAATTTTGAAAGTTTGAGGCAATAGTTCTCACAGAAGATATTATCTGATTTCAAAAAAAATCTATACCTGAAATGTCCATGTGGATTGGCCACTTTTGCCAGGTATTACATTTCGTTCCGAAGAAAAAGTGGCAAAACGACCCACCCTAACGTCATACTCAAGTGCTTAACTTAGAGAATAATAACTGCACATTTTCAATTTTTCATATGCCTTTTAGAATTACAGGGGAAAGAAACAGGCTAGTTTACTCCTTCTTTCCTGACTTAGTAGTACCCTAGCTAAATTAATGTAAACGGGCTAGAATCTGTCTTCGAACAGAATATTCAGACGAACAAGATGTATCTACTTAGGTCAGCATATGATGCTAAATTAAACAAATGGCCGGGGTAAAGGGAAGGGTAACGTTAATGAACTTCGGCACCTTCCTGCAAGTACTCATACTATATGGCTATATTTAGGTACCTATTAGAGATAAACATCTTACAATTATGAAGTTAGTTCCCTGCCCTCCATAATGTTATTTTACATTTAATTAGGGTTACTAAAGTTGTGATTCCTGTTGTGTTAAGCTGTTTAGAGATAGTTTAATCGTTGAAGAGTGAAATGTAAGTAATTCTAATATCTATCCAATGAAGTATGTTTGTAACAGAACTTGTGTACTTCAGAAATTTATGCCTAAGGATTTCTCCAATTGTCGTTTACCAAAAAAAAAAAAAAAAAAAAAAAAAAAAAGTCCATGAAGTTTTGTGTGTAATTCTTACTGTACAATGGAAACGTCTCAGTCTATGAGTAATGCCAATTCCTAATAGTTATCAATCGCTGCTGCGCTAAGCTCGCTACATGCCTGCCTTATTCGAAAATGAACAGTGATTATGCTGAACATGAACGTGTTTTGCAGTTTATTATTAAGACAAGGGTTGTATTAAATGTAAGTAAGGTTAGAATTGTAAGTATTCATTCCATATAACGGCGGGAGCTCATGTGGTTCGGATTCCACGTTAATCAGTAGGTCCACGTCTCATATAGCCTCGCTGCTGAAAGGGACGCTAAACTAAAATCAACCCAACTCAACTCATTCCATATAAGGCACAATATAATTTAGTAACATGAACACGGCCTATAAACTTATACACAACTGTGTGTGTTGATTTAAATCATTGAAAAAACAGTAATAATAATAAAATGATTGTATGTCCATAATGAAGAGCAGGTAGCGACATCTATTAGTATGACGCACAGACCGACAGACTGAGACATTTAAAAAAAAATAATTAGGATAGGTACTAATATACCATTCGTAATAGTAGTATGCCTCTTTTCTACTGTATGATCAATAAATACTGTATTGTTCGAAATTAATATAATTCTTCCCACCGCTGGTCTGGTGTCTAGCGCGCGCCTATGGCGCATAGGTAATATTATCCACGAGACAAGATGAGAAATTTCTTGGGTCTCATTGGCAACACTAGCTCACCCAAGTCTTACATCTCAAACATTGTACGATTATAATGAGTGGTCGAAGTGAGACGGTATGCGGTGGTATGCCATACCGCCTCTGGTTTCTCAGCGATGAAGACATACCGTCTCCGGTTTTTCAGCGATCAAGACATACCGCCAGTGGAAAGTAGATGTTAATATATCTTTAATAAATCAATTTTTGTATACCGTAACTGACTAATTGCTTTGCAGTAGAATATCGTATTTCTCATCTTTTTAAGTTGCAACACCAACATTTTTGTTATATTTTCCCTATCTTTTGTTTTTTTTTTTAAAGAGTTGTCTACAAAGAAGTTCACCCCTTGTTCCTACTCAAGAACTCTGGTTGCAGATAAGGATCAGATGATAGAAAGAAATCACTCATGGGCCCAACCCAAATAAAAGGCAGTGCATGTGCTACTCGTTTAAAGCGAAATCGGAAAGTATTATTATGAAATGAAATCTTTAAATGTTTTTCGTCCCACGGATATGCCGGCAAGGCTAACGGAGACGGTGATGAAGAGAAATTAATGAAATGGTGAAATGATGAAAGTGGGAGAAAACGAAAGAACCCACATCCACACGGTGTTTGTCCGCCAAAAATACATTTGGCACGAGTTGGAATCGAACCGAGGACCCCATGCATCAGAAGTGAACGCTCTACCACTGAGCCATCGCGGTCCCTAAGTATTATTATGACTTCGCCGGGACCTCTTTTGTCTACAATACAATGGTAAAGAAATTGTAACGTCTACGTAACTGAGTTCGGTATTTACGAGAAAAAAATATAGTTTATGCAATGAAAAAAATTCGTTCTTTTGCTTAAGTGTTTGGTTATTGTTTGGTGTGTCACGTATATTAAGATACACAAACTCGTTCTCCTTATCTGGAACAAGGAAGAATTGCCACAAGAGTGGAAAGAATCAATCATTGTCCCAATTCACAAGAAAGGCGACAAAACTGACTGTAATAATTATCGAGGCATCTCTCTTCTGTCAACATCCTATAAAATTCTTTCAAACATTCTATTAGCAAGACTGACCCCATACGCAGATGAAATTATTGGAGATTATCAATGCGGATTTAGACGGAATCGATCAACTATCGACCAAATATTTACCATTCGCCAAATACTCGAAAAAAAGTGGGAATACAATACCCCGGTACATCAACTATTTATTGATTTTAGAAAGGCGTATGACTCGGTTAGGAGAGAAACATTATACAACGTCTTTACAGAACTTGGAATACCGAGAAAGCTAATTAGATTAATTCAGATATGCTTAAATGAATCCGAAAGTAAAGTCCGGGTAGGAAAATTTTTGTCCACGAGCTTTCACGTCGAAAATGGCCTGAAACAAGGAGATGCGTTGTCGCCATTATTATTTAACTTCGTTCTGGAATACGCTATAAGGAAAATCAAAGATAGCAACCAGGGCCTAGAATTGAACGGTATTCACCAGGTTATGGCATATGCTGATGACGTAAATTTAATAGGTGATGATAGGAGAACAATAGAAAGAAATGCAGAGATCTTATTAAACGCTTGCAGGGACATGGGTTTAGAAGTAAATGCAGAGAAAACTAAATACATGGAAGTGCGTCGGGACCGGAATACAGCAAACTATGGATGCGTTAAAATATTAAATAATACTTTTGATAAAGTGGATAGTTTCAAATACCTAGGATCAATATTAACAGAGGAAAATCATATTCACGGAGAAATTAAATGTCGACTAAAGGCAGGGAATTCGTGTTACTATTCGGTTCAAAATCTCTTGTCGTCGCGAATTCTGTCGAGAAATTTGAAGCTTAAAATATACAAAACGGTAATCATGCCTGTTGTTCTGCATGGCTGCGAAACATGGTCACTTACTCTGAGGGAAGAACATAGACTGAAAGTATTTGAGAACAAGATCCTGAGACGAATATTCGGACCCAAGAGGAACGGGATTGGGGAATGGCGGAAACTTCATAACGAGGAACTACATAATTTATATGGTTTACCCAACATTGTTAGGGTCGTGAAGTCTAGGAGGCTTAGGTGGGCGGGTCATGTAGCTAGAATGGAAGAAAGTAGAAACGCTTTCAAAGTCTTGACAGGAAGACCAATCGGAAACGACCATTAGAAAGACCTAGGCGCAGATGGGAGGACAATATTAAGATGGATCTCGCAAGATTGGAATACAAAGTAGAAACTGGATGCAGTTAGCTAAGGATAGAAGTCAGTGGAGAGCTTTTGTGAACGCGGCATTGAACCTCCGGGTTCCATTGGCCATAGAGTTAGTTAGTTAGTTAGTCACGTATATTAAATAGATGGAGCTTATGAACTTTCATTAAAATGTATTTTTGCATCTTTTTAATAATTGGTTAACAACCTTCTGTCTGTGGGTCTGAAATACCTCAGTCGAGTGGGGATTCTGGGTGTTTACCCGTGGGAATTATTTCACAGTTGTTGACATAAAAAAAAAAAAATCCGTATTAGAGTATTTTCGTGTACAGTTCTCTATAATACAACATATGGGGATATCCTTTTTATTATTATTCGCTGAAAGTTGCAGGCGGGGACAAAGCCTCTCCACACGCAACCCGTAACTACAAAAAGTTCTCCCATGGTTTAGATTCATTATAGAAATAGAAATGCAATCTTTTAGGCAACATACCCTTACTGTATTTCAACATTAGATAGCCGGTATATCGAGTTAAAATCGTAATAAAACATACCGCCTCTGCTTTTTTTCCACTTCGAACACTGACTATAATGAAGGGCATTTTTTTTATCAACGTTTGAAGATGATGTACAAGCCATTACAGAATATATTTCAATAATAAAGATGATTTAAATACTGTTCGTGGGTCTCTTGTAACGCGAAAAAATTCTGAAAACTTTTAGATGAAATTAAAGCGAGACTTCGGGCATAAATTTTGTAAACCAGAAATATTTCGAGATGAGAGAACTTTCAGAGAATTAAGACGAGACTAAACTTCTACAAAATTTACGAAACGGGGTCTCGTCTCGTGGACAGCACTGTGCACGTGGTCCTGGGTTCGAGGAGAGCTCGGAAATTTGAACGCATTACGATTATATTGATTCCATTTTAAACTGTAGATCTACGTCTCTTATAGTCCTGTTGATGGAAAAGAACGATAAACTTCAACAAACTACAACAATAATATAAAATCATGCAAATCTATGTCCTCAATGGAAATAGATTATGGCACTGAGGAAATCCATTAAACGTAAATGCTACTGTATTTGTACGAAGTCCGGTGCCTTTGTGATGATTATTTGTTAGCTGTTATTTGATCTCTAGTTGTGAGTTAAATCGGAAACTGTACACACAGAACAGAAATAGAGATGAACTAATATACATTCATGCATTAGCTTCTATCTCGTAATATAAGCTCCTGTTCTTTCTATACCCATAATGGAGAGAGGATAATGCCCAGGTAGGTGAGAGCGAATTGGCAACTCGATTGTTTTTTCTCTTGCTCTCTCTCTTTCTCTCTCTTCTTTCTCTTTCTCTCTCTTTTTTTAATTAAACGTGTCAGTTTTAATTAAACTTGACTGCTGTTCTGGAAACCCTTCTTTTTCATTTGTTTCTTCCACTTTTGGTTGACATGTGCCGCTTGGCTTCTAATTTTCCATACAATGTGAAACTTTGAAAATGATTTGGTGTCGATGCGTTGCCCATAGTGATGATATTGCTACTCTGTTAATTTTTTTTAAAAAAGAGTAGAAATTCGTATGTATATTTACAATAATATAGACCTACATGTTTTTTCCTTATTCAGCTCGTAGTATACTGGTAAGAATGAATCAGTTTCTGTATACAGGTACCACACGCGATTTACGTCAGTTGACAGTTAGTAATATCGAAAATTACAACTACTAGCGCATACAAATATGTTTGCGACTTAACTATCCATTACAGTATGCAACAATGTACGTAATATACACACTATGATATATATTATATAGGGCTACACGAAGTTACGCTTTATCAATTTACAAATTCGACTTAGGTAAAATTAAAGTTATGTAAACGTTTTACGAAACGCTTTATTTACATTAAATCGGAGAGTTGCTGTAATTGTTGTTTTTAACACATTACCGTGGCCGGTGGATGTAATTGCGGAGCGTTGAAGTCGCGCATCTTTTCTAAGCTAATCAGATAATTCCTCTTGTGGGAGTTGTTCCGGGTACTACTGTATGTGCTTTACGACTGTATTCCTTCTGTTGTACTGATTACAGGATCTTTCAAGAGAGAGGAGTAGTTCTCTCAGCAGTCGCTATCAGGACTCAAACTTCGTAAACTTAAGAAAAATATTACATTTAGCTTTGCTGATGTACTCGAAACATGTACGTTATAGACTCGGCGGCTTCCTACTACATATTCGAGTCTTCCAGCCTCAGGAACGCTCTCTACGTTGCTGGACGCTAGTCTAGCTCCTCCAGAACCAGACAACCATAATCACCTGTTCACAAGGCCGCTCAATTGGAAGTCAGCTAGACCATGTTATAAAATCCGGCCCTTTAAAGGGTCCCACAACTTCCTCAGCTACAAGCAAGCCACCACCTCGAGACTCCCAACATGAGCTCAAGGTACTAATCGCAGCTACCTCAGTAACAAGGAATGAATTCTCCGACCAAAAAGCAGGAGAGGGTGCACAGAGAGAGGCCAGAGTGTATTAATCGTATAGGATAATCACAAAGTTGAAAAGACTTTTGTGTAGCACGTGCTTGGGTGAGCATTTGCTCCATTGTTCAGTTTCCTACCTGTACCTGTGTATCGACTTGACCTACCCTTAAGAATGTGATGTAATATTTTTTTTTCTCTACCGGCACCATCCTCTACCGGCAACCTTTATATCTCATGTTGCTCCAGTATTCATTTTAGAGAGGTTGGTAGACTTCTGAGCCGTATTGGAACAAGGGGAGAACAAGAAAGATTTCCTCATCTCACCGGAATCAAATCGTCAGTTTTAGAAGGCGCTTGCTTAGCTACGCCACTTCGATTAACATGATTAACTATAGTTGAAAAATAAAAATGTATTGGTATAAAAATTTATACTCTTTAAGAAACGTCAGTAGAGTTTGTCTTTTGTTCTGGTGTATGCTTTCTTTAGAAACCTTTTAAAATCGTGATAACAACTGCTGATGCTAATACTTTTGCCTAATGTTCCTTCACTTATTTTGTAGTGTTCCTGTCCAAAACCTTAGATTTCCTAGTAACACCATATTTCTGGAAATTACTAAGCATCAGCTTATAATGCTAACACTTAGCTTGCCTATTATTCTGGAGCATAATGTATGGTATTTCTGAGAAATTGGCTTATAGGTAAACGTTTGACGTCAGGAACAGGAAAACGTTGTAATCGATAATATTGAAATAAACTATAAAGGTAAGCAACAAAATTCTGTCGCTTATTGTGGAGGTCTGTGTTCAATTGGCCATCACACCGTAAATTGAATGCGAATGGAAATAAGGCGAAGGTCAGGTGTTGCTGTGGGTATATCCAACATACTACCTGGTTGTGACAGTTCAGTTACAACCTGAACTTGCGTAAAGACAGAGTGAACATGGGACCTCCACAGAGTGTCATAAGAGCGTGTATGCTGTATGAATTCGAATTGGAGTCAAATGCCGCTACAGCGGGGCGGGAGATATGACAGGCCTTTGTTGAGAGTATCGTGACTACGCAGACAATGCAGCGGTGGTTTAACAAGTTTAATGACGGTGACAAAACACTCGAAAACGACGGTGACAAAACACTCGAAAACGACGGTGACAAAACACTCGAAAACGTATCGTGTGCCGGAAGATCGAGACATGTACAAAATTAAGATCTTCAGGCAGTAATTGAGGCTAACAGTGGCCAAATATGTGAGGAGCTGGAACTACAATTAAGTGTGAGTGGAGAAACCATTCGGTAGCACCTCCATCAACTTTGGAAGCACTACAAGTTAGATCGATGGGCCCCACATGATTTGACTCCGGGCCAGAAGGCAACACTAGCGGACACCTGTGTTTCTTTCCTGTCTCGTCTTAGGAAGGAACCATTTCTGGACAGGGTGTTGATTTGTGATGAAAAGTGGGTCCTGTACGAAGCTCCACGGCGCCATCATCATTAGTTAGCATCCCATGAACCGGTCCCAAAACAGCCAAAACCAGCACTGCACCAGTAGGAGGTCCTCCTGTATGTTTAATGGACTGCTCGCGTCATCGTACATCGGGAACTACTACCAGCTGGTCAGAGCATCAATGCAACTGTATATTATCAGTAGTTGAGTGTTTCAGAAAAACTCAAAACTTTGGAGGCAGTACTTCTGAATCGCAAAGAAGTCCAGGACAACGCTAAGCCTCACGTGGCTAAGTTGACCCGGTACACCATTCTACGCCTTGGATGGAAAACATTATTGCATCCGCCATACTCCCCAGACATTGCATAGTCCGATTATCACCTGTTTCATCCCTTGGGGAACCAACTTAGAGGACCCCAGTTCAGATCCCTAGTAGAGATGTAAAATGCACTTGATACCTTCTTCGCTTCACGGCCCACCAAGTTCTACCGTGATGGAATCAATGGCCTTCCAGAACGTTGGCAGAAGGTCGTCGATGATGATGGAGACATATCTTCCAGGTAGGTCTTAGCTGACATATCGATGTTCGAAGGTGGTGGGTGAAAAAGGGACAGAACTTGCTTGGTTACCTATATATTTCTGTCGATAATGATACCAGTAATTATAGGTTTTTTATTTTTACTGATAAAAAGTAACATTTTAAATAGTTCTAGGGAATATAATTGAATGACCTCCAGAACTTGCTGAATTTGAGGATACTATTGCAGTATCTTGAGGTGACAAGCAATTTTAGATTGAAACAATTTCGTACATATTTTAAAACTAATAAAATTTCCAGTGGCGTGTATCATTATATTTTTTCTGCAAATTCCATACCCTGAGTCCTCATAAGTTTCCACTTTGGCTTTTTCAATCCTTATAAATAAATACTTCAACATTGACGTTTATGCAAAACATCTTACAGACGACGTTTACAAATATCTATAATGATCTTGATAATTGTATGTAGCTTACACTGGTTTACCCAACTGGAATTTTGAAGCGTCTTGAATTGAGAGATATCCAAGTTCTAGAAGATTAAAAAGTGTCACGTTGGAAATGGATGTGTTGTCCACATAGTGTCCACAGAATCACTTGTGCATCTGTTGATCGGTGGATATTTTCCATTGGGTGTAGAACTACGATAAAAAAAAAAAAAAATCTCAGGCTCCCAAATTATGCTATGGATAATTATAGGAAGTCTTAGACAGTGGTCGAAGTGAGACGGTATGCGGTGGTATGCCATACCGCCTCTGGTTTTTCAGGATCAAGACATGCAGTCACTAGAGAATAGATGCTAAACACCTTTAATAAATCCATTTTTATACACAGTAATTTACGAATAGCTTTGCACGCAAGAAGATTTTTTTTTATGTAGAAATAATTTCTGAGTTGACAACCTTTTGTTTTTAAAATGAGGCGTCTTCAAAACAGTTCATCCAGTTTATATTTTGATGTGCCATATTGAACTGTTTCTTGTGTACGTGTGTGTCTTCTTGCCTTAATGCACTTAAATGTTGTGTTTTGATCATAGGTGGAGTTAGGGGTTGTCTGCTGTATGGGGCGGGTCTTCCGGGGATTTAGAGTACCCTTCAGTCGAGTGGAAGGTCCGACAGTTTCCCTGCAGGAAATTTTTAATGTAAGAATTCGGTTTTTGAGCATTTTCGTGTTTAATTCTCTGTAATACAACATAAGGGGATTATTTTTTAGAGTTGTTGGCCGGGATCAAAGTCTTTTCATGTCCCACCCCCTGTAACTATAGAGAAACTCTCCAGTGGTTTTAGTCATTATGCAAATATAAATGCAATCTTTTGGGCAACATACTCTAGCCGGCATGTCGAGTCAAAGTCGAAATAAAACATATCGCATCTACTTTTTTTTTTTTTTTTTCACTTCGAACACTGCTTACAGATCAGTTACATAAGTCCATCTGTCTGTCGAAAGATTCAGAACACAAACGGTAAGACATAAGCAAGCAGGATTTTTTTTTTTTCATTAAACTCAGTACTACAAGATAGGTTCAGTCTCGAATTTTATTCCGCTATTAGAACCGAAAGTGGCAGAAATTTATCATTTCCATTTCAACATTGATCGTACAGCAAAAATAGTAAAATACAGTAAAATAAGTTTCATCTCGAGCTTCCTCTATTGCAGTGATTGCCAAATCATCGAAGCTCGCGCAGACATTTTCGGTAGATCACGTTAACACCCGTTAACACTTGATTTCTCCACTGAGCTGACGCTAATAACTGGAGACCCTGATTACAAATAACTGCTTGTTTCTCGCGCGCAACTGCCATTGTCAGCCTCATCTCACAGTTGATTGTATACGCGTGGGGTTGGGTATGTTACGTTTTTCGTATGTATATTAGACATTTGCTAACTTGTATAGTTTGATTTTTTTTGTGTGTATATTAGACATTTGCTAACTTGGATAGTTTGATTTTTTGTGTGTATATTAGACATTTGCTAACTTGGATAGTTTGATTTTTTGTGTGTATATTAGACATTTGCTAACTTGGATAGTTTGATTTTTTGTGTGTATATTAGACATTTGCTAACTTGGATAGTTTGGTTTCTTGTGTGTATATTAGACATTTGCTAACTTGGATTGTTTGATTTCATATTTACTAGACATGTAAGTTTAAAAGCAGCAAACAAATGTAAGATTTTAAAAAAATGTAGTTCCTTTGGTTGGTAGCTCACAGTAGGATTTAAAAAAAATGTACGGTAGCTCAGAAGCTTCATAAATTTGGCGACCACTGATCTATTGCAACTGTAAGTGTAGAAATCTACTAGCACTTGTGGTTCCAATGTGGATTTAGGGTCTGAAGAGCAGGTCCCATCTCATGATTTCATCCCTTTGTTGCAATCGGAAGTTATTATAGTTGGGTTACTTTTGGTTTTAGTTTTGAATTCGTACGGTTTGAAAATGTACGATAGTGACACAATGTGAAACAAACCAACTAACTTGCTGAAAGGCGTTTAGAATCAGGTGCAGTAGTTTTTCGGTCTTTTTATTTCTTCGTTAGGTTGTAAGTAAGGCTGCTGGGGAACGGACTGCATTGAAAGTTGGACTCCTCTGTTAGTTTGGATGAAATAATTGATGTGTGAGGACCAGGAGACGGTGCTTTTGGCTTCGTGTGTAATGTTTGGAAACAAGATAATGGATACGAGGAGGAACTAAGCTGTTAGTTGTAGAACCAAACTTGCAGTTAGGAAATCTACTTGAAGTGGCAACATGTGGAAGATGGTATTGATTTCGCGGGCATTTTGGTCAGCTTTGGCCTCCTTCTATCTCCCTTAAAGAGATCTAACGTGTAACGTGTAATAAGGGAAAGTTAATAACAATTCAGTTCATGGCATGTTACTGTATGAATATTATATGATATTACAGTACTTACCTAACTCCTTAATTCTACTTATGTATGAAGAAAACATTTGTTTTAAAACTATTTATTTGTTCATTCACCATATTGTTCACCATATATATAAAAAATCTAGTTCTATCTTTTTTTTCTTCCTGAAAATATAGGCGGAAGTATTTCAAAATTTGCTGATCGTCTTTTCGGATGCAGAATAATACCTGTTCAATATTACATAGATGTAATGGCTTTTTAATCTGTCCCCCAAAGCTTAGACCCCTTCCATCACAGCTCGCGCCAAGTGAACTTTGTGGTGGACAAACGCCATGTGGGTGGATTGTCTCAGTGTTCTCCTGTTTCTCCTACTTTCTTCATTCCATCATTTCATTCATTTCTCATCACCGTTTCCTTTAGCTTACACTTCATAATCGTGGCACATAAAACTCGAAAATTTCATTTCATTTCAATAATAGATGGGATCGAATCAATATCTCATACTACGAGGGATAGGTTTATTTATTCCAAAATTATCCTGATGTCTTAATGAAGGACGAGCCAAAGTCAAATTATCGCCTACCTAAGTGTTCACTAGAATGTCTCGGTTTATATATATATATATATATATATATATAGAGAGAGAGAGAGAGAGAGAGAGCAATTACGTATTCACTTTCATTTGTATGATTCTGATTAAATTTGTAGATTAATTTCTTGTCGCAAGCTTTTTACAATTTCTGAATCCCAAAAACAGTGATAACCTCTCTTGCATTATACAATTTGTATTCGTAACGCTTCTTGTATTAAAATTCAGTATCCAGTTTAATTTACAAAGCGGACCATAAATCATTTGGCACCAGTTCTCAACTGACTAGAATAGCAGTGGCTGATTACAGGGGTAAAAGTGGGTCTCAGAAGGCAGGGGGACGCATGACGTCACGCCATCCCCCGTGCCTATCTTTGTCCATTGTAAATTTTTAGGAAGTGGGGGACACCATAGATATTTTTTGGATGTGAGGAGACGGTGTTCCCCCTCACATTTACCCCTGGCTGATTGACGTAAACATAATGTCACGAACAAATTCTCGTTCGTGAATAATGCATTGAAAGAAATTATTTATAAAGTATGTAAACCTTATATTTGTAATTAAGTAAAAATATTTAAACCATTTTATTAAGTAAACTTACAATGAATATAGTTATCAAAAAGTTGAACGCATGTATTTATTTCAGAAGTAATGGTTATATGACCACAATTACCTGCTTAAGAGATGTAATTTGTGGATTGAAAATAATGGACGAAACTTTGAGTACTTGTTTTAGGTAACCTAACGTAATGTTGTGAAACTTGTAGTAGTTTTAATTTTGTAGTTGGTAAATAATTCATTTCAAATGCATTTTATCAAGTCATTTATGGCTCACCCTGTATATTATCGAGTCTGCAACACACACACACAGACACACACACACACACATATATATATATAGATAGATAGATAGATAGATAGATAGATAGATAGATAGATAGATAGATAGATAGATAGATATAGATATAGATATAGATATAGATATATAGATATATAGTACTGGTTCATTTACTTTTTCAATAGAGATATTTGATTGCACAAATTTGTGTACTCAAATAGTAGTCTTACAACACGGCCTATAGTAAAATGATGTGAGAAGTTGGCAACAATGTTCGATGTAGCAATATTTGTAGGTTCCAGCGTTCGATTTCATATATTCTTGTCACCAGATTGGCAACATTAACTATATACTTTTTTGTTTTCTACTTTCGACTTCCGTAAACACCACTATTGTCCAACTGAACTCTCACGTACTTGGCAGCATATGCGAGCGTATCATCCACGAACAATGTTAAAAATGATAACATTGTGAATAGGAATATTTATTCGAGCTCCCTTGTTGGCTGTATAGTTAGTGTATTTATCTTCGGTGCTTAAGACCTAGTTTTGATTTCTGTTGAGAGCTCGTGTGGTTCGGATCACTGGCGCAAATCCCGAGGGGATGAGGGAGACATGTACCTCGCAATCTTGGAACTGGGAGGACTGTCCCCCGATAATCCGATTTGAAATGTGTTTTGGGGGAGAAATGTGATGATTTGTATCGGACTGCCACAGGGGAAAGTGAGAGGAAATTGGTGTTCCTTGTTGTATAATATACAACAGGCTCACCTCAGAAATCAGATTATCTACCGTAATATGAGTTTTATCTCTCCTCCTCCCCCTCCCACAGAATGAGAGTCAAATCTTCCCGCCTCCACAGCATTGTTTTTCAACTTCGTAAATATTTTGAACATCGCTATAAAAAATAGTTATGGAAACGGTCTTACCCGTTGCCCGCAAATGTTGAACACAGATTTGCGCCGATGGTTCGGATCCAACATTAAGCTATAGGGCAACGTCTAATGTAACTTTGGTGCTGAAAGAGACACTAAATTCCAATCGGACCACGTTTTTACCGAAAAATAAATGTTGGGGGCACGGTGAATCAGTTGTGGAGCGCTCATTTCTGGTAGATGCAGTACCTAATTAGATCTTAGGCGTGTTAATTCGTGGTAGACAACTTGATATCTCTTCCTCCTACATTATCATTCCACCAATTCTATCATAATCCTTCTGTTTCGTTAATCGTCCATCTCTTTTATCGTAAAGGGTATCAAACCCGGATGTTAATGATTTCATTTTCTTTTAAAAAATAATTTAATACAGTTGAAAAGATAAAAATAACAACACGGTATTAGTCTGGAGTTTTTGTTGTTGCTACATAATACTTCCTCATAGATACGTACTTATTTTTAAGTAAGTTTCTTTCTAAACTAGATTATAGAATGCATACTATATTATAGCTTAGCATGCACATTATTAAAAATCATGTAAATACTCTTGGGCGGGAAGTCACGTAGTTCGGATCCCACGTTAAGCTGTAGATCCACGTCTCATACAGCCTCGCTGCTGAAGTGGACGCTAAACTCAAATCAAATCAAATCAAAATCATGTGAATTCTTATCTTCAATTGGTTATTTGTGTTAACTCTTAAAGCTCCCTTTACATATTTTACTACAAACTAATTACTGGATATATATTTAAATAGTTTCAAGTTTTGTCAGTGTCTTTATAAACATATCGTTGCTGCATTGTCAGATCTTAAACCTATTATTCTTACTGGAGATTTTCTAAATTCATTCATAAGCCCAATAAGACGTATATGGATTTTTTTATTTTTATTTTTTTATGTATGTGCAGCTTTGTCGACTTTCTTTAGTTTTTCTTCTAGTGTATCTTTTGTTGTAATGATTTGAGTGTATATGATGTATACTTTAGCGGCTGCTTACTGCTAACAAATCTTGACTATTACAGTAGAGCGTCGATTATCCGAACGTCGGTCAACCGAACTGTGTACTCGCTCGCACCTGTTACTCTCCCACCCTACCGTCCATCATTCCCCTCACTCCCAAACCAAGTTTCTCACAGTAGTCGCCGCACTGAGCCATCGCTGGCGGAACATTGCTTCTAATGAATGGTTCCTTCATAAGGCGCTGCTGACCGGCCAAGCCGCCAGTCGCTGTGTTTCAACAATCAGCACACTTCTGTCGGTTTGGCACTGGCTGTAGAAGTACAGTACAGTACAGTACAGTACAGTACAGTTCGATTATCCGAACAAACCAGTTTTCCGAACACCCATGTCCCCCAATTACTTCGGATAATCGACGCTCTACTGTATATGAAAGGTAAAGAGTAATTCACTAATCAACACCCATATAGGTAGAAACATGAAATGTGGAGGCAGAATTCGTTGTTAAACAATACGGCACAAGCAAATCTATTATTATTACTACTATTATTGAATCATATCCTAAGGGCAAGTTAAAGCACCAAGAATGGGGTACCTCGCTAATCACTGAAGTTAGAGAGATGAAACTCGGCAGAGGAACTCCTCATTAAAAATAACTGAAACGTGTTTGACCGTTTTCGAAGATTCCGCTCCTAAAGGAGAAGGGGAGTAATTTCTACAATTTTCCAATTTCCGACTCTACTGTGTATTGAGAATGTATCCTTAAGGATTCTCTTTAAGTTGGAGATGTGAAGTTTGGCATATAAACAAATGATTAAAAATAAGGGAACACATGTCTCGGTGTCTTATTTCACACTTAAAAGCGGAAAACGGGAGAGAGAAATTTCTATAATATTCAAATTTTCAACTCTTTGTTGAAAAAACAAATCCAGTGTGAAGATTTACTGACGTTAGAGGTGTGGAATTCGGTATATAAACTCTTCATTTAAAATGCGAGAACGCGGTTTTTGAGTTTTCGAAAATTCCACTTCTTAAGGGGAAAAGACGGGCAACTTTGGAATATTCAAATTTCCGGTTTTATATTCATTAAAGTTTATTCTTCCTGCGCGGAGAGCGAGCATTTCGTGTAGTTTAGAAATAAGATTATCAGCATCGTAGTTTCTTCGATTGTAACTTTTTTGTTACAGTGTATCATGAGAAAACTACACGATTTACTAAAGAACTTCTTATAATCTTAGTTATTCCAATGCAAGCAATATTGTGTATTTGACGCACCTGAGTTATTTACGGATGAATAATGACGGGATAATTATCTGTAGATTTGAATACATTTAGTCATTTTTTTTTTTAGAAAACAATACGAAAACCTGTAGAATAAAAATTTATCTCACCCATTGTCAAGAAATCAATAATTATTGATGAGTTTTCCAGTAGGCGCTGGGAAACATCCCACATGTGGTTTCAGATGGAACCACCAGACACAGAGCTCTTATATGGAGAAATTTATTGACGACATTTGATATATATCTGTATTCACTAACTACTATTACTCGTGTCATACTTGCTATATGAGGGTTATATTTGCTACGTGTTCGACTGATAAGGCTTTCATATGAGAACAGATAAAATTTCATCAGTTCTGTTCAAACTTGACACGTGTTTGTGAAGTTTGTCTCAGAATGTTTTATGTGTTTAGTAAAGATGGATTGGTACCATTCTTGCTATATCTTTTCTGATCTTCGAATGTGTTTTAAGTGGTGTACTGATGTCACTACGTTTTGTGTTATATTGCGCTTTCTCTACAGCAATGCTTCTTAAACTTTTTTCATAAATAAGGTCTGCTTCTATTAGTCAGAATGCTGTGCGGACCACAATACTCCTCTTCGTTTCGACCATTTAAAAAACAGTTGAGAATGCTCCAAGAGTATTGTCAGAACGAATTTAAAAAGATTTAATTTTTCTTATTAACTTCTACAGACTTAGTACATACCAATTATTCTATGTACTTTATTATTATACTCATTAAACAATTCTTGTAATATATGTCTATAATTTTCTTGAGTACTAAATTTTTTTCCACATATTTTGTTTAAGAGTTCTATTAAAATATTCTATTTTATACGATATGTTGTTTTACGAAGACAACAAATATTACAAATGGATTTAGCATATATGCAAAATATTGCGAAATATAATAAAAATTACAAATATATATATTATATTGTATTGATATTTTTTCACGATATGCATATTGTGTTCCGTTAAAAACAAAGAACGGTCTTGAAATGTAAAAGCAATTACAAAAACTTAAAAAAGTTGCCCGTGTTTGATATACAAACAGATTTAGGTAGTGAATTTTATAATCTACATTTGAAACGGCTGTTTAAAGAATATGAAATTAATCATTATAATGTTCAAAATGGAGGGTTCAGAATTGAAAAATTAGCAAAATATTAGCTCTTTGTGACTTACGGTTCCCGAGATATGGGTTCTTAAACCTCCCGAAATCTGAACTTTTATGGCCAACATCTCAGAAATGGTAAGTGTGATGCGAAAAACTCCATCATTTTCTCATATTGTTTTTGAATGGAGGGCTTAAAATTAAAAAAAAAAAGTGCAAATAACAGACACACGCACACATATAGAGAGTTCAGTAACGAACTTTTAAAGTTTGTTGAAAATTAAGCATATCTTAATACCAGTATACTTATGTTTTAAAAGTGGTACCAATTAAAATTTATTTAGATATTGATATGAACAGAAGTTTTTTTTTTTTTTTTTTTTTTTTGTTAAATACTTGAAGTTTATTAAGAATATCTCGTAGAGTAGTGAGGGCTATACATTTTATAAAATGCCAGTCCTGGGAAAGAAAGTAAGACCTGTGCTTATCTAACTTCCAAACTCTAAAATTCTCATCTATTTGTATCATATAAATTCATTTGATTTTTTCCATGTCTGTTTCATGGATTGGGTTAAATTTCAATTTATAAGGACTGTAACGGTATATCTCGAGGACAACTTGTGCTCCGCGAACCACAGTTTTTAAAACACTGTTCTATATGATGAGAACTATCCTAGATTCCACGGAAAATATGCAACTTATATACGCTGAATTCAACTGAACGTCTTACAAAGATAAAATGGTGTTGTTCGGACCCTAACCAAACCAACTTGTCTCCTTAAAGACGAGAATTCGCGGGTGGCATTGTTGCTGGGAAGAGTAGGTCAATCTTTTTTTTTTTTTTTTTTCCTAGGAGGTATTTCTCAAAAGTACTAGTCTTATAATACTAGTGGAAAGTGTTTCAAAACCAAATATTGTACAGTTGTAAGACCGTGACAAATTAGAGTTATTGGCATTAGTATTTTGACTTTCACTATTATTCTGGTATTTCTACCTTATGATACTATATGACTTGTTTAAAAAATAAAGTAAAAAGAAGAAGAGAAAGAGAAAGAAATTATACCGATGGCTAAGAAATTAAACCCAGAGAGAGATGAGGATTACAGAGCTATTAGTCTCATATTGCATGCAGCAAAAATTTTGCTTCTAATTCTGAGTGAAGGTTGTACAGGGGCGGATCCGAAGGGGGGGCGATCGGGGCGATCGCCCCCCCCAGAAGAGGAAACTTTCTTAATTTATATATATAAACAGAACCCATCCCAAAGTTTGGAGCCCTTAAAAGTAGCAGTATGACAACCCACCGCCCCCCCCCCAGAAGTCGGTCCTGGATCCGCCCCTGAGGTTGTAGAGAAGAGTAAATGAGAAAGTTGAGAAGGAACAGTTCGGGTTCAGCGGAAAAAGATTCATAGAAAAAGGGAAAAAGGTGTATGTTGTATTTATTGATCAAGAAAATACTTTTGACTGCATGAATTGGGAGTTGTTGTTGGGAGTTCTAAAGAAGGTTTGGTTGGAATGAAAGATCGAAGAAACTTATATATGAATCAACAAGTAAGTGTTAGAATAAAGAAGGAAATGATAGTGGAGAGTACAGTTGAATGGGAAGTTCGACATAAATACTCTCTCTCGCCAACATCATTTAATACCTATGTAGAAGAGATAGGGAAAAAGAGCCTACTTAATGAAAACAGCATTCCAGTAGGAGGTAGAATGATTACATGTATACGGTTTGTTGATGATATGGTGCTTGTAGCAGAATTTGAAAATAAAATCAATAAGATGTTAGAAAACTTGAGGAAGGACTGTGAAGAATATAGGATGAAAATAAATGTTAGGAAGACAAAACTCATGGTGATTAGAACGAAGCTGTGGGTGTCAAATCTAGAAGTAGGAGGATAGAAAATAGAACAGATGACTAATTTTCGATACCTGGGTAGTATTATTAGAGATTATGTGAAGTGCAAAATTGAAATAAAAGCAAAGATAGTAATGGCGAAACAAACCTTTAGGAGGAAGAAAAGTTTATTTTGTGGGACCTTGAATAAAGAGTTGAAAAAAAAAAGACTCATAAAAATGCTTCATGTGAAGTATTGTACTATATGGGGCAGAAACATGGATGTAATGCAAAAATGATTAAACACGACTAGAAGCTTTCGAAATGTAGGTGAGGAGAAGAATAGAGAGTGTTAGCTGGGTCAGGCGGGACTCTCCAACTTTATGATTGATAACAGGCGGTCAATGCTTGTAGGCCATTCTCTCCGCATCCTCTCCTGCCTCCCTGTGTCTCTCCTTGGTTGGCCTGGTTCTGGCCAATAGAGCTCCTATCACCGACAGAGTAAGTCAAATGTCAGTTCGGTTTCCGTGAGCGACCAACTGGCTTTAAGTTATCAAATCAAAAGCTTATCACTGAAACAAAACCCTGAGAATTGATCGTATTCTGAGCCAAAACAATTCAGTTATAATTATTATTACTTACGTTCGTAGCATTCCATTCTATATTATTATTGCATCTTCTCGGTTTGCTTGAAGCCGCTTAGAGGTTTTCCTACTTGCACTTTCGCGTGTATTTTCCGTTCTAAGCAGGGTTGCCTGGTGTAAACCAAGGTGATTTAAATCTTGGTTTAAACCAGCTGTTTTTTTTAAAAAAAAGAAAACTGGTTTAAACAAAAAAAAACAACAAAAAAACAAATTATTTAAATCGTATGAACTTTATGGTGACGTTTCCACATCATATACATCTGCATTAGTTTTATTTACTTTTCACCTTTTAATCAAGGCGTCCCATGTTTAATTCTCGGTCGAACCACAACCCTTCTCTCAAGTGTAAACCAAGTAGCGGTTCGGATGTCACTTTAAGCGAAAGTCTTCTTACCTCGGTATTACATAACGATGTTAAACTTAAACACACGAAACGAAACCAAATTGTATGCCCGAATGGGCCTGTTGTTTTATAAAGGAGCCACGGTTGCATAAATATATTGATAGAAATGAGCAAAATTTATAGACTGCCTATGTAGCTTCCACCATTAGCTTGGATTGGACTTTCAGTTTTAATTTAATCTAATGAACGATATCTACATACTCTAATTTGATACCTCAGTTTTAGCGAACTGATTATGATACGTTGACCATAAACTTTTGCATGCCAAGCAATAACGAGACTTTTCCGTTATTGCTTTGCATTTACAGAGGATTTTCTCAATGGCTAAGGCGGGAGTTTCCCGATTTATATATAATTCTGTATAATGGTTTCATTTGTGCAACTGTTTATCTTTTTGTCCTTCTGAAATGACTCTTGACAATTATATGAACAAGTATGTCAGGATCAGTACAGCATATTTTTATCAGGAGTCCTTCGTGAGTGAGTCGGCAGACTCATCGCATTTGTGGCCAATAATCCCGGTTTTGAGTCCAAATGGAGAATAATTTCTCTCGGATGTAAGCCGAGAAGTGGTTTGGATTCCGCTTTACGCTTATGCGAACCCTTCCAGCACAACCTCGTTGATGCATAATAACACCAAGGCGAAACAAACTTATTTCTGTCCATATGTAATATAAATATATAGAGCAAATTATTTAAACCAAAAAAAAAAAAAACTGGTTTAAACAACAACAACAACAACAACAAAAAGGTTTAAACCAAAACAACCTTTTTTTTTCAATAAAAACCATGGTTTTTGCCAACCCTGGTTCTGTGTTCCACCTATCGGGGTCATGTTGACTTATGTATGATTGAAACTGTTTTACAGAATCCTTTCCCTGAGTTTTGGACGCACCACTAAATTAAACCTTTTTTTAGAGACCAACATATGGACATGTTAGAGAGGTTTTATTGCTTGAAACAACGTACCATATTTACGGAAATCGCACTCGCGGGGTTCCACCCAGTCCTAACTCCTTCCAATCTTTCGACTTTGAACCTTACCTCATCTAAAAATATCTGGAGTGCGTTGTCCCCATTAGATTTACGTAAATATGGTACTATTATATTTCGATTTTTGAACCATTTTGAAAATCTGTAGTAGCGACAGAGCTAAAGACACCCTTATGAATGATGAAGTATAAATAAATTTCATAGTCTTATAGTTTGCTTCTTCCCTTATTGTATTTACATCCCATCTCCTTAATTGAACAATCAACGCGCCCAAGGGAAGCTTTTGAGAGGCGAACAGAAAGAAGATTACTATGAGGAATTACCATACCACATTTCACGGTACGTTAACTGGTGGTATTGAATTTTTTCTTCTTTCTTTAAGGATACAGAATATCTTCGCTCGTAACTTTGTCAGAAGCCTACATCAAGCAACGTCAGAAGAGAAGGACGAAGAAGGCACGAACGGGTTAAGAACCGTCAATCGATGCAGAAGGCAGGGGAGGAGAACTCTTCAGACGAAGCCACCAACCCCCTCCCTCCCCCAAGAAATCATGTTTCTCAAGTAGAAGGAGCAGTGCTGTGTGTAGAAGAAGGGAATTCTTTCGTTGCCCTTCAAAAGCAGTGAAGTGCCGTAGTGAATGGCAAACGGGAAGGTTAACCACAGTGCTTCCCGTCCTTATTAACGAGCTATCGGAATTTTGATGCCTACACATGTATATATATACTTTTCTGTCATCATTTTTCCTTATAAAGTTTTTTTTTTTTTTTTTTTTTTTTTTCGTGAAGCAAAAAGTATAAGTGTTTAGACTGATGCGGCTTTCTGTAGACGGTTTATGTACAAAGAGTTCTATAGCTTCAGGGAATATTGCTGCAAAGTTTCTTTTTTTAAGGGAAATAGCTATTGGACTTCTGTTCAAAATTAGTTCGTCCTGAAATTTCCCACCATAATTTATCTTCTTAAGAACTTTCTTTAGTAATTTAAGTTGCAAAATTCTATAAGAATTTATTTCTCTCTTTTTTTTCTTTCTTTCTTTTTAAGGAGAAAAAGGTAATAGTATCCTATTGTACGCATATTTTGGAAATTTTGGTATAAAAGATATTAAGAAATATGATCTTGGTAGTGGCTCAAAGAAGATTATTTTTTAGCTGATCTAGAAAGATGTGATGTAACAAGATTGTTGAGTGGTTTCCACTGTATTGAGTACTTGTTGCAATTCTGCAATACTTGTGAAAATGTATGAGGCAGAAATATCCAAACTGGCGAGCCAAATCCCGAGTTCAAGCGAGTGCGAGTACGAGCCTCATTGAAATAGTGAGTCCGATCCCTTACCAAGTGGAAGCCTAATGAAGTTAGTAAACAGAGCTCCATTGAACATAGTATGTGCCCTTGACGAGCACAAGGCTAGTGAGGTTAGTAAACAGAGCTCCATTGAACATGGTGAGTATGAGCCCTTGACGAGCGCAAGCCTAATGAGGTTAGTGAACGCGAGTCGTATTAAGGGTAATGGTCCCAACCTCGAACGAGTGCGAGACTCGTAGGAAAGTAACGTGACTTCCGTTGAAATTAGTGAGGGCGTTTAAGGCTGAGGATAGTGAATTTGCGCCCGCGAGAGATCGAGAAATTCTCATTTGAAAAATAACATTTGTGGTATGTAATGTACTAGATAGGTACGTAGGTAGTCTTGAGTTTAACATTTCGTTCAGCACAGAGACGTATATCTTTCAGCTTAACGTGGAGTCCGAACTATATATGAGTTTCCACTGGGAATCAAAACTCGGTCTCCTGTGCCATAGGCACATACGGGGGATTTAGTTTGTAGATTTCTGGACTTTCGGCATCTACGGCCATTTAGCCCGTCACGTATGAGGGATGACGTCCTTCGGCGGAGCACACTATCCGGAGAAAGGAAAGGATGAAAGGATTGAGGAAGGAAGGAAGTGGCCTGGGACCTGTAAGTTAGGTACCACCCGACATTTGCTTGGTAGGAATGGGGAAAATCCAGGAAAGCCTCTTTAAGGATGGCTGGCCTGAAAAAGCTTTTTATACTTTTTCGACCGAGTGCTCCCACCGGGAATCGAACCCGGGACCGCTCACACCGAAGGCGAGAACATTAGTGACTATGCTACGCGGGGCCACTATGCGCATACGGTAATCATATGTAGCTACAAGTGAGCTCTTTTTGACGTGTACCAATTGATATAATTTTATTATTATGACAATTACCCCTGTTATATGTACACCACACGAATAAGTTTGGTTTGTGTAACGTGATTTTTCACAATATTGGAACTAGAAATGGTAGTAGATTTCTACCACTTCCGGTCTTAGTATGGAGGTTAGAGTGGAGTTTTAATAAGTTTTTGTGATGCTTAATTGATTGCAGAAATCCACTTTTTGCTATTTATCATCGTTTTTACTGCATAGTGATCAGCGTTAAAACCGGCAGTGTTTGATTTCTGCCACTTACAGTTTCAATAGAATGTTAAAAGAGAAAATAGTACATTACCTTAGAGCGGTAAATGGATTCCAAAAAATCGCTGCTTGATATATCTGATCGTTTTTGCTCTATGCAGATCATTATTGAAACTGGAAGTTGTAGTGGATTTGTATTACTTCCGATTTTAATAGAAAGTTTAATTGAAGCTGAAATATATTCTTCGGACGCTTAATCGATTACAGCAGGGATGCAAGTGAGCAACAAAATTTTACTAAGCCAAGAAAAAAAGCTACTAGCCCACATCCCACAATAGAAATCATTTACTTACCTTCGATATGATATTAAATACTCGCGCGCACCGATGAACCACTCGCCCCGGACGAGTGGTTATTTGCATCCCTGGATTACAGGAAACCACTTCTCGCTACCTATTACCGTTTTTTGTTTATAGTGAGCAACATTAAAACCGGAAATGATTGATTTCTGCCACTTTCGGTGCATGGATCACCTCCAGCAAGTAACTCGATTCCCAACTTTCGACTCTCTTCATCCTAGCCAAAATTGATGTTGATCCGTGAAGTGATTCTTAAGAGTCTTCATCCCGGCGAAATTAAAATACCGCTAATTTTACAGTAATTATGTGATATCTTCAAATAGATAAAAGATAATTGAAATATGGAACAAGAGCGCCCTCGACAATATTATTTTGTGTGAGGTACCGTTATCGCAAGTTCCTAGCGGCTTTCCGTTTTCAGCTGTTTAGAAACGCGAAAATAAATGCCGATTTTCAAAATGGCTCGAAATCGAAAGCAGATAAGTGAGTCGTGATGATAACGGTTTCTCATGTAAAATACTATTGTCTAGGGCGCTCTTGTTCCACATTTCGATTATCTTTTATCTATTTGAAGATATCACATAATTACTGTAAACTTAGCAGTATTTTAATTTCGCCGGGATGAAGACTCTTAAGATTTTTTTGTATCCCGGACAGACATACGGACAGAGACAAGAAAATCTATTCTCTCTCTCTCTCTCTCTCATATATATATATATATAAATGAAAATCACTATGTTTGTGACTTAATAACTCTTGAACCACCCGATTGGCTTCGGAACAAATTTTCAACATAGATGAGGTTCGGGCCTGAATGGTTTTCATCATTTTACTTAGAGGAGGAGGGAAGATATTTAAAAATGATCGAAAATGACATATATTAGTGTCGAATCCATAGTTTTCCGGGTCGCTGAGACGAACAGTAACACTTTTGATGCCATTTAAATCCAAATTTACCCATTTATGTTCAAAATGAAATGTATTCTGCCCGTACGATAGAGGTCCGCACGGGCCGGAATTTTTAGCCTGTGCCGACCCGGCGCATGAATTTATAATGTGAGACCCGACCCGAGTCCGAAATGTTTTAGCATTCAGGCCTGAGTCCGGCCCAAGCACGTGTGATAATCAAATTAACCTCAAATAAGCCCGAATTACAGAATGTTAATAATTAATGCAAAATTGAATTTTTATTTGCAGCAATTAGAGGTTTAATTTTGCAGTTGTGCTTTGTAAGTTCTCCAGAAAGAACGGCCCAATGAATGTCATTGTACAGCATATTTACAGAGTTAGGCCCGAAAAGGCCCGAGAAATATGGTTGTACATTTGAAAATTTTACGGCCCGAGCCCGAAGTAATATATATTTTGTAGGCCCGAGTCCGGCCGCAGGCTTGATCCGGCTTAGACCCACTGTCTCGGCGCGAGTCCATGCAGACCTCTACCGTGCGAAGAACGGGTAATTTGCAAGTATTGTACAGGGTGGCCCAAAAGTAGTTATACATCCCTGCATTGATCAAGTATAACATTCCAGCTTATAGGTTTATTTGCTTCTGCTGTTCCGAGCTTAAGATATAAGTAAAAAGACATTAAGAACGAATAATAAAGAAACTAAGTCTATCTGATGAATAACAATAAGAAATGGTATAAAAAGCAATGAGGATCAGTACGGGACTGTATACCTTCTTTTGGGCCACCCTATATATGAAGATATTTTTGGGAACCAAACTCTTAAAGATAATTGTACTCCATGTTAAAATTTATCAGTTTTATTTGAACAGCACTTTTATTACTTCTTTCTTTTAATGCGCGTATGAAACGCAAGGTTTACTTTTCTGAGTAGTAACTAATTTGAAGTTGTGATTCTGGCAGCTGGTATCTCATAAAATGAGAAATGACGACGTTTGTATCCGTATTTGATAACAATTGTGGAGAAGAGCTGCGACATGATCAGATTGGCAGGATGACAAAGAATTATCTTTCCTCGCAGACCAAGACCACTGTCATTCCTTACGTTCTTATCGTTGGAAACTTTCTGTCTCAGAAGTCAGCTGGATGAGTGTTTGTGCCAAATTTATCCAACACAAATGCCGTTTGAACTATTCTTTTCAGCAAGCAAGGCTGATGTTATTTGCGATATCTAAATTTGGTTTCAACAGTGAATTATGGTTTCAGCTCAATTGTTACCTGTTAGAAATTTGTATAGCGTATGAAACCAAAGTCTATTGGTGTAGAAACAAATACTCAGTTAGTGATTCCTATTCTGCATCTAGTCAATTCGGTTGAGGATACTTACTAGGAGCCATCTCCCAAGGAGTTATGCATTTAATAACACTAATTGTTGTATTCAAACCTTTGGCCCGTTGTACACTAGAATAAAATAATATTTAGTTAAAAGCTCTAATTGTGTACATTTAACACATTTGTTACTATTATTATTAGTAGTAGCACTTTGCACACTAAGCATCCCAAACTCCGTATCATATTTTATATGCAATTATTCAAGGACTTTGTTACACATTACAATCCCGCAGGTAGCGACACTTATTAGCACCAGGGAGGCAAGTGATAGCGCACGTAGCGACAGCTATTAGCGCCAGGCAGACAAGTGATAACGCGCGTAGCGACATCCATTATCGTAACTAGTTAATACAAGAAATTAGCATGATACGTTTGCCATTTATTATAAGGGCTTTCATTATATCCCTTGTCTTTCTGCAACCATTACCCCTTGTCTTCCACGCGTTACTATTTTCTTCGTTATCTTGGTTATCATTTTGGGCCGCAGTGACACAGTGGTAGAGCTTTCACCTCTTACGCATGGGGTCCTTGGTTCGATCCCAGTTCGCGCCAGATTAGCTTTGTGGTGGACAAACACCGTGTGCGTGGGTTTTCACGGGGTTCTCCTTTTTCCTCCACTTTCTTCATTTCACCATTTCATTTATTTCTCATCATCACCATCTTCTTTAGCCTAGCCAGCATAATCGTGGGACGTAAAACCTAAATATCTCATTTCATTTTTTGGGATTTCATCACAAATTTTGGATTGCGTTGATGCAAACCGCTACGGAATGTACCCGTATATCTACGTTTCTCTGAGTTACGATAACAATATAGTTTTATTTGAAAGATAATAATTGGTAAATACTAATTGACTTTACTAATAAACAATTGTTAATATAGTACAATATAGTTACTAACACTGGCAAAAAACTTATGTAATAAGACTACTTTTTTCTTTCTTTTTCTTTTTCTTTCTTTCTTTCTTTCTTTTTTTTTTAAATATCGAAGATATGGGAGCATTGAAATGAGTCGCAATCACTCCCATGTGAATCTGAACGAGGGCTAATAGCAGAAGCGAACCAGAGGTGCATTACTGCACGGATATTCGTTATTAAAAGCGTGTTAGATTAACGACCATGTTTTTTCTTTAACCCAGTGGGATTTAATGCATGAACAAAATCCCCGTTAGCGAAAAGAGAGACATTCCGTTTGGAATTGGTGAGGTAAAATTTTAAGAGTAAATATAATTGTAGACATTTGTCTATTTAAGTTTCAGTCTCAATTCTCTTTTATGACTAGTAGTTTTGAATTTTACATATACCGTAGATCTACTTAGTTAAGGTATTCTTTAAATGATTATTTTCGTTAGTTTTGAATCGATTATTATTTCTATCTTTTTAAAATGAAATTTAGTTATTTTGAAACAACAAACACTGAACTACATATATCTTGTACAGTCATGTTCAGTAGAACTTCCCCATTTTCCTGATTTCAAACCGGAAATAAGAGATTTTGTGAAAATTCTTGTCTTAAACCATTCCAGTATGATTTCATAAGCATTTTAAATAACATTATAAGGTATCATACACTTAAATATCTCACACCGAAGCAAAAAGTTTCTTTAGAACAATATTCAAAACAATGGTTTGAAGTACGTGTGTAGCCAAATGGCCATCTCAGGGTTCTTTCGAGTATCAGGTTCTAGAAAATGCTCGTCGGTTTATAAGTATTTTCAGACTGTCAAAAACATGTGTCCACCACTGATTTTGTTCCATCCAACCATCGCACGACATCAGTATCTACTGGGGCCGCGATGGCTCAGTGATAGAGCATTCACCTCTGGTGCATGGGGCCCTTGGTTCGATCCCAGGTCGCGTCAAGCAAGCTTTTTGGTGGACAAACGCCGTGTAAGTGTTTTTTTTCAGAGTTCTCCCATTTAGTCCCACTTTCTTCATTTCTCATCATCACTGTCTCCTTTAGCCTATCCGACATAACCGTGGGACGTAAAACTCAAAGATTTCATTTCTTTTCATCAATTTCTACTACAAAAAACTGGCACATGCACTGGAATTCCATTTCATTGATCCCTGTAGATTGTCCGTAAGCCAGTGAAAATGTAAAATCAAATGAAATTTTTCAGTTTAACGACCCACAATTATGCCCTGGAGGCTAAAGAAGAAACATGTGAATGATAATGGAAGAGTCGGTGAAATGACAATGTGGGAGGAAACGGAAGTACCCAAGAAAACCCACATGTAAGTGCTCTACCACTAAGCCATCATAAAATTTTCAGTTTTACATCACTGTCGAGAACCATCAACTACACGAGACACAATTATAAAGAAATTACCCATTTAAATGAAAAAAAATTAAACATTGTATAGAACTATTTATTTTAATATATGATGCTATTTCGAATTTATTGCTATGCCATTTACATTTGATCAAGAGCTCTGTAATATTTCTATTTCTGTAACTTCTATGTGATAGTTTGTAATACAGTAGTTTCATAAAGGAAGATTTGGAAGTAAAACTGGAAGCATTGTAAATTTTGTATTGCCAGATACTTCACGATTTAAATGAAATAAAATAAAATAAAATCCAAGATTGGCAAGGAAATATACAAGAACAGCTACAGTCATAAATTGTGCATCTATCGAAAGTTGTGAATGGAGACATAATTTACTATGACATATGTAAGAGTGTGCTTATATATGGAACGTAAACATTCCCATAACCTATTGGATTAGCTGTCTTTCAGCATGCCATCTTCATTCCGTCTTTTATGATAGTTTATTTTTAATATTTCTTCTTCTCTCGTAACTCTGAGAAAAGAATTTTGATATACTTTTACAATAATTTTTATTGCTCTCTCGTCTTTATTTATTTGAGAATATATCTCCTTAGGATACCAGACTCTTTTGAGTCTCTCTTTTTATGTTATTTTATGTTCTTATATTTTTTTATTTATTTATTTATTCGTTACCAACTTAGAGTTGTTAAATTTTTTATGGATCTCATGATATGTGTATGTAGAGTACACTGTCAACTTTGCAAGCGAAAAGGTTGGCCAAGTATGAATAGTTCTTTTATATAATGCATTCCGTAACTTCTGTACCGATTCCCTTTCAATTTAAGATAGGAAGAATCAATGCTTCTCCTGAAGTGTCGTACGCTCCTAAAAGAGATATGTAAAAGTTGACGAACAATAAGACAAAAGTTTACAAACATTGCAACGTCTTTCATAGCGAACTGCAGTTTTTTTTTTTAAATTGTTTGTTAGTGTAAAGGGACAAGTTTTGCCGATAGATGTCACTACAGTCTTCGTATCTCCCATGAATTTTTTTATCTTTCACGAAAATTTACAATTTCTTTTATAAATTTCAACCTAAACACTTCAAGTTTTTAGAGAAGGAACTTCATAACCTATTAAAGGAAACAATCCGTGCCGATTTTTTTATTTAGAATTTTCTTCATTTTTGAAACAGTTCGATTGTTAAAGGTTTGGATATCCATTTCAACAATCAAGCCATTTCTACAATGAAGAAAATTTTTAATAAAAAATCGACACGGATTATTGCCTTCGATAGATTATGAAGTTTCTTTTCTAAAAAATTGAAGTCTGTAGGTTGAAATTTGTAAGAGAAATCCTGAATTTTCGTGAAAGATAAAAAATACATGGGAGAGATACGAAGACTATAGGGCCATCTATCGGCAAAACTTGTCCCTTTAAACCAACCTTAATACAAAGAAACAACATTTTACGTTTTTCATATCGAGTAACCATGCCCTAACACAATAGAATACATTCTTAACGGTATCTTATTCATTATATATTTGGAAAGATTCCATAGTATTAACAAAACAAAAGTTACCAAAGCACCAAGTATTGTATTAGCCCTTTGCGTTCCCGTGACATCCATGGGAATGTCATGAAAACGTCCCCTTTATTATGGGTCGTATTAATCCTGGAGGTGATGAAATTTTGTAGTGGATGCAAGGCATGAGTTAGTTATACTGTTTCTGCTTAACTGACAGCACTTTACTAACAGAAAGAAAAAAAATGTTTTGTCTTAGTAGATAACTGGATTAAGGAAGCATACAATTACGACACACATATGTTTGTTTTCTCGAAAAATAATTGACAGCTTGGAGATCGTATTTGGAGATCGGAAAGAAGAAAAAAAATTTAAAAAAACTTTGTCTGGTCAGTGTTGCCACCCTCAAGCAACATAAAATCTCTTCAGAACATGAAATTTTTCCTTTTCAGCCCAAATGTTCCACAATATAAAAATTGTTTTTTGCCAGTAATGTGAATACCTTCCTCGCTTGTGCACAATAATTATACACGGTAGAGACAGTATTTTAACAGTAAATGAAAACCTGGTATTACAGTACTCATATAGGAAAATGACACCTGGAACGCAAGGGGTTAATAATACTTATGTAATAGTTTCAGCAATGTAACATTGCCTTCTTCAGACACTTTATGATAGGGGCATAGGAGGGTGGACAAGTAGGAAGGCAGGAGAAGGAAGAATCCTAACGTATCTGATGAAAGCGATGTTACGTTGCCGAAACCATTTTGGTGCTTTGTTCAGTTTTGTTTTCTTAACGGTGTTGAGTAGGAGCGCCATCTAAATAGTTTGATATTACTGATTTCTTTTTCAGTTCTATTTAAATGTCTCCCTTACTTCGTGAAAATTAGATTTTGTTACAATTTCAATATTTAATAATCAAATTTGATTTATTTTAACGTCCTATGTTATGCATCGAGGTTAAGGAAGACAGTAACGAGATGGATGATAATGATGGAGTGACGAAAGTGGGAGGAACCGGGAGATTCCCAAGAAAACCGACTCGCACGTTGTTTGTCTACCTCAAAGCTCGCCTGACTCGAGCTGAAATTAAACTAGGGACCCACATGTTAGAGATGACCACTGGGCTACTACGTCCCAAATTTGACTTAAATAATATTAAAATATATTCATATAATATGATTTCGTTCTTAAAAATCGTCCCCGCGTAGTGTAGTCCCTAACGCTCTCGTCTTTGGTACTAACGGTCCCAAATTCGATTCCCGGTGGGAGCACTCGGTCGAAAAATTGTGAAAGTTTTTTTCAGGGCAGTCATCCTGAGTGAGATGTTCCTGGGTTTCCTTATTCACGCCAGGCAAATGCCGGGATGGTACCCGGTACCTAACATACAGGTCCCAGACTGCTTCCTTCTTTTCCCAATTCCATCTTCCTTTCCTCGGATAGTGTGATCGCCGAGGCACGTCATTCCTCATACGTAACGGGCTAACATGGTCATAGATACCAAAACCCAGAAATCTAATTCCTAATCCTAATCAAAATTGATTTCCTCCTCCATTTTTTACAGTCAAATATAGGAAACCAATTTCACGTTGTTGGCGCACTTGTAAGCACGTGAAATGACATTAATAATTTCCACAAATTTCTAATTTATACATCGGTACTCGAGAACTATATATATTTACTATAATTTGACAATTTGTATATACAGTATGGCGCTAAATTCGTTGTACAAAAGCAGAGGAGTGATTCCTGAGAGTAAAACAAAAAAGTTCCTATAAACATAGGGCGAAAATCCCACCGTTTACGTGTTATAGGGTGCCGAAATCATGAAAAAATGAATTCTAAAGGTCCATAGCTCCAAAACTATGGAACCTACTGTAGTCGGGTCAAGACTTTACTTAGGAACTAGTATGTGCTCTATCCAAAAATACATGTTTTAGAACTCTAAGGTACTCACGCAACAATTTTTATGGTGGTAGTTTGAGAGTATCTCATACCAAACGCCCGTAGTCAAACTCCCTCTTAAAAAATTGTTGTGGAAGCACCTCAGGATTCTGAAACATGCATTTTTGGATAGGGCACATACTAGTTCCTAAGTGAAGTCTTGACCCGACCAAGGTAGGTCCCATAGTTTTGGAGCTATGAACCTTTAAAATTCATTTTTTCATGATTTCGGCAGCCTATAACATGTAAACGATGGGGTTTTCACCATATGTTTATTGGAAATATTTTGTTTGTTTTACTATCAGGAATCACTCCTCTGCTTTTGTACAACGAATTTAGCGCCATACTGTATATATACATATTTGCCAACTTATAGTAAAGCTTTTTTCGAAACTAGCACAATTTGACAGATTGTAGCCTCTCAGGGGACCTGTTTATCTGAGTAGTTCTGATAGATGACATGACAGTATCTACATTGGCTGCGTATAACAGTAGAAAATAATGGCGGGAAGAAGCAAGAATTAGAATTTGCCGACCGTATGGAAAAAACTTGAAATACATTTGGAATGGAATCACTGCTTTCTGTTGTAAATCATTGTACTTGAGAGAAATTACTCTGTCTTCAAGAGACGCACAGCTTCAGTGTAAAAACCGCCATTGTCTGGACAATTTAGGAATTGCTTCCTTCCTTGTCCTTTAGTAGTAGCGCTGCTTAAACGAAAAACGCAGAAAACTTCTTGGAAAAAGGAATCTTTCCCCTTCAGATTCAAATGAAGCTACGTGATAGTTAATATTTGAGATAGAACGAGAGGAGTGTCTCACGTGAAGTAAAATTAAATTAAACTTCGGAAGAAGAAACTGGATTGAGAAAATTGTAGAAGGAAATTAGCACTTGATGTCTCCCCCACTTTGTCTGCTTCTGTCTCATTCGTTAGAAAAAAAATGTGCCTTCACCTAAGAAGTCTGGATGAAGTATGAATTACAAACATTTTCTGCCTGGAAGATCCTCATTTCCTACTTTGACTGAATTGGAAAATGGAAAGACCTACTTTTTCTTTCTTTCTCTCTGTCTCTCTCTCTTTCTGTGCCCTTCATATTACGTGAGGTAAAAAAAAAAAAAAAAAAATCCAATAACGTGAATAGTCTTTCTCACTATTTCACTGAGCATGTGCAATATCAGAAAGTTGAGTTTGATGTCTTCAATTTCGTGTTCAATTAGGCTTTTCTTTATCTCTTTTGAAATAGACAATATGAAAATCTTGAAGCGATTTTTTTTTTAACGAACAAGAGTTGGCCATTATTTATATTAAGCTAGCGACCGAAATATGATCATGCGTTCTTTAACTGTAAACTGATTATTAGATCTTCTTTAAATGTAATAATGTTAGCCGTGCAATTCCTCAAGGATTTCCAAATAGGCACAGGGACGCTAGTTATATCAGATTGACAGTGCAGTATGCGTGTACAAAAAAACGGTCCTTATTTATCAACTTCCTAGTTTTTATTTTTAAGTCAGCTCCCGAAAATGGTTCCATATCAAACCAAAGTAACCCATGAGGAAAATCAGTTCAATTGAATGATGTTAAATAGTGCCCCCCCAACAACTTCAAATTTTCAGTGCCTTTACAGTATACAATGTGGAGTGGCATATTTAGGGGTGGCTATCGGGCTCAAGCCCTGCCGAAATAAATTTGTTATATGCACAACTTCATTAAGATTTGTCGGCACCGAAACGGAAACATATAAGTGCTTTTTCACGTGCTGTGCATAGCCCCTCCCGAAATAAAATCCTAAATACGCCACTGACAATGTGAGACAAAGGACATCGTTTAATTGGATTACCAATTGTACGTTAGTAAATAGATATCACGAAGGTAATATTATTAAATGATTACAGATAACTTGAAAATAGCGTCAGATATGTGTTTAAGGTTTTAAAAAACTAAGCAACATGTCACGTGACTCCTTTCTTATTAAAAAATTTTGGACTTGAATCTAAGATGGTGGACTTCAAGATGGCCGCCATGATGGTACTATACAGTAATAGATGTGTTTCTACCTCCATTAATCGAGTCCAAGGTATGGTGTCACTATGCCTAACTGTTCCACACTAAGAATATACTCGGTTTCATATTGTATATTGTAAATGCATTCAAAACTTGAATGATTTCAAGCAGTTCGTAATGAATTATGCTTTCTCAGTCCCACCATACACACAACATGGCCTTTCAAAGGTGAAGACCTTTTCTTGCTTGCGAAATCGCTTGTTTGTTGAGGCTGAGTCATTTCTTTTTGCTGCTCCATATTCACGTAAAGGGACGGTTTTTCATTAACTATGATAATGCGGTAAAGAAAATATTGTTTTGACCATGTGTTGAGCGATGACGAACCAGTAACTGGCAACGATTGTGAATAATTGATTTTTGTTGTTTTTCGCTCAAAGTGTGTGATATCCAAGGATGATATAAATAGAGGATCTGCCCATATGTATCTTCATCTTATTAAATCGATCAAGCCAAAAAACAACCGAGCATCGGCACGTCTGATTGGCTACTCTCGTTTCTGCCATCGTCTGATTGGCTAATTTCGTTTCCGCCATGATTGTTGGCTCAAAACATTGCGATCCTATTGGGCGGAGTGGGCAGAGTAGGGATGGCGAAACTGTGACGTATGGCTTCAAGATTTTGTTGTAAAGGCAGATCCTCTATTTTATAAGATCCCTGGTGATACCCAAGTGCCGAATTTCTGAATATTGCCCATTGAGTGAACGTAGTTCACCAGTTTTTCTTTTAAATCACATTTCATTTGCTCCTGCATTCCTCCGGTCCTTTGACATAGATTTTCGTTAAGAAGGTGATTCAATCGCTTTTCATCCAACTCAATAGTCGACCGATGTATGGTCCGTTCTTGAGATCAAAATTTCACTTTTAAAGCACGAAGACAAACAGCAAGTGGTACTTTGAGGCATTGCCCTGTAAGAATAGACAGCATGTCTCATAAGCAGCTTCGGTGGTCTTAACACCTCGATTAAATGCAAAGAACAAAAGGGTGCCGAAAATGTTCAATTCTGACATTTGACACTCCATTTTTGTGCTCTGAAAAGAACCAAAAATTAATTAAATCTTTAAAAAAAATTGCAGGGTAAACAATTCTAGCTTAAATAACATAAAACATTTTGCCAGTTCATTTTATTTCTGCGAGCATTTTTTAAATCTTTTTTAAAAATACGCTGAACAATAGCTATTCCTCAACCCAATATTAAGTTTAGAAAATAAACACAAGTACTTTAAAATGTTACAGTATTTTTCTTTAAATTGTATATTCTTTATTTGATATGGTTATTCGTTGTTTGTTCTTCTGGTTAAGGGATCACACTCAAATGTTAGCGTCACACCCTTTCAGAAACACTAACCTGAATCGATATTTCATTTCCAAAATCTCTATATAGTCTGTAATTTTATTAAATGATATTTGTAGAAGTAGAAGAAAACATCTTAAAGCGGAAACTATGGTAGTAGATTGTCGAAATGTCTTTCTTTTGTTTTCGGCCGTAATAGTAGTCGTTGGAAAAATGTCATAAACACGAGTTAGTTGGGGAGTAAAGAAAATTCGCTCTTGACACGGAATGGTTTGAACGACACTGTTTCTCGAATCCGGAGAGAGAAAAGAGGTTTGACCCAAAGAAAAATATCTCGTTGAACTTATCGAGTATCGTGACTTTGTGTTTGTTACGCTGGACGCTGCTGTGTCTTCTAAGTACATTAGACGCCTGAGCTACCAACCTTGAGAGAACGCTGGCCATGAGAAAACACGAGGATTCGCTCAATACAGAGAATAGAGCGGCGCCTGTCTCCAGAGTTATAGCACACTTAAAGAGGGCGGATAACCACGGCTTAAATGGCATTTTCCTCAGCGCCAGAGAGAAACAATGGCTTCTGTGATAGTTGGGGAAAAGGAGTGGTTGATTGTTGGCAAAGTGGATGTTTGCTGATTGACTACACCCCACTAGCGAAGTGGAAGGAAATGGATTTGGAGTGATTTTACTCTTTAAACACTATCTGGCAATGTTGGAACATATGATGGGAATAAAGCTGTCACACAGATAAAACGGGGCTTCCATGATTTTACCCAGATCTTGATTGCTCAGGCTTTTCTTACTTATTGGAAATTACGATATCCACGTTCTTGTATAGCTAGGCTCCAAAAATATATTCTCTCTATTGATTTTCTGACAATAGTCAGTAGTCAGTTAGTGTGCGTGTGAACATAATTATTAGTTTCTCATGTCGGTCTGTTATCGTGAGGCAATTGGGGAGCAACTGAAATTAGTATAACAGATAGCGAATTTCGGACTTAAAAACAATGGGTGTGGAAGTAGATGTGCTGGCTTTCGGTGGTTCCGGGTTCAATTTCCAATCGTACAGATTTGTTGTTGATCTGGCATCGTGAAATACTTAGCAGTGTTTCTTCCAGACATGTTTTTTTGGGGGCACTGCCCCCCCGAGGAGACCAAAATAATACGTCTATAATATAATAATAAATAGAATAGTACCAGCAGTGCCCCCCGGAATACTGTGTTCCCCCCAGAACACTTTTGCTGAAAGAACGACTCGTACTTAGTAGCTGCGTAAATTACGAAATAGGTAATTAATTTTATTTTTAAATAGTCAGAAATATATGCGTTGATCATGCATTACCCTTTGGAATGTATGACCTAAACTATGTGATTACAGCACTAGGAAGTTTAATTGAAACGTTCAAAATCACATCTTAATTTACCGTCTCATGGTTATGCCCTTTAGACTGAAGGCGAAGATTGATTACTGAAAGTTATTAATTATAAAATAGTCGGTAAAATGAGAATGGCAAAGGAAACAGGAAAAAGCTGATAAACTCCACAGGCACATGTTGTGCACCACGAACTCACGTGATCTGGGATCGAACCACGGACCTCTTGCATCTGACCAGGAATCCAAACAGATAAATTGAGTTTGGTAATTTTACTTATTCCTAGACAAGGTTGTAAATAACAGAAATCCTCTAAAATACAAATGCTGAGCAAAGCAACGTTTTATTATAAAACAATAAAATAATAATTGTCACAGTTTCGGATATCTAACATATCCTTCTTCAGACACTATCGAAAATAAATGAAATTGCATATTGTTAAGAATTTTAAAATTATTTTAACAGACATATATATAGCAGAAACACGGAAAATTCTGAACGCTGATTGGCCAGTCTATAAAGAATCATCCAATTATAATAGAAGTTGATCAAATTGATATTAAACACCAAGATCCTCCCTGGTCCATTGGAAAATAAGCTACAAATTAAGACTTATCAATAACTCGCCCCACTGCTCGTTGATTTTAAGTCCTATATTCCATTTCAAAATACAGCTTTACTCTTTTTCAATGAACCTGATCTCCTTCCACTTTCATATTAACGTCCTTTGTTCTCTTGCTAACATTTCACTCTCGTACCAATGAATCAAATAGTTAACAGAAATCCTCAAAAGACAAATATCGGTTGTAATAAATTTAAGTGTGACTGTACATCCAATTGAGTTGAGTTGATTTTGAGTTTAACGTCCCGTTCAGCAGCGAGGCTATATGAGACGTGGACCTACTGATTAACGTGGAATCCGAACCACATGAGCTCCCGCCGGGAATCGAACCCGGGCCTCCCACGGCAAAGGCGCGTACGCTAACCGCTTAGCCACGGAGGAGCTCTGTACATCCAACTGAATGTGTATGTGTGTGTGTATTAGCTTTTACACAGGAAGGGGAGTTTTAACCCATTTACCTATCAGAACTAGGTGTATACATTTGTTTAAAAGATTATGCAGAACTGGATTCATTTTGAATTAGGGTTTAGAATATCATGTATGCAAGGACTCAGGTTCAATTTGCGGTAAGATCCTTGCCTTGGATATAAGCTTGAATAATGTGTCCGATACCCGTCTCATATTGACTTGGTGCTGAAGAAAAATGTTAAATATTAATTAAACAAAAACATAATTATGGTTTAATTAAACAGATATTTACACACAAGACAAATAATCTATATTATAACAAAAATGAATTGATCTACGAGGAATGAATAAAAAAAGTTACAAACCATAAATCTTTTATGTTATTCACTGTAACTTAAGAGTCTTCATCCCGGCGAAATTAAAATACCGCTAATTTTACAGTAATTATGTGATATCTTTAAATAGATAAAAGATAATTGAAATGTGGAACAAGAGCGCCCTAGACAATATTATTTTACATGAGAAACCGTTATCACGACTCACTTATCTACTTTCGATTTCGAGTCATTTTGAAAATCGGAATTTATTTTCGCGTTTCTAAACAGCTGAAAACGGAAAGCCACTAGGTGACTTGTGATAACGGTACCTGACGCAAAATAATATTGTCTAGGGCGCGTCTTGTTCCATATTTCAATTATCTTTTTATCTATTTGAAGATATCACATAATTACTGTAAAATTAGCGGTATTTTAATTTTGCCGGGATGAAGACTCTTAACGAAAATTTGTTTGTAAATTAATAACATGTCTGTCTTGGTGCAGGTTTGAAGACTTCGGATTCTGAACATGTATACCCGAGAAGCGGACATTAAAAATGACTCATCTGGAAAATTGGTCAATAGTAGTGAGATCAGCGGTGCGGTTTCTGTGAGCCAAAAACACAACACCTACTGACATTCATAGGCAGATTATAGAGGTGTAAAGGGAGGACTAAATTTCAAAACAACATATAGGGAAGTGGTGTCGTGCCTTCAAAGAAAGACGGACTAATATTGTTAATGACAACACAGCGGTATACCAAGTAGTGGTTGAACCACTGACTTTACGCTTGGGACGACTAGAACCCCTCTTCTACAGCCCTAAGCTAGTCCCAGTGACTTTCACCTTTTCCATGTTCTAAAGCAAAAAATGGCTGGCCACCATTATCTGGCATGCAGGGCCGGATTTAGCATTTTGGCGCCCCTAGGCCCAATAATTTTTTCCGCCCCCTAGTCTGGTTAAAGTTACTTTCCTAAAAACCTCTATTAAAAAAAAAAATTATCAGGCCTATATATTAATTGCTTAAACACCACTCCACGATGCAATTTTATCATTGCAGGTTTTTTGAGGAATTTACTTGGTTCTGGACTTAACAAATTACCGTTAATGTATTAACAAAAGATTGGTGAACCAACAATTATTTGTTACCAACAATTATTTGTTCCAATGAACTTCAAGATCAGAATGCTTTATTAGCCTGATTTTTAAAAATCAGTTCAAAAAATATGTTGTTATGGCTATTTATTTTTATTTCTAGATATTTTTCTATCTTTTTCTCTCGGCCGTGCGCCCCTGGGAGCTTGCGCCCATCGGCCCGGGCCTATTGGGAAATCCGGCCCTGCTGGCATGTGATTATGTCAAAACCGCTGCCTCACGGTGCCTACGAGGACTTAACGCAAATTTCTATGCAAATGGTATAAAAAAAAGAAAACTTTATCTGCCGTTGTGATAAGCAGTTGAACAAAAACTGGGATTACGTCGGGCTGTATTAATCTTCCAGCTATGTCTCACACGTAAGTTATAATAGGCTTTGTTACCTGTTTTCGATCAGCCTTCTTATGTTTGGCGGCCAACTCTTTATAAACTACTGCACAGATTTTTATGATTTTTTGGTACGTGACTGAACCATGGCCTAACTTAAGGTTTTATCACATTAGCTTTCTCAAGGGAGCTTTCCTAGAGGGAGTAAACTAACCTAGCAACGGCGTTCCAATGCTAACGTATGGGGGTAAATTTTAACGACAGTGAGTTCATTTTGTTTATTTGAGTTGCAAAGCAACAAGTTTTTTTTTTTTTGTGTTAAACACATTTAAAATTTATTTCTAGGATTTTAACGCTATTGATTGCATTATAATCTACTACAGTGACGATTTCTTCGTTAAATGTGCAAATACAAGACTATTAGCTGAGAAAGTAATAATGGTTGAAAATTTGAGCAGGCGAGTTCAACAAATGCCATTTTGTGTTTATTATATCCTGTGAACACACCTCAAGAATTTTATTTATTATTTAAATATGAGATATTTATGTTTAAAAATTATTGACCAAATTAGCAAGAGAAGCTAAACAACCTAAGATACTTGAGTGAAGAAAGTATCGCGTTATTAAATAGTGTATATTTCGTAAGGAAGTATAGAAATAGAAGAAAATAGAAATCATTTTATATAAGTGGAACTGACATTGGCCAAGGGAACAACTGGATCATTAGCACAGCGTTTTCATTAAAATGCATATTCTTTATGGGAAAAAGAGTTCAGGTCAGGTCAGACACGCACCCAGAAATTTTTGATGGGGGGGGGGGGTTCCAATACTACAAGCCATTAGTCTATGCAGTGTTGAACGGTTTTTATTCTGTACTCGATAAGTAATTGTAAAATATTTCCACCTATATTTTCAGAAAAAAAAAACACACACACACACATGGAACTAGATTCCTTTTATAAGAGGAATAGTGCGGATGAAATGTAAAATCAAATGTTCATGCTACACCAATCATTTCCCTGTTAAACAAGTATAGTTTTGTTAAGAAAGTGTACTAATGAGTGTTGAGCTAGGAAGTTTTTTTTTTGGGGGGGGGCGGTCAGACCCAGTGGACCCCCGTGTGACCCTGGTTCAAGTACTTTTCACAAATCTACTTTTCCCGTGCGAAGAACGTGCATTTCAGCTATTATTCTTATAAACTTTTTTGCTTAGATATAAAGCTCTCCAACATCGTATATTCAAGACAATATGTAAGCCTAGAATATTATTACTGTTACTTGCAAGTACAGTAATGTATATTCTTTGTAGCAAAGTGTGAAGGTATGCTACTACAACCATTTTCTTTTGCTTGTAGTACTTTTTTTTTAAAGCCTTTTAACAACTACTTTTCCTATTGTAATACGCACAGCATGCGGTATACCACCTGGTACGTAGCAAGCTAAAAACGGTCATAGAACACGAAATCTTGAGTGTGCAATTACGGACATAGAGACATTAAATGCCTTTCAAGTAGTAATTCATTGCTTAGCGATTGATTTTTTTTCGTTAATTGTGTTTTGTAATGACTAATATATGTCGCTGAACAAGGACATTGTTTTCTGTGTGTTGTAATAGAGGAATCTCCTTATTAGAGTATTACAGTATTTTTCTAAACTGTAAGAAATGACCAAGCGTTATGCTAAAAAGTCACAGTGATGATGCCTGCAGAATATCTGAAAAGGAATTAAACGTTTTAGTTTAACATCTTCCTTTCATACATTAAATTTAAAGAAGTGGCTGATCGTTTGAAAAGAGAGACAAAAATTAGATAGACTGGAGGTAGTGCACATAAACGAGACTACGTCAATAAATGCAGAGACATAATTCTGTTCATAATGAACTGAAATAGATTGCATGAGTCAGTCTGTACTTGTCATTATAAACCTCGGTAGGAACAAACCGTGTACGTTTAGGAGGGATACCGTAAGGTTAGTTTAAAGGGACAAGTTTTGCCGATAGATGTCACTACAGTCTTCGTATATCTCTAGTGTAATTTTATCTTTCACGAAAATTCACGATTTTTCTTACAAATTTCAACCTACAGACTTCAAATTTTTAGAGAAGAAACTTCATATCCTATTGAAGGCAACAATCCGTGCCGATTTTTTATTTACAATTTTCTTCATTGTTGAAATGGTTTGATTGTTGGAATGAATATCCAAACCTTTAACAATGGAACTTTCAAGAATGAAGAAAATTCTAAATAAAAAAAATCGGCACGGATTGTTGCCTTTGATAAGTTATGAAGTTCCTTCTCTTAAAAAAAAAATGAAGTCTCTAGGTTGAAATTTGTAAGAGAAATTATAAATTTTCGTGAAAGGTAAAAAATACATTAGAGATACAGTATGAAGACTGTAGTGACATCTATCGTCAAAACTTGTTCCTTTAAATCATCTGCGTTAGACCTAACTGAGTCCTTACTCCATTGACATATTGAGCTGTGGAAAAATCAAAATGTGAAATACAGAGATACTTATCAATTTAATGGAGAAACTCTTTTTAAAAAGTGCAACTTATAAGGTTATTATGACGCTGGAGCTCATTTCGCCCTCAGAACAACTACCTGTATGTTGCAACGTGGAACAGAGTCATGGAGTATATGAATGGCAGCAAATGAAAGAAAAAATGAAATGAAATTTTTCAGTTTTACGTCCCACGGTTATGTCAGTTAGGCTAAAGGAGACGGTGATGATGAGAAGTGAATGAAATGGTGGAATTAAGAAAGTGGGACGAAACGGAAGAACCCCGAGAAAACCCACGAGCACGGTGTTTGTCCACCACAAAGTCCATACGGCGCGAGCTGAGATCGAACCAGGGACCCCAAGCGCCGGAGGTGAATGCTCTACCACTGAGCCACCGCACCCCCAGGCAGCAAATGGAATATTATACCGTTCCACGTGCAGAGCATCACTCAGTTTCTTGAAAGAGAATGGATGGGCTTGCTTGCTAATGTATCTTATATGTTATCAAATACATTTCTCCGTAACAGTCGTGAAAGAGACAAATAATGTATGTATCCTACTCTTATTTGCTAATAAGCATTATTCTAATTAATGTCTCATTTGATGAAAACATCAATATATATATAGTATGGTCTTGTTATGAGAATAAATGAAGATTATGTCAGCAGGAGAATGGGGAAGATGGAAGTAGAAGGCAAAAGAAGAAGATCAAAAAGATGATGGATATATCGTGTGACTATGGATTTAGAAGAAAATGAGTTAATAAACGATGATGTTTGGGATCGATCAAGATGGAAGAGAATCATAAAAAATATCGATCCCTTGTAAGCTTTCGTAAATCATACCTCATGAAAGGTGCAAACACTTTATATGTTATTATAGTACTAATATTTCTTCCCGCGCCTTCGCTTGCTGTATATTATAGATTAAAACCATTCTTAATTAAAAGCTCAAATTGTTTGCAGTTAGCATTTTGGATTTAGTTTGCTCACCAATCACCCGAAACTCCATTTCGTATTTCTGCTAATATTCAGACTTTGTTTTAGACAACATTGCGTTGATTTAAATTATTGAATGCTAAACCTTAGTGCAGGTAGCGACCTATTAGCATCAAGCAGATAGCGCTCGTAGTGACATCTACTAGGTATTAGCGTGACGCACAGACTAAAATACTGAGACGTGTAACTAACTAAAAACTAACTCTATGGTCCATGGAACCCGAAGGTCAATGCCGTGTTCACAAAAGTTCTTCACTGACATCTATCCTTAGGCAACTAGGTCCAGTTTCTACTTTGTATTCCTATTTCTGCGAGATCCATCTTAAGAGTCTTCATCTCGGCGAAATTAAAATACCGCTAATTTTACAGTAATTATGTGATATCTTCAAATAGATAAAAGATAATCGAAATGTGTAACAAGAGCACCCTAGGTAATATCATTTTACATGAGATATCGTTATCACGACTCACTTATCTGCTTTCGATTTCGAGCCATTTTGAAATTCGGCATTTATTTTCGCGTTTCTAAACAGCTGAAAACGGAAAGCCACTAGGTGACTTGTGATAACGGTACCTCACGCAAAATAATATTGTCTTGGGCGCTATTGTTCCATATTTCAATTATCTTTTATCTATTTGAAGATATCACACAATTACTGTAAAATTAACGGTATTTTAATTTCGCCGGGATGAAGACACTTAATGTTGTTCTATCATCTGCGCCTAGGTTTTTCTAATCGTCGTCTTCCAGTTGGATTTCCAGTTAAAACTTTGAAAGTGTTCATAGTTCCTTCCACTCTATCTATATGACGTACCTACCTGAGCCTCCTAGACTACATGACCCTAACAATGTTTGGTAAACGGTTTAAATTATACAGTTCCTCGTTATGAAGTTCCCGCCATTCCACATTTCCGTTTCCTCTCGAGTTCGAAACTGAGACGTTCCCCAATAATACTCCATCAGATATGAAAGTAGTTTTTTGTATCTTATTGACCAATAAAAAAAAAAAAAAAAAGCTTCTTTTTCAAATAATATTCAATCAGAGATACAAATACTGGTATTTTGTTAAACAGTAAAGGCGATTTAAAAGACAAGAGTAATAGAAGTTATTAAATAAGAGTTTTAGTGATGTTTCTAGTTGAATATACTTTCGTAAGTACCATTATATTGGGATATATAACTACATTAGCTTAATAGAAAAGTCCAACTTTTCATTGTTATATATAAATTGGCCTTTCCTCGCGTGCTGTTATACAAATATGCTATTTTCCTTAGTTTTCTTTCCTCTGCTTTTTTTTCCGCCCCTCTAGATGATTTGTTTTTCTTGAGTTCTTCTTTTAACTTGAAAATGCTGTGTGAGGCGCTCGGCACCTAAGCAGTTTTATTGGCGTTCTGGATGGGCGGCAGAGCGCGCTTACACCCCTTACGACGACAAATTTAGTTTCTTGCAGTAAAATGCTTTTTTATTTTTTCGTTGCGAGTGCTATTCCGTGGCCCTTACGTAATACATCTAAAGAAGGTTTCCTTTAACTCGGACGGACTATTAAAGTGAAAGAGATTTTTTTTTTTTTTTTTTTTTTTTTTAAGTTTCGTCTGTGTAGCCACAAAAATTAGATTGTCTCTTTTTGAACTGTTAGTTCTTAAATAGTCCGAACACGTTGTGGACATTCATGGTTGCAGAACTTTTATTTTATTTATTTACTTTTTTTTTATTTCATTCTTGAGGTAGAGCTCGAACTTATGTACAAAATTAGAAGATACAAACTTTAAAAGAAACATTTTACTACGAGAAAATTCTAAGTGTCGTACAGTTATGGAGAAACGTGTTGCTCCTGCATCGAAATTCATATTATTCTCTTACACACAATCATAGTCATACGTCTTGCGAATAAAATCAGAAAAACACACTGCTGAACAAGACTGTACTTATTTAATATAAAAAATACATTTACACGTGACGTTCCCATCTTCTAGCCAAGATTCTCATCAGACGTACACTCTGTACGTCTGTGTACATCTGATGAGGATCTTGGCTAGAAGATCGAAACGTCACGTGTAAATGTGTTTTTTTTTTTATATATTAAATAAGTACAATCTTGTTCAGCAGTGTTTTTTTTTATTATCTTACTATGAACTCAAAACATTATTTTGTGTTCCTTCTTTGTAGTAATATGTAGAAATATATGACTTTACCTAGATATTAGAAATTTGATATCTATACGATGGTGGGGAAAACATGATGTCACTTTTATGTTGTTTTCTGGTGTTTTGTTCTAACAATTTGTCACACTGAAATTTATACGCTGAGAAAAGTTTATATTGGTATAATTAAAAATTCCCTATTTGAGAGTGTATAAAGGGTGTCTCAAAAGAACAGGAAACAGAAAATTATTAGTTTGCTACAGTGTGATACATGTTGCATCGCGTAACACACAAAGCATGAACTTAGGTACCATGCCATTCAATTATCATGAAACAGTGGCATGGTGTGCAGCGTGCATACGCTTTGAAAGCACGTTTTAAGCATAATGACAGTGTGGAGACAGCACATTGAGAATTTTGGCGGGATTATCCATCTGCGCATGCAGTGCGATATTGGGTTCAAAAATTCGAAGAAACAGGTTCGACAGTGTATATGAAAGATACAGGGCGATTTTACAGTGCTCGAACACAACATAACGTTCGTAGAGGTCGTCGTCACTGAGGTCGAGAGAAGCCCAAGCCGCTGTGTTCGACGCCAAGCATTATCTCTGCACTTACTGCATGATAAAGTGTGTACTGCATGATAAAGTATGACCTAAGTGTATATTTGGCGGTAAATGCTCATTAGAAATTTCCATTTCTCAAAAGATTGCTTCTTCAAATTGCTGTGAAAAATAAACGAATAAGTTTAAACGAACAAGCAAAGATAATTTAAACATAGAAACATCTATTCTTCCGAATTTTATAACAGCAGAGCACTAGCGCCACTGTTAGTAGTAGTTTGCAGGAACGTTTTCATCAGCCCTCGAATAGGACAGCACTATACTGCATTTGATGCTTTCCCACCGGGAACGCAATTCAAAAACTTGTGCACCAAAGAAGCGCATGCTATCCACTAGACCAACTACGAGTTGTCTCCGTTAGTTTATTGTAGAAATATAGAGGAATGCCAGAGTGTATCTTTATTTTTCGGAGAAAAATCGTCGCGATATATATGTAAACTTTGTTGAAAATAATTATTATTATTATTATTATTATTATTATTATTATTATTATTATTATTATTATTATTATTATTATTATTATTATTATTATTATTATTATTGATTTGTTTTCCTCCGATGCTAGAGGAGAAATAATGAACGAAATGATGGAATGAAGAATGTGTGAAGAAACAGGAGAATGCCTAGAAACTCACGCACAGGATGTTTGTCCACGACAGAGCTTACCTGGCGGGAGATGGTATCGAACCAGGGACTCTATGCACCAAAATTCAGTTTTCTACCACTGACCCACCGCGGCTTCGAAAGAAAATTATGCTAGTAGGACCAAATTGTTGAAAAATCTTATGTTTTTGATCCAAATGTTTTAAGGAATAAAAATGTCGTAAAAGTAAGTTCTTTGAGATCTGGTAGTTTTCTTGATGAGCGGGGGAGATGGAATCATCTAATACGGGACCACCTGCGTTGCAGTTCGTGTTGAACTCTTTATCACTCGTATTATATGCGGAGCATAAAACGAATCGAAGAGGAGCATGGGAAAACGTTTAATACTCAAATAGTGATGAGTGCTATAGGAACTCGGATTCGATTTTCTAAGTTTGTATCCTGTCGCGTTTGCTCGCCCAGAGGGATGCAAGAGCGTGAACAAGATAAAAGCTTAACTTGACAAGAGAGATTTCCAAAGAGAATCCGTTAAGTCACTGGGAAATCTGCCTCTTGCCGAGTTTCCAGCAAACATTGAATTCAAGCCAAAACACATTAAATTACAGCCAGACCTTGAATTCCATCCCGATTTCCACGCTGTTGCAAACAACAAATGGAAAAATCGTTCTTATATGCTTTATTTGCTGCACAAAAGAAGCATTAGACGTTTAGTCAATGCACACAAAGATGCTTCAAGTGAAACTAGCCGAAGAATGAAAGGAGAAACAGCAACCCTGGATTTATCATGATCAAGGTTCGATGAAAGAAAGAAGCTACCCTACTAGATTTTTAATGTTTGTTTCAATAAACTAGGTTGTTAAAATAAACACCTTCCGAGTGGGCTACGATCCAAATTTTAGGAAGAGGAGAAAAGGAAAGATAGTGTGTGAACCGTGTATATAAGGCTTCAGTATATTCATTAAATCTACAACATCAGTTTTCATACCGGAAACCGTCTCCAGACATTTCCCACATTACAGTGTGGGGGGCCACCAGTCTGTGCAGTGAAATATAGGCGACAAATTGTGCTTTGGAAAGATTTTGTGATGATACGGAAGCTTTGAGACCTGTATATCTTTTAATTATGTATACATTAGTTCTCGTCCTTATACTTTGCTACTAGATCTGGTTTATATCATTAACCCACTTTATGTAAGAAAGAACTGCATTGCGACATGATCAATAATTTAAGTCGGTTTATAAGCTTTTTTTCTTAAAAAAAAAAAAAAAAAAAAACTTCTTGTATTACAACGTAGATTGGTACTTAAATACTTTTGATGCATTGGATAACCTATGTATAACAATTGATAAAAATAATTTATTAAGACATGAAATAAAGTCCCTAATTTGACCTCCCACGTCTGTGACGTTATTGGCCAAAGGTGACGGTTGATCAATAAAAGTGATGGAATAAGAATGTGGAAGGGAACGAGAAAATCCCTGAGAAAGCCCGCGAAAACCATGTTCTTCACCACAAATGATATGACTTTGGATTCAACCACGAGTTCCTTGCACCAGAGGTAAGCCCTCTTCCATTAAGCCACCGTGCCTCCAGAAATATTTTATTAACATGTTAAGTGCCGCGTGAGACCACGTTGGTCTCACATAAAATATTTCCTTACGGCTACGTGGTGACAGGTTGGCTTCACACAACTTCTTGTTAGCTTATGTCCTCTGGTGACTTACTGAGCTCACTTTTTACATTAAAAACTACTGCAATGTGTAGTAGTCTGCCTTTTAGTACGAGAAACAGCTTTGGCCTGTAGAATTATGAGCCCAACGACCGGACACTCTCGGTTAAAATTTGCGTGAAGACATGCTGGTCGCGGCCACTAAGCCTATTCCGTATGGCGATCTATCTATGCCACGTAAGACCAAGGTGTCACCACAAGAAAAAGTAATACTAGATAGTAACGATACTACAGAATTACCTATTACTTAGAAGGACGCACAGAAACCAAAATGAAGAAAACGCAATTTGGCTATAGATGTTTTTGTTGCGATATGGGTGACACTAAAGCTGATAAAGGCATTTATACTTTTTCTTATGCTGTGTGGCTGAGATTCGCCGTGTAGGTAGGCTATCCACAAAATTCAGTTGTGTATCGGTTTGTATATGGAAGGATATTTATCACTGCTACGCAGCATATCATTCTCTCATTCAGTTCTGTGGATCTTCAATTCAGACGATAACAGGCCGATCATGCGTCTGTTTTTTTTTTCTTTCATTTCATTTTATACTCGTAAAGAAGTCTTGATTAAGTAGATGAGTCATGTATGAGTCTCTATATGTATTTTTAACATATACGAAATTTATTTATTTATTTATTTATTTTTACAGATACGGTCAGTCGAAACCAGAAGGTACTATTTACAATCCTCCTCCTCTAGTAGGACCTAACTCCTAATGCTATAATACCAAATTTACATGCATCGATGGGTTTGGCACTATTAAATATGTAACTAACAATACAATATCATACGATTATTACCTAGGTATTATTGTTTTAGGTTGTAGAAATAAATTTGAAGAAATTGGGAACCTTGGTTTTGTGAAGAGAGAGAGAGATGAGAAAACGATAACATTTGGCAATCTCACGCTCTTATTGAGTAATTTACTTTGCTATCAAAGCAGGATTCGATGGAAGAACAGGTTTTATACCTTTAAGCTAATTTACTTAGCCAACAACACAGATAACAAGGGCTCTACAAAATAGGAAACCTGCACATGTACAGTAATGGTATAACTTGTTAGTAAACAGGTTTAACTGTACAAAGTGTTTTGAATTTGGAAAATAAATCTTAAGTAATGATATCTTGAATCAACAATTTTGGTGCTATCACATACAGTCGGTTGGAAACTAGCCCAGCAAATCTGTTATTATTATTATTATTATTATTATTATTATTATTATTATTATTATTATTATTATTATTATTATTATTATTATTATTATTATTATTATTATTATTAAGTATAGCGTGCTTGCAATTTTTCCTCTATGGCGGTATAAAGACAAATTCTTAGTAAGATAAGTTAAATCCAATTCTACGGAGGATGCTGGGTAAAAGTATCCTGTTCTTTCCCACCCGTTTTTTAAAAAATCTTCGTTTGTTACTCTCTCTGTCCATTTTATCTTCTCTATCTCGCTCCAACATCGCATTTCGAAGCTCTAAATATTTCTCCTCTAACTTCCGTATTGTATTAAGTCTCTAATCCATACAGGGGCCACGGTGGCTCAGTGTTAGAGCGTTCACTTCTGGTGTTTGGGGTCCTGGGTTCAAACCCTGCTCCGCCAAGTGAACTTTGTGGTAGACAAACACCGTGTGCGTGGGTTTTCTCGGGGTTCTCCCGTTTCCTCCCATTTTCTTCATTCCACCATTTCATTCATCTCTCATTATCACCGTCTGCTTTAGCCTAGTCGGCATAACCGTGGGACGTAAAACTCAAAAATTTCATTTCAGTTTTTTCTAATCCATACAGTCCAATATTCAACTTCTAGTTAAGAATTATCTTTCCTTGTTGAACGTATCTTCGGTCACGGCAATTTTTGACCTGATCTTTTTGGTGCAGTAAGCATCCCTTGTCAAAATACTTCTCAAATATTTAAAGTGATTTACCTCTTCAAGTTTTTTTTTTTTTTTTGGTTCTACTCTGACCCGTAAGGGTGCATTTCCACAGAATATCCTTATGATTTTCCATTTCATATTGTTTCCCAGTGTCAACTATTTTGTACATAATCTCCTGTAGTTATCCTTGGTTATTCTAGCTATAATAGTCGTATCATCTGTATACCCTGACCTTGTTAATTATCTCCCTTCCAGTCTTGAAGTATCCAATTCCCATTAATGATTGCTTCATTAGACATTTAATGTAAATGTTGACTTATTGGTGTGGCATCTTTGTCTGACTTCTTTTCCAGTCTCTACACTATTGATTTCTTCATGATTCCAGCGCAACTTTACTCGTTGTCCTTTGTACAGGTTGCGAATGAGTCGTTGGTCTCTCCATTTGACCCCAAATTCTTTAAATATTTTCAGAAGTTTGGCCTAATTGATCCAGTCGACAGGTTTTTAAAGTTGTTGTACCATACTTCCTTATTTCCTGATATTTATTTAGTAAAGACTGCCTTCTTAGTGAACGATTGGTTTGGGAAAGAATTTCTAACGTAATATTGACCTAAAATTCCTATGAAGACAGTTTTTTTTTTTTTTTTTTTTTTTAAGTGAAACCTTAACTTTGCAAGGATATAAATATCTCGCTATTCGGATTCTTTTATCGTAATCTAAATTTGAGCCATCAAAATAACACACACTTCATTCCGTCATTTACTTCCATTTATTTATTTATTTATATCTGTATATCTGGTTGTCCCTGACGAAGCTACGTTTGCCATAATTCTATTTATTTATATTATATATTGTTATCTGGTTGTCCTGCTAACCACGTATTGACAATCTCATTATTTTGAGTATCTTTATATATATTGACAGTCACGTTATTTTTAACTAACTTCTTCTTCAAAATAACCTGGTTTAGTACATATATAAAATACTTATTGCCCAAAAATATAAAAATATACAACGTACCGTTGTAACTTTTTTGTGTGTAAACAATATACTAGTAAACTAACAAACCCCCAAATGTTATTGAGGAGAATATTTTGTGTTCCTTTTTCTGTGTCTTTCAAATAGAATTTGTTTGAACTCAAAATCGTGCATGAAGTTCGAACACCTCATATGGGCATCTTAGGAAACGACATTACTTGTTTTTCTTCCCTTCTAGGTCAAGTATCAAATGAAAGCTGAAACACGTTTTTAATTAATTTAAATGAACGCTGAAAGACGTATTTAGCTATTTTAAATGAAAAGAGTAAATACCCAATTCTATTTCTTGAAACCTAAGGCATTCTGAAATATAGGTATCTTAGTGATTCATCCGCACCTGCATTTTCTTCCCTCACGACGCTAAAACACATGCTTATTTTTTTAAAGTCAAAATTCCAAATAAAAAAATCTTATCTTTAAGCGTAAGAGCTTCTGAGATAGGGACATAATAATAATAATAATAATAATAATAATAATAATAATAATAATAATAATAATAATAATAATAATAATAATAATAATACGAGTCTCATTTGACTCCTTTCTGTGTCGAATTTCCAGAAATTCTTCCTTAGTGGTACTTTACGTTATGCAAATGCTGTGTACTATCCAGATTTCAAGTTTCTAGCCTAGCCATATTGCCCTGGGCGTTGATTAGTCAGTTAATTAGGACTTATTATCTTATGTATAGAGATTAATTTAGGTATTAACTATGGATTGAGTGTTGTAATGTTTTTGACTTACTTAGGAAAAGTAAATATAAGAAAGGACCTTTGTCCTTGTCCGAAGATTGATTGAAAAAGGATATTCTTCATATCTTTGTCCTCATTTACGTAATTTTTCTTCCAGCTTTGTTTTCCTCTTGTAATGTTCTCGAATCGTTAGGCATTAAGACATTTCTACGAAGTTTGCGAAGCAACCGACCCTGAAGGAAGCGAGCTTGAGCATAAGATATCATCCTGCCATATAAATTACCCTGGGTTCACATCCTTTTATCTCTGGGAACTTTCTATTTTCTTATATTCTTTTTCTGTGTGCAGTGTGCTCAGCTTAGCAAAGAAGATTAATCTGGAGGCCCTCAGGCCCAGAAGGAGTTATTTTTCATTCACTTGGACACACGCCAGGACGCACTGTGCATTTGTAGGGTTCATAGGAATTTTATTGAATTTCAAGGTGTTGATTTGGTAGGCAAAACATGATGAAGGTGGGATAAACTAAGGAAAATGGATGCTCAGTACACACTGTATCATATGTAAGTTGTTTAAACTTCATGTTTCATCACCGTTAATTCTAATCTTCAAACGGAAAAACCGAAAAGATTTGGTTCATTTGAAGGGCCAATAAAAAGTTAGCATCCTTATGATCATGTAGAGAATTTCGTTATAGAATTGACATATTTCGGAATCATACAGGATGATTCAGGAGGAAATGTAATAGTGGACGTGATTTTGAGGAAAATCATTCCTATTTACATGTGTTCTACACTTAATGATTGTCGGGTGAGAGTCAGTTGACCCTTTTACTCATTTGAAATTCGACAGTATTCACTAATATATTTATTGAATATGTTTGTAATTGTCGTAAGGATGCATTTCATATCTTATACAAGTGACAGTGGAGTGAACTTTTCAGTGAATGTGATAGCCTGTTCCGTTCCCCTGTGGTTTTGAATGATATGTGGAAAATTGGAAATAAGGGAACTTAAGCAGGAAATAGAAAATTAATAATTATATATGTTGCAGTATACAACATCAACACATATATAGTCATATACAAAATCTGATTCTCGTTTATAATTTCATTGAGTAATGCCCACTGGGCCAGGAGAGGATACGGGACGGACTTCTGGGGGGGGGGGGTTTGCAATACTGCTACATAGAGCTATTTTTAAGAGCTCCAAACTCTGGGATGGATTTTATTTATATATAAAATTTTAAAAAATCCTCTTTTTTGGGGGGAGATCGCGCCCCTTAATCTACCCATTCACTGGGCTGCTTTCTGTAAGCTATTCTGTAATGCCCACTGCGCCTACATATGTAACCACTGAGCCACTGCGCACCTATTTTATGCAAATCCTGCCACCATATATATGTTACAAGAAAGGTTTACAATACGTTTCGAAATTGTTAGAACGTAATGTGACATCATTGGAATATATACTGGTAGAATATTCTATAATTCCGTGCTGTTATATGTATAGCTTCTTTGTATTATACGTAGCAAAATATGAGTAGTAGTTAAAACATCTTTATGTCTAGTATTAATATGAATAATCATTATATGCGGTGATCAATACTGTCTTAATTTTCTTTTGACGTGCGTAAGACATTTGTAGATGTAGATTGGGGAAATTGTCATGACATGTATCTACCTCCTTAAAAAAAATATCTGCATGATACAATTTCAAATAATATTTTAATTGTTGTAATGACTTTCTTTTCCTATTTAAAGACAATTGGAGTACCATAGACGTGCGTTTTCTCAAAACCTCAACATTAGAGTGCCTATAGATCCTCAACCTATAGGTGAACGCTCTACCACTGAGCCACCGCGGCCCCAGCCATTTAGAAAATCAGCATTTATTTTCGTGTTTTTAAATGGCTGCAAACGGAAAGCTACTAAGTGACTAGTGACCACGGTACCTCAGGCAAAATAATATTGTCTAGGGCGCTCTTGTTCCACATTTCAATTATCTTTTATCTATTTGAAGATATCACATAATTACTGTAAAATTAGCGGTATTTTAATTTCGCAGTGATTAGGCCTCTTAACCCTAAGAAGGAAAATTTCTTAAGTCTCTCCAAAAACACACTCTGTGTTTAATAAAATTCGAGACTATAGGGAAATTATTGCGCAATACATGGTGGGAGTAAGTTTACTCTCTTGATCTTGATCAAATTTAACCCCACCTAGTGAGAATAGCTGGGAAACCTGAAAGAAAATATAACCAAACTTCATCAAAGGAAGTGTTTACGAAAATGGTAATGGAAAATTATTTTGTTATAGCGTTAGGTACGTTAACAAAATTCGTAGTTTTTTAATACTCTTTTCTTACCCATTTATACAGAGAAGAAACGTATGTGGCATACGTAAAAACAAGTTATATGCGTAAATGCTGTAGTTTTTGGACTTAAAGTACGATTATATATAACATCGTGCAGCAAACATCTAACTTAAAACGTATGTTTTATAATACTGTCCGTATAAGTGTTCCGTCTACTCATACGTAATTTCCGTAGGCGGTAAGAATCTCGTATACAGATAGACGTATATAACATATAGCTTCCGTATGCAGTATACGGAAGACTGTTAAATGTCAAACATCCTGCAGCTGCACGATGAAACATCTAAACGAGAAGAAGGCAGTACGTACAGTATGTAGCATATGTATAATGTATGCTTCGTACATATTTCCGTAGAAAACATATGGAATCCCTATATTTGTACAATATACCGCTGTCTGGATAACTGGTGTTTTTCAGTGTATTCTTAAGAGATCTCAACACTAACCAGTTACCTATTTCGGAAACCTTAATAAGAAAGGGGGAAGAACAGTGGCTCATCTTCGGGATGAAGGGGTACTTTGGTTCAAACTTAGTCATGTGAGTTTCTGGTGGACAGTATCGTGTTAGCACCTTTTCTCGGAGTTTTCCCTTTTCCTCCCACTAAATCTTTTATGATAATTCACTTCCATTAATCATCTGTCTCTTTAAGGCTAAATGGCTTAATTGGGGGATGTTAAAGTGAAATATTTCATTTAATTTAAAGAAAAAAAATACCATATATTTTTACAAAAATGTATTAGCGATTAAGCGGGCGGACAGACAAACACAAATGTGCGTCGTATCGAATGACAGAAGCTCAATAATGCTTGCTTCAAATACTGTTAACGTTTCTTCTAACAAATATATGTAATCAGGCCCAAACCGCAGAGGTTTGGCAGGGGGTGGGGAGTCCATGAATATGTTAGAAGGGCAAGTCATTAAAGATTCTCTTACAGACATCTAAATTGTGTTTTTTGTGTTAATAATAACATTTTGCATTGAGATCTGAAGGGGCCACGAATAGTTTAAGGGGAGCCAGGACTCCTAGCCCCCCTCTGGTTCCAGACCTGTGTGTAGTTAAATAGTGATAATATTACATAGATATTCAGTTGCACTTGTTATTTAACATTTCTTGAATATAAAGCGTTATTACTTCTTATAGAGTGAGTGTCCACAAACAATTAGAAGAAAGTTACATTTGATATGTAGATTTTCTAAATATGAACTCGTTTATTCTACCTAGATCGCTGGAGAGCATTGTATCATTTACATCTTCTACCTAGATTTCGCGCCATTGGATTACTGATAAAATAAATAAATAAATAAATAAATAAAAACATTGTTCATGCTATGTTTTCATCACCTGCCCTGATATAGCTACCCATTTTATATATAAACGTGTAGCAGTATAATGTAATATATATAAAAAAGGCTCAAAATGACATAGATGGTCGTCGATTGATCCTGTAAATTCTATCTGAGCGAGGAAGGAAGGGTGGGAAAGAAATCCCTTTTTGTAAAAGCCTCCTGCTGAGGTCACATTTGGAGAGCTCTCAGCGTTAATCCTGATGTCTTCGGTGTTGGAGGATTCACCTCTTCAATGTTGCATGAAGCTGAAAAGAGGTCGCCGATCGCAGTGACGTCATTTCAACGAGTGTATTGAGTCGGACAAGCTCCTGGAGGACAGCCATAAACTGCTTAGCGCTAAGTAAAAATGTTGACAGAATAAAAGTCTCCCTAATATAAAGTTATCGTTATCAATTATTACTTATTTTCTTTTAGAGTTCATAAAATATTATACACGCTATTTTTTTTTTTTTTTTTTTGTTATCTGCGTTCTTATATCATTAGAAAATAATACTATTCCATTTACGTAAGGCTATAATTTAGACATGACCAGGACCGTGCCGGCGGGAGGCGATGGCTCCGGGCGCCGAATTAAGAGGGGCGAAAAATTCGGGAGAAAAAAGGAAAAAAGATACGAAAAATTGTTTGGAATGTATGTATGGGGGCGCCATCGTATACTCTAGCCTCGGGCGCTGATTTTCCACGACACGGCCCTGGACACGACACCCCTTATTATTATGACGCAGAAACATATCAGTCTGTAAGTAACGCTAATGCGACAGAAGTTTGATGAAATTAGTTTCGGAAATAACTTCAGAATGATAGGACAATTTGAGTACAGTTTTCAGTAAATTAAAAAAGAGTGTAATTTTCTGTACGTTCCCGTCATATCACCGTTATTTTCAAAATAAATATTACCAAACATAAAGAATTTTTGTCGCTGACTACAAACTTCAAACCATTTAAGAGTTACGGGTTGCATAGACTGAGACTCGTAGGCGAAAATATTTAGTTATTCTTAATCTTCATTTTAAAAGCAAGACGTCTGAGTCTGTCACTCATGCTGTGAACAATAGTTCACAGTCAGGCTAATAGTTGTCGCTAGCTGCACTACTTCTTGCATAACGCCAAGAGATATCGTTACTGTGCAAGCACTTTGCAAACGAGCCGAAAGCTTGGCAGAACAACTGCTTAAAAAAAATTAAAGTCAGAATGGCAGAAAGTCAAATAGCGGAATCGCATGAGGAATAACATCAAATGTTAATCTTTATTCGAATAATACTTTGTTTGTTAGAAACTTTTATTTGTTATCTTCTCAGTTGTAACTAATCTCATCAATTGCAAAAGTAATTATATAAAAGTTTTTATTGCTTTAAATAATACAGTCATATACAAATCTAAAGAACTACACAATGAATAGAAGATGAAAAGAACGTGATAAATTAAAAAAAAATACAACACACACGAGAAATATCTTGTTTACGTACCACGAGTATAGCATGTATACTAAAGAAGACGGATCGATAATGACACTGAATGCTTATGAAGTAGTAATTGATGAAATGAGAATGTGGAAGGAAACGGGAGAACTCTGTGAAAACCTAAGGACACGATGTTGCCCATCACAAACTTATATGGCCTGATATTGAACCAAGGACCCTCGCACCACAGGTGAGCGCTGTACCATTGAACCAACAATATTAACATAAGAAAATCGATTAAAATTTTAAATCATCATCTCCATTCGTTCTGATCCCCAACTTTTTATTTAAAAAAAAAATACAAAAATGGTTAAACAAGCATTTCATGATTCTGAAATGTGGATATCTAAATAGAACATATACTGATTTCTGGACAGTACTCCCTCACATGGTACACAAGTATTTAAAATAAGCTTTTTATTCATATAGACTGGTGTCACTGAACGTTTCCTCTCACCTATGTTATGAGCAAAGGAGATATTGAACAGCGGCTGCCTGGATCGACGGAAGTCGACTCGAATGCACAAGTAAAAAAAGCTATAACGATGATTTAATTAGTTTCCACGTAAATATGATCGTTTAAGGTTAGTATCATATTCATCTACTATAAAGAAACATTTGCAATCTAAAATTGAAATCTGAATCACCTAGTGGGTTTAATACTGTGAATTAAATTCGAGATCGTTTGTTGCAAAAGGTGCAAGCGTAATTACGTGGACTATCTTCAATTTCCCATTCAATTGATCCTGTTGAGGCAACTCATCTGGGAAGTTTAAATAGATGTGTATATAGATATCTTTGCGATACAAAACATATAACTAGCAACCTCGTACATGAGATATTACGAAAGCGCATCCCGCTTTTCTCATCAATCATCCATTTCTCTCTCTCCCTTTACCCTTTCCTTCTCCCCCTGCAGCGATGGAGATGATCTTCAGAGACGCTAATGTACTTCTTACTCGTTTTAAATAACCCCTTTGCTTGTTAATTTCTCTCGCCTTATTTTTTTGAAGTATAAATAACGATTCACGACGGCTGCTTTCAAGAATGTTCAAAGAAAGATGTTGTTGCTTTCAGTATGAATTACGCCCTTATATTCGATAAATGTTGTCCTTTTCAACAGATGTTTTATTCACACTTCTGAAGCATGATAAATCAATTATCGCTACTCTTTCAAGAAATACATCTGGATTAGTATTATTATTAATTGTTGCGCCGAAGCCTTTAGCCTTCTGTACAGTATAGATTAAACTCGTGTGTAATTAAAAGTTCTAATTCTTTACTTGTCCTAATAGTAAACAGCAGAAAACGTTCATGTTTCGTACTATCGTTATCCATTTTCAAATAGCTAAACTAAAACAGTACAATTTACGATGTAGTTGAACGTTCACAATGTATTACTGTATAAATATATCCCAATGTTAATGCACAATTCTAAACATGTTACGACTCTTGTTCTCTCTCTCTGTATATATATATATATATATATATATATATATATATATATATATATATATATATATATAGATAGATAGATAGATAGATAGATATAGATATAGATATATATATACAGTATATTGAAAAAATACTGATTTTAAGTTGCAATTTAATCGTCACAATAGTTTTACAAAATTATGCAAATCCCTAAATCGACCTTTTCGTCATTTCAATGCTGTTTACGAAATTTCGATTGATTACTAAAATTTGACGGACTTTTAGAGGGGAAAATGGATATTTCTGGATTTAGAGAAAGCAATGCTGTTGCAGTCGCTTTCGAAAATTGGGGTAGGAGGTGAGAAGGAAGTTTTGTATGAGCTTTGTAGAAAAAATGCGCTTTTTGACGTCTAGGACCAGTTGGTTCTTTTATGAATTTAGACGAGGAGGTAACAAATCTCCAAAAGCCGACAATCAACTTGAGAGTAACAAGATGTATGGAAATCACAGTATTACTGAAGAAGAGCGATCGAAGGAAAATTTTTAGGCTTTAATGTGATAAAAGAAGGGTGAAACTGTCAAAGAAAGCATATCCTGCAGGGGAGAAATCTGTGTCGTAGGACAGTGGAGTAGAAAGTACAGAGACTCATATTACTGAAAGAATAGACATGTTTCTTTGATCTCAAGGATTAGCATTGCTGGGGAAAATGATAGAAATATTCAGGTAAAAAGTTTCATGTTTACTGTTCTAGGTTAACCCATTTAGTCATAACAGAAAATCGTGTGTGAGTTGGAGAAGATAGAGATTACGCCATTTGTTTCATCTAGATTTTACCGAAGATAACCAACGTATAGCGATTATGAAAATGATTGATTAAATTTCGTTATATGTTTCTGTCGATAGAACAAGTTACGCTTTTTTAAAAGGAATTAAATAGTTGATTGATGAAACGTCGAGTTGAAAAACAGAAGCCCATAGATTTAGTTCTTTTTGTAATGGAATGTTTGAAGTTATATGGTCTCTATTTATATTCATTAGGCTTCTTTAAATATTTATAGACAAGTTAATGGATACTTTGTAAGGCTTATGTACTATTTCTTTGTTCCAGTCATGTGAGATTAATTTTCATGAAATTTATTTTTTATGTCATGTAACTAAAATAAAATTTATTTCAATTGAACACATGATATTATTATTCCTTTAAAGATAATCCAATTTAGAGTGATGTCTAAATTAGAGGAAAAATCTGTGGTTTTGGGTACGTTCGTAATGAGTGCATCAGATTTTATTCTGTCACATAATGTCTAATTGCAAGAGAATAAAATTTTTCGATATAGCTAGAAATGAAATGAAAAGGTTCTAATAAACATAATGTCAGAAAATGTGTCGTTTAGTGTCAGGAGAGTAGAATCTTGGCTCCTCAGTTTAAAAAGTAATAAAATATGTGTGTAACATTAAATAATTAATATGAATTCTAGAAACAAACTAAAATGTTTTTTATAGATTGAATAAAGCTTAAAATGCCCTACGATTATGCTCCGAGTCTGAGGGAGATGTTCGTGCTGAAGACAATGAACTAAATGGCGGAATGCAGAAAGTGGAGAACCCTGAGAAAATCACATGCATGTTGTTTGTCCATGATAAAGCTTATTTGGCTCATGACGGGCCCGAACTAGGGATCCCACTCACTAGAGCTATGTGCTGTACCACTGACCCACCGCAGGCTCTTATAAGTAAAGTTATAATAAAATATTAATATAAAGAACAGCAATTTCTTTATATCAATATTTTATTATAACATATTGATAGCTTCTTTATATATAATAAATATTCGACAAACGTTGGTCTCTCGGCATAAATGTCAAACAAGCAAGACAACCAAGTTTCTGACTGCAATCCTCATCAATGTACCTTACATTCATAACTGAATAAAGGAAAGGTTACGCTTACATGAAGTGGAAGAAAAAGAGATTTGGGTAGATACGGCTTTGACCACACGTTCAACACCAGATACGTTCATGCTATAGTTTCCTTTAAACTGAATCAACTGAACTCAATAAAATTGCACTGTTAACAATTAACTATACAACCACCCAAACATTTGGTATAATTAGTTGTGAAATCTACTTCAAAATTCAAATTAACTAAATTTCTCGCGTCTTATAAGGTCAGTGCGGATGTTGTGGCTTTCTCTGTCAAAGTCTATTTCAGTCTTCTAAACTCGAGATCATATGAAAGCGGTTCTTTCTGAGTTTGTAGGCCACAATTTTATTTTAGCGATCTGACTTCTTGCTTGCAATAACAGTTTTAATAACGGCTATTGATTTTGATTTTGAACTCATAGGTCAGTGTACAAAATCAAAAATATTCGTTGCTTGCAGATATATAACGTATATCAGAAAGTGTGTCGTTTAGGCGTTAGAAGAATAAGAACGTTGGCTTTACATTTTGAAAAACAATAACTTGAAAACCACTTCTGTAATGGTAATTACTACGGAATCTAGACGCTTCCATTGTGATTAAATATTTAGTGGTTTCGCCTGTAATCGACAGAGACAAAGGTTTGAGTCTTGCATCAAGCATTTCGAATTCTACTTTAATTTCTATGTGAATTTGTAATATTTTGTGTTTCGCCGAAAATAAGACTGGGACTTCTATTACTATTATTATTTACCGAAAAGGTGCATAAGGATTTATTTTCAGGGGTACGTAATAAGTGGGAATACGATACATCTAGCAATGATGAGTCTGTCGACTCGAAGCGTAACCGTTATGAACGTGCTCTCTGTTGCGATAAACGCGCAAAATACGATAAAAACTGTTAATTTACCGTATTTAAAAATGTAACCAACAGGTAGTAACTGCACATAGAAAAACTAAGTTACTATAAAAATAACCTCTTTTGAGCTCTGTAGCATTCATCATTGGAACGCACAAGAGAAAGGACACTATTTTTGTTCGCACTGATAAGATGGGTAGAAACAAAGGACGAAAAGTATTCCTCACGTTTGCACTCTGAGATTCAAATCAGGAACCACCCACTCCGGGTTTCTCTAAAACAGATGTCCTCCTCTACGAAAGCTATGGTATTAGCGCAATAATTAGTGCCCAAGTAGAAGAATCAAATTGAAAGCAGAAGAGTACTCAATCCAGCACTGTTGTGAACAAAAAGACAACAGTCGTTGAACACATTTAATTAAGCAACGAAGATCACATCCGTTGCAAACCTGATGAATGCAATCTATAATCAACACAAGTTAACTCTAAGAAGAAATCTCGGATTCTTCACTGTTCACTTCAGACATCTGCACAACCAATCCAAGGAAGTCTACGTTTACCTGTATAATTACCAGGATGCCTTTAGCTGTGGCCTTAGACGATCTGAAAGGTAAAAGGTGACCTATCTGCTTAACAAATATTGTTCACTAACATTATCAGAATTATGCCCAACAAAGGTCCAACCCTGCTCACAAGGCTGTTTTCACAACATCCTGCCTAAGTTGGTACTTTTATCCTTCAAGAAGTGTTCTATAACCAGAAAAAACTACATCATGAAAGAATCACGAATGAAAACAGAACTCTGCTATGTTGGAATTCTTGTCAAAAGACCACTCATCAAAGAAATGCCAAGCGAAGGCTGTCTGCTATCGCTGTGGATTTACTCACCAAGCTTCTACTTGTAATCGCAGGCTGAACAAGAACTTTTGTGCCTCATGCCATACTACAAGTCATCGAACCTTGACAGCTACTTGCCCCCTTCGACCTACGAAGGACGTTCCTACTCGCTCCTTGTTTCTGATCTTAGAAGATGACATTCCTCCTCATCACAAATTCTATAATCCTTTAATGATCCTGTTACCGAAGTGTGCCCAATTCACCAGCACAATCACAGCATGAACTTTAATCAACGCTTACGTAGCTATTTGAAGCAAATTTCCCAGGTGTCAAGTACAGAACTTTTCCAGAAACCCAATCAATATAACATACTACTGCTTGTAACACATAAACCATTACCTCACCAGCAACTCTAGCTGATCTTACTCAGCAATAAGAAACCATCCAGAATATCATTGAAGAAACTTGTAGGACCATCATATCTTAGATGTCCTTGGTCCTCGCTTTGAACATCCTGTAATACGAATCGCATCTAGGAAGATTCTGAAATCTAAAATCTATCTTCTCAGTAGTATCAGGGGAGCCATCTTTGTTTCTTTTCAGAACTAGTGCAACAGTATTTCTGCCAAGCCATAACATCTCATTACTTTCTCCCCTTATCACCGCCCTGATGAGGGCTTTTCTCTGCGTCTCCGGGGCAGCGAAAGCATCTCAGAACCAGCTCCAGCAAGTATGATGCCAAAGTATCAGCAAGAAACAACTTACAAGGATACCTCTGGAGCTCAAGACAATCCACAGCTTTCATCATCTTCCAGTCCTATTTTCTAGGTAAGCCGTGAACTGCAGCGAGCATTTGAGTTTTTTTTTTTTTTAACATGCTACACAATGTTGCTATTTGCAATGAGCAAAACAAATGAAGCTAGACGTCCCTCTCTCTGTGCTTGGGGGAGAAAACTGATTATGATTATGAGCTCTGCAGCCACTGTTTCATATTTCGGATGTATGGCTTATTCTTGGGGTAGGACTTTTATTACAAGGATCTGAAAGAAATATGCTAAGGCTTTTTTCTGATTAGGTCTTATGTTCAGAGAAACACGTAAACTTGAATTCTTAAATCATTTCGTTATCATTTGTACTAAATAACTATTTGAGTTGTCAAACAAAACGACGAATCATTCAACCACTTATTCACCAATCCAAACCTTAGCATTCTTTCTTGAAGGCTGTACTTTCTTATTGGATTATTGGTCCCGTTGTAACGAAAACGTATGAAAACAAAATGGATGTATCATAGTGTATTCTACGATAATTACAATATCTACTGGCTGAAAAGAACTTCGAATTTGGTAGAAACTGTATTTTAGTGTACGCTATCGTACAGGCATTTTACTTTTCTGTACTTTCCCCTAACATTTCTTCATTCATCTTAATTTCAGAGATATGTTGATTAAATATCTCTTTAAAAAGAAAGAACTCGGAGCCCCTAAATGAAACCCGGTAATTACAATCTTGATTGTGTATTTTCCCCTTACTCTTGTGTTCACTATCATATGTGCGCCATTTTGTATTTACCCTGCATTCTTACATATACTTCTTATGTTAGAATTTGAAGTCTTCTGCGTAGAACATGATTTTTCTTTTTAAAATTTTGAGTCCATGTTGTTTCGTTTTTAGTTCTCTTTCCAGCATACTGAAGAATGAGAAATATATATATATATATATACTTGGGCAAAGTATTTTCTATTCTCAAAAGAGAAGATATTTAAAATTCTAGGAAGGTTCAAAACGTTTGCACAGTGTAATCATTTATTAATGATGTCTGTAAACTTTTCAGTCAAAAGGAATAATTTATTTTGTTATGGGAAAACGCTGTTCAATCGGGAAACCAATTACAGAAATTGTTCAGCTTTTTCCTTCTGTTCGCAAAGTATCTCCTAACCTTCTTTTTCTTTTTACTGAGTATGGAGTATGTATGTATATATGTGTGTGTTTGGGAGATCAGTTTTTTTTTTTAAATACAAATTTCTCTCTTTACTGCATAATTCTGAAATCTTTCCTACTTTGAGTAAGTTATTAAATATTTTACCATCGTTCTATGACGTGTTTAATTTCCCAGTAGGCAATAATTATATAATAAGATAATACATTTTTTTGCAATTAAATTGACGGAGCCTGTTGTAGTCTAAGCTAATTTTGAAATCTGTTTCTAACAGTGGATAAGTCTTCTCAGTTAGCTTAACAGAGGCTAGAAACAAACTTGAATTTCATAAAAGTTACAATCATAGTAGTAGTTAGTATATACTATGTACATCACAGCTTGCAACACAACACGAACAACAAGTGTTGCGGAATGTTAACAAGCTGGGTACGGTTATATATGTAGTATGTATTCCTGCGCGCAACATAATATATTATGCAACATACGAGTGGCAAGCTGCAACTGTGCTTAGTAGACGGCACCATAATATGTACGATAAGGAGAAAATATAACTTTCATTGGTTCTTCTCGAAAATGAAGTGATTTTTTTTTAGAAAAGAAAAGGATACTGTTCTGGATTTTCGTGTATATTTACGACAAACACCACCTTTGAGGAAGGGCTGTGAAGAATATAGGATGAAAATAAATATGAGAAAGACAAAAGCCATGCTGATTGGAACGAAGCGGTCGGTGTCAAATACAGAAGTAGGAGGGGAGAAAATAGAGCAAGTGTCTAGTTTTCGATACCTTGATAGTGTTATTACTGATTATGTGAAGTGTGAAGGTGAAATAAAAGCAAGAATAGGAATGGCAAAGAAGCCTTAAGGAGAAAGAAAATACTATTTTATGGGACCTTGAATAAACAGTTTAGGAAAAAGACTCATAAAATGCTTCGCGTCGAGTATTACACTGTATGGGTCAGAAATATGGACATTACGCGAAACGATGAAAAACGACTGGAAGCTATCGAAATGTGGGTGTGGAGAAGAATGGAGAGAATTAGCTGGGTCGAGCGGAAAACGAATGAGAGGGTGTTAGAAATAATGGGGGAGAAAATAACAATTTCAGATATTAATAAGAAGAGGAGGGGGAACTGGTTGGGACATTGACAAAGAAGGAACTGTATCATGAGGGACATGCTTGAAGATATGGTGGCAGGAAAGAGAGGGAGGGGCGAAGAAGACTACAATTAATGGACGATATCAAAACAGAAAAATCGTACGTGAAGAGAAAGCGGTTAGTGGAAGACCATGGAGCATGGAAGCTTCTCAGTTGCGGCAAGTGATCTGCCGATAATAGCAGAATACGATAATGTCAGATGGTGATGATATTACTGATAGAATCAATGACTTTCTTTCATTATTTTCGTCTCCTATATGCAGAAAAGCTAACCGTTTCTCTTTTTTATTCTTTTCCGCATTAAAACCGTCAGTCACTACGAAGTGTAACTTTTTTTTTTTTTTTTTTTTTTTGTTACGTTGTTGTGTTGGGCATTTCGAAACTATTATAAGCATGTTTTCCAACTGCAACACTATTTTCCTTTGTGTTTATTGGAAAAGAAACTCGAGATAGATCGGCTCGCAACATGTCTCACAACAAAACAGAGCTTTATCTTCTAAATCTTGTAAAGCTTGTTGCAAGTCCCGTATAGCTACTGGATGTGTTGCACAAAGCGTATAAATAGGTTAAGAAGTCGTTTCTAGAGCAACTAGATTTCCTCTGCCTACAATGTAGATATTACACAATTACGTATAATGCACACAGTTTTGAGTTTATTTCTCGGGAACGATTCGAGATTTTTGTCGTCAATCGAGAATCGTAGGCAGAATTATTGACGAAATTAAAAAAAAAAAAAAAAAAGAACTAAATGCCGTTTGTTCTGATGGTGTTAAAATTAACATAATCATTAAATACCTTTTGCAGTTTCATGAAGAAAAATGATCCTTTTTTTTATGCATATTTGCCACTGCTGATCAGAGCAGTGATTCCAACCTGAAACATTAGAAAATCCCATCTCGAGAGACAGAAATTCCCATTTTGCTCTTGAATTTTCCATGTTATTTTAATTACAAAATTAAAATTAAAAAGAGATAAATATGAAAAATGAAATTATATTGTGTATTTCCCCTGCCTACAATGTAGATATTATACAATTATAATGCACACAGTTTTGAGTTTATTCCTCGGGAACAATTCGAGATTTTTGTCGTCAATCGAGAATCGTAGGCAGAATTATTGACGAAATTAAAAAAAAAAAAAATACCACAGAACTAAATGCCGGTTGTTCTGATGGTAATATGAATGAATTATCCGTAAATTTCGATCTATCTTTAGCAAGTAATCGATGAATAACTATTTTTCTTAATTGAAACAAACTAATGAAGATGTTGGAGAGAAACGAGTACATTTTGTCATCAGGATTTAGTATTTTGCATAATTTCTAAGTATTATCACATTATAATGAACGTAAGGACACTAGAACTTTATTCTTCGGTCGTTATGTGTACAAAGTTTTCAAAGTTGATTGTTTCTCATTTTGCATTTTACTTTTTCCTGTTAATTATACAATATTCTTTGTATTTAAAAAATACCAGGGCATAATTTACATTTCCTGGATTTTTTTTTTTTTTTTTTTTTTTTGAGAATCACAAGTTACTTCCGCACTAGCACTCATTTCCAATAACAAAATTAGACAATTAACACTGATTTCAAAATTATTGAGGAGTCAATGGTCTAGTTTCCGCCCATAGAGAATTTTCTTGTCCCAAATTTGCTGCCAATTGCGATGAAAATTCCCTTTATCCCTTTTCGAGCAATTAATCTAAAAAAAAAGGCCCACAAAATGGGATTTTCCCATGAATTGGCATCACTGGATCAGAGTGGGATCTTTCAGTTAACTTACCGAGTCTAACTGTTAACTGTTACAAGGCACAGTGGCTCAGTGGTGGAATGCTCATCTCTGGTAAAAGAGGTCTCTGGTTTGATCTCATACCATATAAGTTTATGGTAGGTGACACCGTGTCCAACGGTGTTCTACTGTTTTCTCCTACATTTTTATTCCATCAGGCCGGTAGCCAGCCCAAAAATGTAGGAGGGGGCCCGATCCAACCATATTATAGTTCATTTGCAAGCCTCCCGTGAAAATTTTAGGGGGGAGACCCCCTAGACTCCCCTGGATACGGGCCTGCATTCCATCACTTTCTTTCATGATCAGTCACTTCTATTAATCGTCCGTCTCCTTTAGCCTACAGGGCATAATCATGGGACGTTCTAATTTTTTTCTCGAAAGAAAAAAAATGATGAATTATTAACTATGTAATCGTCAAGCAATTTAATTTGTGGAAGTGGTTATTGTCCTTTCAATATTAGAATGTGAGACAGAGAATGATGCTCAGAAATGTACACTCATGTCCAAAATTATTGTCGCATGCCTATAAATAGGTTGTGGGAATATAATTTGATAACGAATTCTTCCGGTATTTCTCATAACGTTAGTATATGTATAATCGGCAAAGACATTTATGTGGAAAATTTCCTGTAAAAAGAGCAGTAAATAAGAACAATAAAACGAAAATTAAACTTTCTTGTTTATTTAGCAACATGTTATGTTACTCACTCTAATTTTTGTATTTGCAATCCTTTTCCTATGAAGGGCCGCGGTGGCTCAGTGGAAGAGCGTTCATCTCTGGTGCTTGGGGTCCCGGGTTCGATCCCAGACCCCTTTGCTGGACAAACACCGTGTGCGTGGGTTTTTTCGGGGTTCTCCCGTTTCCTCCCACTATCTTCATTCCACCATTTCATTCATTACTCATCATCACCGTCTCCTTTAGCCTAACCGGCATAACCGTGGGACGTAAAACTCAAAGATTTCATTTCCTTTTCCTATGAAATTTGCTACAAATATGCATTTCCCGACTATACTCATAGTATCAGTATTAAAAGTACCCTGCAAAATCATTATTACATTATATTCTTACAAGAATACATTTATAAGTATGCGACAATAATTTTGGACATGAGTGTACATTAGTCTGTTTCTTGTGTTCTTCTGTCCTTCGCGAGGCCTTTAATAGATCTGAAGGAAATACATATACTTTCCAGAAATTGCCTACAATTCTGTCCAATTTGAACACAATTCTTATTGTTAACAAAAGTGGTGCGATTTAACTTAAAGACTTCCAATTTGTGTTCGTTGATATTCCTAATCAAGCGAAGCAACTTTGAGGTGAAATGAAGTTGTACCATTTTGTTCCTAAAGTTGTGTGACTTGTAGAAAAGCTAGAGAAACTTTTTTTTTTTTTTTTTTTAAGTATTTGTTCACGGAGTTAAGTAGTATAATCGCCTTTTGTATTGACTCTGCTTAATGATTCTATATAACCGTCTTAGAACCTCTAATTGCTTCTTCTCTATTAACTTATTTTTCTCTTTTCCTGGTTTAAATCCGTTCCTGACAAGATCAGTCAGATGGCTGGTTATCCACAGTAATCAGCCAAAGTGCTTGGGAGAATAAAAGCGTGCTTGTGCTTTAGGATGGAAGGAGTACGACAGCGTGTGGACAAGCCAGATGCTCGAGTTTGTTCTCCGCAAACGCTGTTTTTTCGTTAGATTTCTGTAAAGGAGTTCCTTTGTAGAAGCTGAATTTCTGTTTTTTTGCTCTTTTGAACTTTCAGTTCTCAGAATTGGATGAGATCTTTTGTAATGCTTTTCTGTGACTTTTTCTGACTTGATTACATTTTGTGTATACAAATGTTATTTCCTTTCTCCGTCTCGCAGATATTTGATTTATTTTCTAAAAATAAAAATGCTAGCTAGATGCATTCAATGTAATTCTCTCTTCTTTGGAGTTGAGCACATAAGCCTGGAGACTCTGTCGTGACTATATTGTTCCAGGTTCGATTCCCAATGGGAGTTCATGTGGTTTGGAACCCACGTTAAACTATACATGCACGTCTCGTATAGCTTCGGTGCTGGGCGGGACGCTAAACTCGAAATCAACCAACGGGCCCCGACGACTCAATGGTACAGTATTCACATCTGGTGCATAGGGTCCTTGGTTCGATCCCAGCTCGCGCCAAGTGAGCTTTGTGGTGGACAAACACCTTATGCGTGGGTTTTCTCGGGTTCTCCCGTTTCCTTCCACTTTCTTCATTCCACCATTTCATTCATTTGTTATCATCACCGTCTCCTTTAGCCTAGCCGTCATAACCATGGGATATAAAACTTAAAGATTTCATTTCATTTCATTTCATTTCTAAATCAAACATCACTCTAGCATGGTTGTTCAGTGGTAGAGCGTTTGTCTCTGATGTGAGAGTTTTCTGGTTCGATTTTAGACCATATGAGTTTGTGGTGAGCAAAATCGATTCAGTGTGTTTTCTCAAATCATCATACACTCATCCCATACATTCTTTCGTAAGCATTCAGTTTCACCTTAAACAACATGACATAAATATGACGATTTCTTTTCTTTTCTTTTCTAAGTATCGGTCAGAAATATTCGTGAAATTAACCGAATGTACATTGGAAGATTGCAGGACGAATAATAGTCTGTTTTATTACTATATTTACATCTGCAAAGTCAAATTAAGTCACATATTAGTGCCCCCGCGTAGCATAGTCACTAACGCATAGTCTCCTCTTTGGTACGAGGGGTCATGTGTTCGATTCCCGGTGAGGTCACTCGGTCAAAAAAGTGTTAAAAGCTTTTTCAGGCCAGCCATTCTGAGTGAGACTTTCCTGAGTTTACCTCACTCACTGCAGGAAAATGCCTGGATGGTACCCAGTCCCTATCCTTGGATAGTGTGAAGCCGTGAGACATCATCCCTCATACGTGACGGGCTAACATGGCCATAGATACCGAAAGCCCAGAAATCTAATTCCGAATTCCGAAGTCACGTATTTATTTATATGATTGCCTTGCCGTTACTAATTGATTGTATTGAAACATATATTTTCTCCGGAATTCATGAAAGTTAGTATAATTAATATTTTTTTATTATTTCGATTCACAGTATCTTAAATATCATTCGTGTTCTATCTATGACGGAATTTAAGATGATATGTAAATCGTAGATTAATTTTCTAACTATGCTAACGAAGAGGCTAACGAAACAGTTAAGATTGTTGGATATATTTAAAAATGAGAGTAGTGTTAAAACAGTAAACATTTAGCGTTCTTCCGTAGAAATCGGGAATCCTGTTGCAAGCAGTTATTCTGTCTGAGATTATTTTAAATACGTACAGAAAGAGAGAAAGCGGTCTGGATTGCAGTGGCTTTAAAAGTTTTTCGTTTTACACGTTACAAACACAAAGATTACGAACCATAATTTTAAGCTCAAGAAGAGTCAGTGGATGAAGAATAGAGTTGACGGAAATTGAGAACAATAAAATCAATAACAAAAAAGTTATCCAAACGATTAGAGAGATTCAGGAAAGGGTATCATCCCAGATTGAATGTAGTGCAGAATGAATTCATGAACAACCAAGTATATTCTGGGAACGTTTTGGTAGAAAATATATTTCGATGAACTGTGTATATATTCAGGGGACATGGGGAACAGAACAATTGAGAACATTTTTTTTTACTAAAGTTTAGCGTCTCCTTTCAGCTCCAAGGGTACCAGGCCCGTATCCAGGGGGGTCTAGGGGGGCTGGCCCCCCTAAATTTTCGCCGGCCCCTCCTAAAATTTTCACTGTAGGCTTGCAAATGAACTATAATATGGTTGGATCGGGCCCCCCCTAACTTCGGCCGGGCCCCCCTACATTTTTGGGCTGGCTACCGGGCTGTATGAGACGTGGACTAACCTTTTAAGGCGGAAGCCGAATACCGTAATGCGTTCAAATTTAAGGCTCTCCGGGAGTCGAACTCTGAACTACGTGCAGCAAAAGTGCATGTATTAACCATTAGACTAGTGAGGAAGGCATATAGGCGTTGATTGGTGTTGGACGATATAACAACAAAGCTTTTGCACCTACGAACGGATGATCGTAATCTTAGAAGTAACTTTCTCGAAATGAAGATATTGTAAACTAGAAGTTTGTTGAAATCTCGATTATTTTCTTTTAATGTTACAAGACTTTGTTCACTCCTATTGTGGCCAGAAAACAATATATATATATATATATATAAACTTGTACTTCCTTGAACCTTTCCGGAGGACACTGTGACTCAGTGGTAGAGCACTAGGGTTCCATGGTTCGATCCCAGGACAGGCCAGTTTGTAATGGACAACATCGTGTCCTAGGGTTTTCTGGAGGCACTTCCGTTTCCTCCCATACACTTATTTCACCAATTCTTTCATTATTATTCACCTTTGTTAATCATTCCTTCTTCTTTAGCCTAGAGGGCATATTCGTGGGAGGTAGACCTAGTGACTCCAGAGTAAGATTTGTTGCTGGAATTTTTTTGCACGTGAAGTTTTTTGTAAACAACAGTGGCTGTGGCCAGCCCAGATTTGTTCTGCACGCTTACTAATGTAATGTGAGAGGGGTTATGAGCAGCGGTTGAAGCAAATAGTTCTTTAAAGGTTACTGAGTTTTGAGTTGTGAAATGGCGTATTAAATCCTGAGATGCGTATTTTCGTAGTGGAAAGATATTTTACATTGAGATCATTAATAATGTCAGAGCATATTTTAGTGAAACGTTTTTCAACACACCACCTCCTCAGAAGTATGCAACACTAGAACTAATTACAAAATTCTTTAATACTGATTTCATTTGTAACAGGAAGCATGCAACATAGAAGAAAGTGCAAACTGAAGACAATATTGTGAAAATGCGCAGACGCACGTTGCAGAGGCCTCAGAAATCAAGTAGGCGATTATCCGAAGAAACAGAAATGTCTGATTAGAACATGTCGTCGTATACTGAAGTTAGATTTAAAATTTAAACCATGCACAATCATTGTTATCCAGAACTTCAGATTTATGCGAAACGCGTTAGGTACTGTAGATGGCTACAGGAAATCATTACGTCGAATGAAACGAATTCTTCACTGTATTTTATGTCTGAATAAGCATGGCTTTAAGAGAATTTGTATCGATACGAACTCCAGATCAACAATTGAAATCCCCCCTTATGATTCGTAAGATAGGTGTTTAGTATGCTTTTTCGGCACGCAGGATAGTAGGTTCATTCCTCCTTACTGGAACTATCAGCTCACATCGTTATCTGTTACGACTGTTTTGTCATTTGTAGAGCAGCTAAGTGAGAACGAATGATGTTGTGCCTTTCTTCAACAAGATGTTGCAACAGCGCATATATCAAACCAGATTTGATTGCAATTTGTGAAGTGTTCGGGGAGGAGAGGAAAATATCAGAGGACTTGTGGCCTCCGAGAGCACGGGATCTTACTACGTGTGATTTTTTTCTGTGGAATGAATTAAAGAGTAAGGTATACCGCATTGGACGAATTGAAAGCAAAGATTTCTGACGCCATTGCACAGATAAGTTATGACAGGTTACAAACAACTTGCTCCGTCGTCTTGACTTTTGTCAGCTCCAAGAAAGACTTCATTTTGAAAAGCTTTTGCAACAGTCAGGTAACTGTAATGTAGTAATATTGCTATTGTTGTGATTATGCTACTGTAATTTAATGTAATGTAAAAATACAAATAAAGTAAGAAATACATAATAGGCCTAGTAACCATAAAGAAATCGTTTAAAAAATATTCAGTATTAATGTCCGAAACACTTTTAGCTGCCATACCTTGTATTTCATCACCAACATTGTCATCTTTTAATATGTTCTGATTCTGTTAGATGACAATCAATAAAGTGCATTTTCTCCTTTCGACAAGAAGCCTCAGTATGCTGTCTCTCAGCTCTTGATTTATGAATGTCTTCGTGTTTTGTATGGTTTATATTATGTGCATAAGAAAGGATTTGGTATTTGTGTGTATGTGTAGGTTGGTGCGTAGGCTTTTTAAAAGAAAAGTGGAAAGAGAAGAAAGGGTAAGATCTGACTTCCATGAGCGTTTGTTCTTGCGAAAACAAATGTTTAGACGAATTCGTATCTTTTGTGTGTGTGTTTGTGTGTGTGTGTGTGTGTCAAAGGACTGCTGCAGTGAGCTTTCTTCTCCATTGTGCGTACCTCCGCAGGGAAGATAGGTATTCATTCTTTTCTGGGATGCTATATTCTTCTCCTCTTTTGCATACGTTATTCCCTTTACTTCCTCAGTTTTTTCTGTTTGCCTTCCTTGGTTCGATTGAACGCTGCTACCTACACCACCTCCGCCATTCTTTCCTTTTTCTTACGATATATTTTTTTTCTCTCCAAACAGCTGTTGAGTTCTCGTCGTATGTTTACGAATTTGGGTTTTGATTTTATTTTTTCGTTACATTCCCTGATAGACGTCTAGAGTTGATCTATTTCTATATTTTGACCTTCATTGCCTTTTCCTATTGCGAAATATCAATGCGAATTGTGAGTGACGGGTAGCGACTAAGGTATATTTATTTCAACCTATAAATAGCATTAGTATTCCTTGTAGCTACTTTTTTCTAAAGAAAGAAAGAAAAAAAGAGGATGTTCGTTTTCCATGATTGGGTGATTTCTTTCAGTTACGTTTATTCTGAACATAGTTGAAGAATTCAAAACTCGAATACTTGCAAGTAGTATGTGTGTCATTGTTCGAACTGTGTGTCACTGTTAGGCTTATGTGTCACTGTTAGAACTGCGACACTGTTAGAACTTTATGTGTCACTGTTAGAATATAGGTGTCACTGTTAGGACTATGTGTGTCACTGTTAGAACTATATGTGTCTTTGTTAGGCCTATGTAAGTCACTGTTACGACTATATGTGTAATTGTTACTGTGTATCACTGTTAGGACTCTGTACCAATGTTAGGGCTATGTATCACTGTCAGAACTACGCGTAACACTCTTAGGACTATATGTGTCACTGTTACGGCTGTGTACGTCTCTGTTACTACTATATGTGTCATTGTTAGGACTGTGTCACTATTAGGGCTATGTGTCACTGTTAGGGCTGTATGTGTCACTGTTAGGATTATTTATGTCACGGTTAGGATTGTGTGTGTCACCATTAGAAGACAAATAACGATCGATACAATCTGCTAGTTAACCATGTATTTTTTAAATATACAATATGTTTCAGTAAAAAATATAAATAAAGATAAAACTTATTGACGACGAATAAAACCATAAAAACCCATTTTCCTCGATTTCTTCAATGCATCAGATAATATCTTGAAGCATTTCAGTTTGTCTAACTGGATGTGATATATCCATTGATTCATGTCTTATCTTTAGACAATATTATAGTTATACAAAAAATAAAGTTAATTAAGAGAATCGTAATTTTGAGCTGCATCTCATTAACCATACTGTGTATTGTCATCTTGCCAGGTCATAAGGAAAAGCGTGATAAGTGTGTAATAATTGGTTATCTTGATGCGTCAGTTTCGACTTTATGATTCTCTCGATTCTATCTCGAACCGGGATTCTCTCAAAAACTATATACAAGGATTCACACCCATACAAGTGATTTTGTTCTGATTGTTTAGATCTATCAATAGATATATTACATCTTTGGATATTTTGATTTCGCTAAACGCCTATAATATTTTAAAATTTTATAATAAATAAATTTCAATCAAATATAGACCTTAAGAGGGACTTTTATACTGAACGGATAATCATTGGGAACCTCTGTAAATAGTTATATTCTGATTAAAATAAGAAACAAATTCACATTTAGAGAAAGATGTGTTATCCTGTTGCCCCTTGTGACTATTCCGCTTAGCTGTCCGGTATAACTCCTTTCCCTGTTGTTACTCCCGGCCTGGCCCAACCCATTTGTTTACTCTCGCTGACCCGAAAGCACGTTGTGTTAATGCTGTGTTGCAATTTAGCGTACAACGCTGAACTTCCCCAGCTGTTTGTGGGCTTGATGTGGCAACAGCCGAGTGCTTTCAAGGACCTAAAGTCATCAGCAGTCAACGACAAGCGCTTTGTCTCCTGCTTTAGACGATTGTGCTACATGATTGGAAATCGGTTCATTGATCGGCGCGACTATAATATCTCTTAACGAGAAAGTAGTTTTAGAGGAGTCTTCAGTAGAATATTGACGATGTAGTAACGGGGTAACGCTCCTTCCTCTAAATATCAATTCGATTCTTGTTTTGCTTCTGTTTTACAAAATGATGTGAACCTACCAAAAACTGTAGACTTACATCATTTTGTAGAAATTATTAAATAAATATTTTCTCACAACTAAAAACGTTAGATTCACATCATTTTATGGGAATTATTAACTATTTTTTTTCAAATAAAAAAAAAGTTAGATTCATTTTATTTTATGAGAATTGTTAACTAATTATTTTTTCACAATCAGAAATAAATAGTTAATAATTCCCATAAAATGAGGCGAGTCTAACGTTTTTAGTTGTGAGAAAATATTTAGTTAATTTCAGCAAAACTAGGTTAATCTACCAGTTTTGGTTATTTGATTTTCTCAAATTAAAAAATATTAGATTAATTTTATTTTATGGGAATTGTTAACTAAATGTTTTCTCACAACCAAAAATTTTAGATCCATCTCATTTTGTTGGAATACTTATCAAATATTTTTCTTACAAACACAAATGTTATGTTCACCTCGCTTTGTGAAAATATTTAAGTAAATATTTCTCATAATAAAAACGTTAGATTCACCTCATTTTGTAAGAATTATTAACTAAATGTTTTCTTACAACCAAAAACGTTTGATTCACCTTGTTCTGTGGAAGTTGTTAACTAAACATTTTCTCATAATCAAAAATGTTAGATCTGTATTATTTTATGAGAATTTTTAACTGAATATTTTCTCAGAACCAAAAACTGTAGATTCACATTTTTTTTTTTTTTTTTTTTGTAGAAATTATTAAGTAAATCTCTCGTCATAACCAAAACTGGGAAATTTACCTTATTTTCTGGGAATCATTAACTAAATATTTTCTCACAACCAAAAATTTTTGATTCGCCTTATTTTATGGAAACTATTAGCTAAATATTTTATCATAACCAAAAACAGTAGATTCACCTTGTTTAGTGGAAATTAACTAAATATTTTCTCAAATTCAAAAACGTTAGATTCGTTTTATGGGAATTGTTAACTAAATATATTATCACAACGAAAAATTGTAGATTCATCTCGTTTTGTGGGAATACGTACAACTAAATATTTTCTTTCAATCAAAAACGCTAGGTTCACCTCATTTTGAGGAAATTGTTAATATTTTCTCACAACCAGAAACGTTGGATTCACCTCATTTTATGTGAATTGTTAACTAATCTTTTCTCATAATCAATATGGTTGATTTCCCTTCTTCTGTGGGAATTCTTAACTAAATATTTTCTCCAACTAAAAACTTTAGATTCACCTCATTTTTTATGAATTATTAATTAAATATTTTCTCATAACCAAAAACGGTAGATTTATCTTGTGTTGTTGGGATTATTAACTACTAGATTTACCTTGTTTTATGGGAGGGTTAACTAGATATTCTCTCATAATCAAAAAATGTTAGATTCATCTTATTTTATGAGAATTGTTAACCAAATATTTTCTCACAACCAAAAATGTTAGATTTACCTCATTTTGTGGGAACCGCGAACTGAATCTTTTTTTTTTTTTTTTTACAACTAAGAACGGTAGATTTACCTTATTTTATGAGAATTTTGAATCTCGAATTTATTTTTGCAGACTTTCCAAATTCAACCTTTGGAAATCCTATATCAAGTTAAATATTTTTCTTACACCTAAAGATAATAGATACACTTCATGGAAATCGTTAGGAGTAATTGCACTACATACTACTTTTTAGATTGGTTGTGTCTTTTTGTATAACCGAATGTATTTCCTTGACAATGGTTAGGTGGGAGAGCAGCAATATGCTGAATCTCCCCACTTGAATAAAGCTTTTTTTTTTTCAATTTAAATTTCATTTTTTTAATACCATTAATATAATACAGACTGAAATGGTTTATCTTTATGCTGCTTTCAAAAAATTAGAGAATGTAACATGCTTGGCTTCTAGTGAATTCTATAAATTCAACGGAGGCCAGCACAAGGATTATTAATAGATATCGTGGGAAATATAATACTAATTTTAAAGCAACAATTTTATTAACATGAAAAGTATATGCTTTTTATACACGTTAAACAAGTAGTGAAAATGTAACGAAGAACAACAAGTAATATAAATATTCAATATCGAAATCGTAATTTAAATACGGTATCTTTTATATACTCTAAACCATTAATTTCGTAAAGTCTCAAGACGAATAACAAGTTTAATAATTTTAATTGTGAGCACAAATGATTAGTTTGCATAAGGCCTCGTGGCAGGTTAAATTTCGAAGGTTAATATAGACCAAATATATTTTTCCATGAGACCTAAATATGCCGGGATGATACCTAAAGACTTCCTTTTCCATTTACATATAGTCTAAATAAAATTGAAGTATTACATTTTTATAGATTAAATCCTTTCAATAGAAGTAACTTAAATATGTCATTACTCCTTACCTGCGAAATCCAAAGTGAGGCAAATTCGTAACGGCCCGGTTTAGTTCTCTACCGAGTACCGAGATTGCCCACCAGATGGTAGCTCACTTCAGACATAGGCCTATCAATTCTAGACTATCTCTCCCTCTATGTAGTTTTTATCCTTTGCGCTCTTACAAATGTTCTTATACAAAATATATATAAAATATACATTTATTGGGACTATTACGTTACATAATATATCCTACCCCTCTCTCTATATAGGATACTAACCTTACTACAAAAGGAATAGTCCACAATAAATGGAATATGAATTGTTGACCAAAAATTTTCTACTTACAGTTTTCCAGAATCTTATAATAAACTACTCTCTTATATATTACATCTTATTGCCATGCCTGCTTTACAAAGTATTAGGAGGATATGGAATACTTCTCTCTGCAAAGAAAAAATAATAAACCCACAAAAATATCTAACAATGATTACAAGGTACAAATACTTATTAAGATTCATTATTGTTATCAACATAAGGTTTAATGTGATTTACGTGTCTCTTAATGACAACACTAGGTTGATCACATTTTCTTAACCATAGAGTGTTTAACGTAGGTTTATTAATGACCTCAAATGGCCCATAAAATAAGGGGGATAATTTAGGAGTATAATGTTTAAGTAATGAAGCCTTTTGAAACTTCCTAACCAATACCTTCTGACCTTCCGAATAATTACTAGGTTCTCTATTTTTATTATAACATTTCTCCTTTCTACGCCAGGCTTTATCAATGTTGATGATGACTCTCCTCAACCTTTCTTCTTTATCCGGCGCCTTAGTTAACTCGTCGAAGTCTATTTCCCACAACACGTCCAAAGGTGTATAAAGTTTTCTGCCAAGAAACAATTCAGATGGCTCGTATCCCGTACTCTCACTCTTACTGCAGTTTAAGGTGAATTGGATTCTGTCCAACAGTTCAGCCCAATTATTTTGGTGTTCATTACAATAAACACGGAGCATGTTCTTAAGCACTCTGTTCACTCTTTCACAAAGGTTACTGCTAGGATTGTACGGAGCTGTACTCACATCCTGGATACCTAAACTAAAGAGAAATTGTTTCATGTGATGACTACAGAACACCTGAGCACGATCATGAATGATTTTCTGAGGTTGTCCAACTAACATGAACAACTTCATTAAATGTTTGCATATAACCTTGGAATTCAAGGAACGCAAAGGTTGTAGCATGACGAATCGTGATGCTGCGTCAGTAATAACGAGGATATGACGATAAGGTCCAGAATTTGGAAGCTGGCCAACAGTGTCCAAATACCAGCTGTTGTTTGGCGTAGTAACTTTCCTACTATAGTAAACTCCTTGTTTTTTTCTGTTGGTGTCCTTACAGAGTTGACATCGCTGACATCCTTTCACGTATTCTCTGACGTCACGGTATAAGGTCTTCCAGGTACATCTGGAGGCTATCTTCGCTATCGTCTTGGAATATCCAGCGTGAAATCCGCCCATCTCATCACAGTGAAAATATTTCATGATAGGATACACCATTTCCTTAGGGATGACTATCCTCCAACCATGGTTTCTTCTGCCTCGGGTCTTCTTCATTAAGATTCCGTCCTTAAGACAGTATTCATCCGCCCTTTGACCTCGCCGCACTTCTTGGATAATATTCCGTACTTCAGGATCTTCCATTTGATGTTCTTTTAACGGTTTGTTAAACAAGGGTGAACTCCAAAAATTGGCGAAACTAAGGTTGACTGGTTTCCCTTCAAATTCTTCAATTTCATTAACTGAAGGATCATTAGTATAGAATTCCACACCATTGTTCGTGCGCGAAATAAAATCAGATAAAAAGTTCTGCTTACTGCGGAGATAAACAACCTTGAAGGAATATTTAGATAGTTTTTCAATTAATGTACCATACTTACGTTGACGCTTATGATTCCGTAACAACCACGTGACTGATGAATTATCACAAAAAACAGTAAATGGTTTTATAAGATACATTTCAAATTTTTCGATAGCTAGGAGAAGAGAACGTAGTTCAAGTTCATATATGCTTTTAGACCAATCTACTGATGAAATATTCTTAGAGAAAAATGATACGGGTCTAAGAAGGCCATCATCATCATATTGAGAAAGTATAGCGGAATGTTTCTTGTAAGTACTATCTACATGAATGACAAAAGATTTATTCATGTCTGGTAATTGTAATACAGCATGTTCAACAAATGCTTGCTTAATATTATTATAGGCTTCATCTTCCCTCTCACCCCAGTGAAATTTAATTTTATTGGATCTTAAGCGGTGAAGAGGTTCCATGATTTCCGCATAATCTTTCACGTATTTTCGGAAATAATTAAAAAACCCACAGATACGATTTACACCTTTCTTATTTTTGGGCTTAGGTAATTTAAGAATTGTGTCAATCCTATCCGGATCAATTCTAGTTTCTCCCGCTTCAAATTCATAACCTAGGAATTTGATTTTAGTTTGGAAGAGTTGTGTTTTCCTTTTTGAAACTGTAATTCCCCATTTTCGAAAACGTTCAAGAATTTCCTCTAATACTTTTTTATAGGTTTCAATATCTGAGGCATGAATAAGGAAATCATCTTGAAAAATTTCAAGATTTTTACCTACTAAATCCCCAAAGATTTTGTACATGAAACTAGTAAGAACATATGGGCTCAAACGAAATCCCATTGGGAGAACTAAATGTTCTAATAAACGGTTAGGTGTACAAAATGTAGTATATTTTCTACTACTCTCAGAGATAGAGAACTGATAGAAACTTTGCTTTATATCTAATCTTCCGAAGATGGTATCCTTTCCTAAATTCGCTATAGTAGCTTCTACATGCGGGGATGGATAACTATTAACCCTTACTTTCTTGTTAATTTCAGAGTATGCTATAACAAGTCTAGGAGTACCGTCCTTATTGTGAACTAAAAAGCACGGAGACGAATAAGGAGAAAAATCGACCTCACGAACCACTCCCTTGTCGATAAGCTGATTTATATAATTATCAAGAGCCTTAAGTTTAGGGCCTGTAATTTGATATGGGGGTAGACGTACTGGAGTTTCATCCTCCATTTCTATTTCATAAGTGAACCCCTTTATTGTCCCTAGTTGTTCAGTGATAACATCACTATATTTCTCACAAAGATTTTCAACATAACATGGTAAATCTGGGTATTGTTCTACAAGTTTAACTGAAAGAGAGGAAGTATTATCAAAATTACAATTGTCAGAATCACATTCATCATATATGTCATTAATGCTATTCGTTTTATTATGATAATAAACAAGGTATTCACTACCTGGTTTCTTGGTTGTGGCCTGGTCCTCCGGTCCACCGGAATCTGCTGCCAGAAAGGTACAGTGTTGTTTCTGCCGGGCACTTTGTTTATTTGTTTTTGGTTTCCAGTGTCCTTCCCGTACGATCCTTTGTCCATTGGGCCTCTCTCTAGAGTGACTCCGGACCGCATCGGAGACGCTGGAATGAGATATAGGACGAGTAGTTTCCATTGGAGACAAATAATCCCTCCAAAATAGAGGAACAGTTAGATTCTTCTGTTCAATTATAAATTGTTTGGCACTCAATTTGATATCTGCTTTCCATTTTAAAAGAAAGTGATTTCCTAACAGCAAATCAAAATGTGGAGAGTTTATGATGTAAAATGTTTCACTGAATTCACAACCTTGAATTGAAAATTTAATTTCTGTGTTTTCATGAAGTTCAACCAAATGACCATCAACAGTGGTAGTCACTAATTCTGCTGAAGTAGGTTTTATAGGAACACGACACATAATTTGACGCAAATATTTTCTGCTTATCAAATTGATACTAGAAGCTGTGTCCAATAAACAAGAGTTTGTGATGCCCGCAATTAGTACTATGATGTATAATATTTGTTTATCACGCTGCATATTAATTAGTGTTTTTGAAGGTGGCACTGATGTACGCATAGTTTTTCCACTAACACAGAACCGCTGAGTATGTCCATAGCCAGCACATTTATAGCATCTAATAAGATTACGTTTTTCATTTTGCAAGCCAGAAACTTGTTTTTGAATTTTAGAATGATTTTGTGATTCTTCAAAAATGTTCGGTATATTTATAGCAGGTGGCATTGTTTTAAGTGACATATAATCTCTTTGATATTTAACAAAATGATCGTAAGTTTGCGCTATGGTCAACAATTCAGAAACTGAAGATGGTATGGCTTCCCCAAAACAATTTTGGTATATTTCTGGTAAAACCAGACTGGTTACAATATTACAAAATATTTGTTCAGTGTATGTCATACCCAGAACATTGGCAACACTGATTTTCTCTTGGAAAAATGTTCCAAGTTCTTCCCCATCATTCATTAATCGGTAGAAGAATTTTCGTACATATTGTGTACGACCTACTGTGGATATATATTTACATAGCAAATTAGTACAAATTTCCTCCCAATCATTACAACGTGTAAGGAAAGAATGAAAGGTTCTGTTAAATTCACCCCTAGTTTGGGTTAGACTTGCTACCAAAATAGCTTCTAATTCCAAGTCATACCTCCTTATAAGCTCATCTAACCTAACCAGAAAGATGAAACAAGAATGGCTATCTGTGCCATCTACTATAGGTAATGACTTAATTTGCTGTTCCAATGAACGGAAAACACTTTGCCCTAGTAATTTATCAAAGTTACATTGAATAGCAGGACGTGCCATATTTGGCTGCATTAAATTCATCTGTGCCAATGAAGACGGCATTCTACTTTCATTATACTGTTTACACTGCGTTTCATTTTCATTCCTATAGGACACAGTTCGTTCATTTTTCATGAACTGATCCTGCCTACCCTGTACATTGGGAGTACCTTTATTATTGTGTTTTGAAAAATAAATGTTACGCTGATGTATATCTGTGCCTTGTCCAAGATTATTTTGGCCTACAGACTGTACATTCACTCCGCGTCGCATCGGAACCTTAGTCCAAGATACCTTTGATTGGCCTACATAAGGTTTACCTGCACCACTAATATTGCCACATCGTGGACATGGGTACCTAATTGTCTGTGAAAAATGTTCACTATTAAAGGGCTCACACGGAGCTTGTACATTTTGTTCAGAACAGTATTGTTCTCTAAAGGAGTGTGCATTTAATTCTGCACCATATAACCCACTGGCTGTGTGTGCAGTTTGTTCAGCACGAAATGGCTCCCGTGAACCTCGTGCATTCAACTCAACATTAAGTGGCTCTCTAAAAACCTGGGCGTTTGGGTAACCCACACCAACTTCATTTTCAGTTTCAACAGTTTGATTAAATTCACCTTTATCACTTTCATAACTTTCAGTAAAATCTTCATTATCCGAGAAAGAAATTAAATTATGTTCACTCATGTTTTACACTTGATAAATCTCTAAGGTGCTCACAACTTTCAATATTTTTTTTTTTTTTTTCCCACACGATATCTCATCAAGAAGACAGCTGTAATTTTTATGCTTGCCCACTTGATGGACTTTGGATTTCGCAGCCTTAAAAATTATGTAACATGCTTGGCTTCTAGTGAATTCTATAAATTCAACGGAGGCCAGCACAAGGATTATTAATAGATATCGTGGGAAATATAATACTAATTTTAAAGCAACAATTTTATTAACATGAAAAGTATATGCTTTTTATACACGTTAAACAAGTAGTGAAAATGTAACGAAGAACAACAAGTAATATAAATATTCAATATCGAAATCGTAATTTAAATACGGTATCTTTTATATACTCTAAACCATTAATTTCGTAAAGTCTCAAGACGAATAACAAGTTTAATAATTTTAATTGTGAGCACAAATGATTAGTTTGCATAAGGCCTCGTGGCAGGTTAAATTTCGAAGGTTAATATAGACCAAATATATTTTTCCATGAGACCTAAATATGCCGGGATGATACCTAAAGACTTCCTTTTCCATTTACATATAGTCTAAATAAAATTGAAGTATTACATTTTTATAGATTAAATCCTTTCAATAGAAGTAACTTAAATATGTCATTACTCCTTACCTGCGAAATCCAAAGTGAGGCAAATTCGTAACGGCCCGGTTTAGTTCTCTACCGAGTACCGAGATTGCCCACCAGATGGTAGCTCACTTCAGACATAGGCCTATCAATTCTAGACTATCTCTCCCTCTATGTAGTTTTTATCCTTTGCGCTCTTACAAATGTTCTTATACAAAATATATATAAAATATACATTTATTGGGACTATTACGTTACAAGAAGAAAGAAATTATTTTCAAAAATAAAATTATCTACATACCCCTCCCAAAGTCCTAAGAGAGAGTGGACAAATCAGGCGAGGTTCTTTATCTCTGTGATTCGTGGACATTTCGCTTCCAGTAGATTTCCAGACGCTAGAAGATACAGCTGTATTTCCAGTTCTGTATTCCCAAGTGTCCTTGTTACATTGCTGAAGTTTGGATTGGTTGTTTATACTGTATTCTGTTATGTTTTGCTTCGGAGGTTTGTTGTAGCTTTGTTTTTCTGATCTATTTCTTTTGTGAAACAGTGGATCGATGATGAAACAACTAAACATTATAGAAAAGAATCTTCATTCTAGTCAGAGCTTACTTACGAAACCCAGGATGATATATTTGTCTGTGGGTTCTTCTTCCCGATACATAAGATTTTTTTTAAAGTAGGCTACGATTACGTAAGACAAATAGAAACCAATCTTTATTATTCTTTCGAAATTCGTGACGATCTGAAGCTAACGGACAAGTGTTGCACACGAGACGAGACAAGAAATAAGATTTCCTCGTCTCGTCTCATCTGGATTCTCGAAGAACTGTTTCTCGTTTATCTGGACTTTTGAAATACTTTTCTCATTTCATCTCGAAATTTTTCTTAGTTCATTTTGTTAATTTATGTACAAAATTTATGGTCTGATTTCTTTCCTTAATTTCGTCTAGAATTGATGAGCATCATTCCACGTCAGGAGATGTTCACGAAGGGTGTGATATAACAACAATTAAACCATGTTTATTGTTGGAGCATATTGTATAATGACTTTCATGTCTTTAAACGTTAATAAATGTTCTTCATTCTGTTCATACGATCACTTTATCAATTTATATTTTCTATGCAATGAATCGCGTCACACTCAAACTGTTTGAAGTATAAGACTTAGTTGAACTATTATTGGCCACGAGATTTGAGTAATTTCTTGTCTAGTCTCGGAAATAATACGAGAATCATCATGTTTGTCGTCTCGTAAGGAACACCAAAAAAAATATACTTTTGCCAGTTGCTTACTGTCTAATTACGGAAAATTAAAATAAAAAAAGAACAATGTTTTTCACACATATACACAGAGACCGTAAAAAATGCGTACATAAATTTTATTGAGTAATTGGTGTTAGCGTATTATTTTCGAAGCTCAATTATCATTGAAGTATGTAGTATGTGTTTTCCTCTCCAGATGCTGCTAGTTCCACGATCTTGTATGACTATGATCGTGAGATAAAATGGCCGACACATGCTTGACATTTGACGAATAAAAGTCCATATTAAATTATTTCAAGTTTTACATCTCTATACTTTTACTTTTGAGAACCTTAAAGGATATTGCGTATTACAGAAAACCGGCATGTGCAGTCGCGAACACTTAGATCAACATTACTCAAGCATTCACCATTGTGATTTGTGTTGTACCTAGATACATTGATTTTGGCTCAATATAACTGAATCAACCTCTTTAGTTTTATCTAGATTATACAATATGTCTTTAGTGATAATTGCATCCTTGTTCCATTTTGTCGTAAATTGCTTCTAATGTTATATTTATTGTATTTCCAGGTTGTGGATAAGGATAAACCCCCGGATGTACCATCGAAACAGAGTGGAGAGAAGAGGAAAGCGGATGAAAGTGAGCCGAATAAGGATCTCAAAAAGGTACGTGGATTGCGGATATATTTGTTATTTCTGTGTAATTGTTAAAATCAATTTTGATGTTTCTTTAGTGTGCGTGCTCCAGTTAATTACTTCAAGTTTTTTTTGTTTGAATATTCTTTAGATTTTAAATAGAAAAATAAAGTATCATCAATTGCGTTATTTAAAGATGTATTTTTAGAGCTTAATATTTGGGATTGCATCTGCATATTTCAAACGCAGTGATCACTACGGTTCTCAATTCTAAGTGGTTTGTAAATCTGTACATGGTTGAGAATATCAGTTTATAACATTAAAGAATAGACTTGTCTACGAAACAAGTGTTTAGGGTATATATTCTCGGAAAGATGTCGTGAAAGTGACGTCTCGTCTCGAAAAGTGTATCAGTTTTTGTTTGGAAGAGCTCTGTATGGTCTCGTATCTTGTCTCGAAAATTCTTATCTCGTACTATCTTTTATGGGGTACTAATAATGTATCTTCAGAGCCCGAAAACCTTTGTAGAATTAGCCGACTCAGCAGTTCGTTGTTTAATTACAGTTGCTTAACTACAGAGAACTTCATATTCATAGAACATGATATAAAACATTGAAATCTTACTAGAATATCCTTATTTTCGATTTCGACCTTCATTTGATTTTTCTTGTTTAAAAAAGAAAGAAATAAGTCATAAGGACAGGAAAAAGAAGTCAACCACAAGGACAGAAAAGAGAAAGAAATCAGACACAAGGGCAGAAAACAGAAAGAAATCAGCTACAAAGACAGAAAAAAAGAAAGAAATATGCCTCAAGGACAGAAAAAAAGAAAGAAATCTGTCTCAAGGACAGAAAAAAAAAGAAATCAGCCACAAGGACAGAAAAGAGAAAAAATCAGCCACAAGGACAGAGAAAAAGAAAGAAATTAGTCACAAGAACAGATAAGAGAAAGAAATCAGTAACAAGGACAGGGAAAAAGAAAGAAATCAATCACAAGAACAATCTACGTATATCGAACGCGATCTACACAACTCATTCAATCTTAAATACACTTTGTGTGGATGAAAACTTTGACCTGTTTAGTACGCATATGAAATATATGTTTAGTACACATATTTTCCTGTGCACAGCTTTGATTCCCAAATTATTGTCCATGCATTTCAGCTTGAGGTATGTACCAAATATGCCCCACATTTCTCTTCGAACGGGTCATCTGTTTTTCCGTGACGCGATCACAAACAACAGGTAACATCGATTTCAGTGTAGTGAAAGTAATTGTAGAAATATTGCCCCTTCCCTCTTAAAACTGGGATTTTCGGAAACTCTAGAGCACCTGTCCACTTACCTTATTGTTCTATTAGACTAAAAGTCGGCCTTAAATGTCATCTAGACTATCGCCAATCAGTTAAGCGACCCAGAAAGCTATTTATTCGACACTAACCAGAGCATTTTGGACTTTTTATTTTTCACCCCTTCGATGGCGAATGAACCTGGACTTTTGGAGTATCACTGTTAATCTCAGCGACTTCGAAAACTTTATATTCTACTCTAATATCGGTAGTTTTCAATTATTTAATATGCCACCTCTTTTCCACGTCCAACTCCTACAGATATCGTACTCCCATGCCTATGGGAACTGAACTTGACTTAAACAGCATTGGATGTGTTAGCGATCCAGAAAAGTATGGAATCGACACTAATATCGGTTGTTTTCGATTATTTTTACACATCACTCCTTTTCACACACTCTTTAGGAGTGCTAGGTATGTCTTGCCTTCATAATATTTTTACTCAGATTGTAAGTTATACGGGTTCCAGGTTCTGTTGAAATTGCTTCAGGCGTTCCAGAGTTATGCTGATATATATATAAGATAACCTATATTTATAATAAAGATTTGTTAAAATTAATAAAGTCGATTTTTTCTGCAATTGGGAATGTAAGTAATAAATAACCATAATATATTAACGAATGTTTTACTAGAAACAAACTTCTGGATGTAGGTGACACGAACTAAACTTTACGCCATATAATAAGCCTTGAATAACGAACCAGAAGTCGCGTGGTGCGCTATCTGGTGTTGCATTTTGTGATATGTTAAGGGCTTGAATGGTGGAATAAATTAATCACGGAGCAACGGGTTGCCATGCTTTAGGTACAGTGAAAACCTGATAATGGCACAGCCAAAATGCAATTTGAACAATACCTTCGAAATTTCAAAATTACGATAATAATATTCCAAACATAAAAACAGGATTGTAACTGTTTTAAGTATACTTTACTTATACACTACCCTATGCACCATAAGGTAAATAGATGGTCAAATTAGGTCAGTAGTCAATGTAATGTGTAAATCTTAAAATAATAATAAGAATAAGAATAAGAAAATGTTATTTCCGAATTTACTGGCGGCTTATTCATGTCGTTGTAGGTAAAGCCTATTTCCTTGTATTAGGAATATGTGGGTATCTTTTTTTTTTTTTCGTTTGAGAAGGATTTATTCTGGCTACCAACCACATTTTTTATTACTGCAACTATCCTAAGTTATTTGCGAGACGTCGTTTCGTTACCAAACGCTACGTTTATTGCTTGTAAGCTGCAAGTGCGGTTAAGGTTGACCTGAAACCACAAACCCTCCTAAATTCTGCTTCTAACAACGCAATATATTTGTATTTTTGTCATTGCAGAAAGACCACTGACTGTTAGGTTAACCAAAAGAGTAACGATGATTTCCTAAGAATTTGAACTCTTTGGTATCCAGTTAGTCAATATACATACATACATACATGTAAGTTTTTGTTCAGTATGTAAAATACAATTATTTCGTTATTTTTTATAATGTATTATCTTTCTTTTCGAAAATTTTACTGCACCAGTTGGTTTGAATATCTACGTAAGCTGTCTGTAATACAGAATAAAGATACTACATGGTATTTTAAATCTTGCGTGTTTTGGTTCATGTAAACGTAAGATTTATTTATATACAGGAAACCAATGGGGACACTGGTCTAGGCCCCCAATAGGGAGCAAGTACTACATAAATGAGGGCGTGGGGTTCAGAAGAACGGACCAAAGAGTCTCGTGAGAGAATGTGCTTCTAAGTTTATTAAATTACATAAACCGCCAAGAAGCTTATTTATTTATTTATTTTACGGCACATGATTTTGCTATTTAGACTAAAGAAGACCCTAAAGAAGATTCGAAACACGACGCAGATCCTCGAGGTCCCACTTTCGTGATTCTGATAATAATGATTTAGTTATGTTGTAAGTTGTCATCAGTACAAAATTAAAAACTTGGCATGGACTAACTAGGAAGAGAGGCCTCCGACTTTCTTGATGCAGGCTCACATTCTTTTGGGCGACACGGCCTTGATAAAAGCGAACGTGACCTTGTTTTAAATCATGTTGGACTTGTTTTCGCCATCAGTTTCAACGCATCTCCTTAAATATTCCACTATATTTTGTTAATTCAGGTGGATGCAGAATAACCTTTGAAGAAAGTAGAATCTAGAGTTTTCATAAGATACACCTTAGATTATGTAAAATTACACTCCTGTTACAAAAGCCGTAGGATCGTAGTCAGGTGATTGTATACGCCCCAATAATTATAACCTTGTTCTCAGCAGAAAGTTCATTAATATGCGGGTTATTGTAAAAATAGAATAGTTAAATGATGCTTTTCGCTTAGTTCTTCGACATGCTTCATCGTCTCCATATGTTCAATTAACATTTCGTTCACTCTTTATCATTCACATTACATACAATGATATTGGGCATTGATGATTAGATTTATAAAGAAAGAAATATTTCATTAAATATATCTTTGGAAACTAATGCGCCAGAACTTCATTTGTTTAAAATTGAACGTTGCGTAGCCATGCTTACTCATAGGCAATCACACAACACAGTAATGTACTGCTCGGTTGCATAACTACAAAAGCTTGGGAAGTACAGTTAATGTATTTAGTAGACTTATACATTATAAAGATTTGTGGAAGTTTAAATACCTTTTGCGTGAATAACATGTATTATTTTTAATCATTGGTTCAATCCAGGCTGGAAAACATGTTAAAAACAAGCAGGTATTATCTCCAGTTTATATAGCTATCCAGTGCAACCTCAATTATAAACGAAGATGAGTGGTACAGAGTTTTAGGAACATGGAATTCTGAAGTTTTTTTGAAACATGGCAGAATGTGAAGTGGAATAGATTGTGCAACAAATTTGTTCATGAAAATTAGAACTGATTTTTTTAAATTTTTAGGTGAAACCCGAATGAAATGTGTGTCCAATCCTACCCTTTTTAGACGAATATGGTAGTGTGCGTAAAGCGAAAAAAAAAATAATAATAAATAATAATTGGCATGTCACATGTGTCGTGTATATTATATTTACTTCTAATCCCAGGATATTTCTGTAACTTTAAGTGTATACTTGTACATATCAAACGCTTAATATTTAATTATTCAAAACAATATTGTTTTGTTTATTTCATCACTAGCCAGCGAGGAACTTCTACCTACGCAAACTAGGAAGCTCCCTTTCGTCACAGTTTCGTAAGGAGCTCCAGCTGAAGGACAAATAATACGCATGGAAATTATATGAGGTCTACTACAAAAGAGCATAACAAGCTAAAATTCACTTTCTATGAAGTTAATAGTGTCAGAAATTTTAGTTAGACTGTAGGTCACAATGAGGTTATCCATTCGTTTGCAAGGAAGAAAGTTTGTCGCGTGGTGATGTAATCTTGTAATTATGAATGTAAAATTTCTCTTTCAAAGTAAAAGAACGTTAAATTTTAAAAATTGACAGACAGTAAAAAGGATCACAGATTGCAAGCTTCAGTTTCGTCTGATGCATGTTAACTTCTGGAGAACATTTGCTGCCATCTAACGACAAAATGTGCAACTTTACTACCTTTGCAAAAAAAAAAAAAAAAAAAAATCAGAAATTCGTTTTCGTTCAAGAGTTACAGTGGTAAGTAACGGGAGGATGTAAGTCACCATTATCCGTTAAGGTGTTAACGGACTGACTCCGTTAACGAACTCGGCATGGTAATTGTTCTAGCAAAAAATAGAATTCAAAAAGTTACTTTCGTTCCAGTTATATGGTGTAACGGATGAACGTAAGTCACCGTTACCCGTTAAGATGTTAATGAATTGACTCCGTTAACAAACTCGAATTGCTCTAGCTATCTACTAAAAAAATGGAATGTAAAAATTCCCTTTCGTTCCAGACATATGGAGTAACGGATGGACGTAAGTCACCGTTAGCCGTTAAGATGCTAACATATTGACTCCGTTAACAACCTCGGCCGAGATAATCATTCTAGCTATCTTTTGTCAGAAAAATTCAAGAATTAGTTTTCGTTCAACAATTTTCGTATGATATAACGAACGGAAGTTCTTACGGTCGTAATAACATTACAATATTTTAAGTGATCTTCCTTGTGGCTAAGCGGTGGCTTACGCCCTTTTCCTTGGAAGACCCCTATTCTATTTACTGTGGTTCGGATTCTACGTTAAGCTGTGGATCTACGTCCCGTACAGTCCCTCTGCTCAGCGGCGCAAATCTGTCTTCAGCATTTGGGAGGGGGAGGACGGGTAAGACCTTCTTTTATTAGCGATGTTCAAAATATTTATGAAGTTAAAAATCAATCAGGATCAATCAGGATGATCAATCAATCAATCAATAAATCAATCAGGAGGATCAGGAAAGCAGAGTTGTCTTCAACATTGTGGGGCAGACAGACTAGGCTTATTTTAGGGGGACATTAATTTCATCTTACTTTTTTTGTGGCAATCGGACACAAATCATCATATTTCTCCCCCCAAAATATATTTCAAATCAGATTATTGGGGGGACAGTCCCCCCAGTTCCAAGATTGGAGGGAACATGTCCCCCTCATTCCTCGGGATTTGCGCCAGTACCTCTGCTGAAAGGAATGCTAAACTCAACTCAAATAACAAATAATAAGCGCGCCTTGCATGATCCTAATAAAAATATTTGTAAAGTTTATTTATATATTTATTTATTTATTTACTAGCTGAAAGTACCCATTCTTCGCATGGGGGCTGTATTTGGAAGTCAACGCATGTAGGAGTGTCACCATTCATCTCAGCGATCGCGAAAACTATGGATTTGACACTAATATCGTTCATTTTGGACTGTTTTTACATGTCTCGGTATCCTCCCCCCCATGACCCCCGGCCCGCTGCCGAATGGGGTGAATTTGGAAGTTAATGCAATCGGAGTTTCACCATTGATCTCAGGGACCGCGAAAACTATGAATTTGACACTAATATCTTTCAGTTTCTATTATTTTACACGTCCCGGTAAACGCCCACCCCTGGTTCGAATTTTAAAAAAAAAACGCTTCGTCTCAATCTGAGGCCTGGACTAAGGTACCCGTGACCAAAATTTGGTAACTCTCGGTCCACTTGTCTGGTCTCCAGGCCACACACAGACAGACAGACAAACAAACTCTTTATTTTATTTATATTATATTAGATTAGATTTATTTTGCTAAATTACGAAAAGAGAGGCCTCGACTCAGCTGCCCACCTAGGATCTTGGGTCTCTACGTTTGTGGGTGACAATAATAATAATTGATTGATTAATCAACTAAAACCCATACGAATGTTTGTTACACACATCACATGCTACAGTATTTGCATCTAATTTGATTAGAATGAATTGCTTTTACGCAAACAAGGAAGTTCTCCCTGTTAAACGCTACAATACGTTGAATGTATGATACCAATTTAAAAATTATTGATTAGATCTATATATGACGCTTGCAGAAATACGAGAGGTTAGTCTACAATATGACGTTCAGACAATACATTCCCATTGTTTGTAGAAAACAATATGAGCAGTTCTACCTATATGTATTATATTACTCATTGTTTGCTGTAAATAACAAATTCAATTGTGTACCTTTTAGCAAAACGAGTTGCATATGGTATTGAAAGTCACTTGATGCGAGTAAACCATTACTTAAAGACTATGAAATTTGTAGAACTGCGTTTCTGAATATTTATATGACAGTTCATTGTGGGATTAAATACGTCTTTGTGAATCTAGACACAAAAGATGCATTTCAATTTGTAGGCATTCATTGGGTTAACGTTTTTGTTTGTATGTCGTTTTCTGGTTTTCACTTGAATAATATGTGTGGATCGATTGTTCTTGATACGGTTTTGTGTTACAACACTTCGATTTTCGAAAAGTTAGATTAGGTACAAAAGTTTCTGGAGTTTTGCCCATTGGTTATTCATGCGTGGTGCGTACACAACCACAAATGTAACAACCTTTTGTGTGGTCAAATATTGACACTAGTAATCATCATAGATAGCTGGCATTATTAAATGAGTATGTGTTTCGCTTTGTTGGAGTTGAACTCTCTGATCGTGTACTTAGGTGATGGGAACTAACTGCTGTATCGCATGTCTATACTTTCTTTTGTATTTATTCTGTGTGTTCCTTTTTATCATAGAATTCCGAATGGTATGGCGTTTATATGCTTATACTTGACTGTCCTTATTACAGAATTTGCCAGCTGTGTCTCGTAAATAAATTCCAACTCTCCAATTTATGATTGTTTTAAACGATAGCTTTCTGAAAAGTCGGTTTTAAATGACAGTTTTTTTTTTCTGTGGAGTCCTGTCAAATTATGCTACCAAATTAATGACACGTTTTTGTGTGTTAAAAATTTGAACATTAAATGCAAAAATTTCATGTGTAATTTTCTTCCAAGCAAAGATAGGAATAACGAAGCGAGTGTTAAGAGAAAAGGAAAATATATTTTGGAATCTTACAGTAAGAATTTAGAATAAGGATTTTTAAATGCTTTATGTGGAGGTTTCTATTGTACGGGCAGGATTTACAAGAAGTCGAAACCGTATTGTGTAACCAGAAAGAATGGACAAAATTTTATGTTTGCAACGTAAAAAGCAAGGAGAAAAATAAGAAAGCTGGAAAAGGAGTAACAATATTAAATATGATTGAAGAGAGAAGGCGGAGCATTACGGTATTATAGAGGAAGAAATATGTATTGCAAATTGTAAGTGTAAGGATACGTAATTGGAAGGTTGATTTGAAACAGGATCAAACTTAAGTCAATTGGATCGATTACTCCCAATTGTTTCCCGCGGCTAAGGAGACCTGTGCCAGAATGTAATATATTATCAGGTTGTCAAGTACAAACAACTCAATTGCAAGTTGGTAGGGAACCGAGGTCCAATCAAAATTGTTTTCAGTTAAGCCCCGCATTTTCTAAGACTGACCCTGAATGAAATTGACTGATTTGTATTTAGGTCCGTTTTCAACACCGAGGCTATATAGGACACGACCTACAGTTTAAGGTGAAATCTGATGCACTGTAATGCATCCGAATATTTCTGATCGGAAATCAAACCCGGCACTTCGTGCATCAAAAGCTTGTGCTCCAGCACCTAGTCTGGGCACAAAGGCAATGAATTGGTGTTTTAAGTAGAGTAAATTGAAGACAAAAATGTTGCCAAGGTAGACCTTAAACTGAGAAATAAATAATTTTTTTGAATTTGATAATTACCCTAAATGTCAACAATTGACTAGTGTAATCTCCTTCATATCTTATCTCACAGACACCACATAAATTTATTGGATGCTGTTTTGATGGTGAGTGTTATTGCCTTCTCTCCTGATATTATACTTACCCTTGTAGTCGTTTATGTTGGATCCTTCTCTGGTTCTTTTTAGCAATGGAAAACATGCTGATTTAAAAAGAGAATGTGAAAACGTTTATCTTGATCTTACGTGGAATATTCTTATTCTCTCTTTTTAGAGAATATTTTCATCCAGTTCTCCTTTCTTAAACTTCTTGAAATCCACTTGAATTTTCTGAATGCCAAGAGTATTTACTGAAGGAGCTCTGTAGTTGCAAGAGCTAATGGAAGCAAAATGTTTCACAATATAACTCTTGTCTTCATTTACTGCCATCTGGGACCGAGATGACAATGTTTGCATTCGCTTTATCAGTTTTTTGTGTAAGTTGCTGTTTTTTTTCTTTCTTTTTTTCGCCGTTTTCTTGCACTGCTATTAAATCTCTTCGTTTGTTTTGCATTAGAAAAAAATGGACTACACAAAAGCGAGAAGATAACTTGAGAAGATAAACATCATTAACTTCTTACGAAACAAATCCTTATTTTTATAATTTGCATTTTTATTTAAATTTTATTCGTTTTCCTAGCTAACTCTACTCACATAACACAAACGTCCGTTGGACGTACCTTGGAAATACTACTGTTCGCTTATGTCCCAGAATGAAACTTCCCGTGGGATTTATGTGGGACATTTCTTGGGCTCTTTGCGGGATAATCACACGATTACTTTTGAATATCCAAAAACTGTTCCGTGTTAAGCACATTCCATTTAAATCCAATGGGGACACGGTAGCTCACTGGTAGAGTGTTCACCTCTGCAGCATGGGGTCTCTAGTTCCATCCTAGTTCGCGCCAAATGGGCTTTGTGGTGGGCAAACACCGTGTTCGTTGATTCACCGTTTCCTCCTACTTTATTTATTCTACCATTGCATTCATTTCTAATCATCGTCCTCTCCTTTAATCTAGCCGGTATATTCGTGGGACATAAAACAAAGGTTTTTAATTCAAGTATCGTTAATACTTTTATTATCCTCAAAGTTTCTGCTCCAAGTGCAAAGAATGCCTCCACAATTGTACGAGCCCAATGGGACGTTGAGATAACTTTCCGTGAGCTTTGTGGGTAATTTCAGTTAGGAATCTTAAATCTAACACAAGTCGATATTTAGCTTTCTTCCGTCAATAATGAGTAAAACTCTCACTTTAATACTCACGATCTTAGTCTGTAATTTTTGGTTTTTATTTTAAACTCAGAAACTAACGTGCAGCCTTCAAACTTCAGTGTACAACATTCGACTACAGAGTAGTAAATACTTAATTGTATAGAGACTGGCCAATCTATCCTAAGTAAAAGGACTCAACTAGAGCCTTAATTACACTCGTTCTCCCCCTGAAAATAGCATTAATGTCAAAACTAATAAGCGTACACAAATTAGTGTTTGTCTGCTTATAACCATGTAACCGAAGGTCCATCGTCTCACACTTACACACATACATACACATGCACACAAATATACATACATACGTACATACACATATACATAATGTGTAATTTTTAATTCACAATAAATCCATGTTAAAACTACTTTTTTCATAATCTCACATTCAAACTTTAATCACATTATCAACTCGGTAACAACCCTGTAATGTATAAAATTACCGGCATTAAAAGTAATTGAAAATGTCTTTGTAATGCAACCTCTCACACCAATTTTAAACCATACTTCGTCAGTATTATTGTAGTAAATCTAAACTACACACAATATCTTATTTAACCTCTTTATTCTATATCTATGCTTACATTTTAATCTCAATTCCTTAAATCAATCGTGTTTTGTAAACCTAACCTCTTTATTCTATATCTATGCTTACATTTTAATCTCAATTCCTTAAATCAATCGTGTTTTGTAAACCCACTATCTTTACTTACATCATAATATAAATCTTATTTAACATTCATAATCTTCCTCTAATCTTGTCTTAACATAACTCCAATCTATCTATCTTTCTTTGCACATATTACTCTCTTTACTATGTAACGGTCTATTATCATCTTTGTAAGCACTTTGTGCCATTCTCCAATATCCAACACTACTGATACGTAAACTCACGCAATTTAACTGAGCTCTCCATTTGGTCTGCGTGTTATTCGTGAGTAAGGATACGCGGAATCACCATTAGTATATATTTTCAAAATTCAAATACAATTCTGAAGCAAGTTTACCCTACAAAAAACTAACAATGAAATATGAGGAGGCATTCGGTTACTGTGTATATAATAAAGCCACATCGCAGTATTCACCTTGTAGAACTGAGGAAAAGCCCTGGAAAAAACATTAGTCACAATGAACGACTGTAGATTCAAACCCGGAACCTCTTGATTGTAAAGTGGAAATGATTGTTCAATGTATGATTCAGTATGTCATTTATTTCCTAAAGAAAAGCTCGGAATGACAAATGTTAGTATGGAGTTTCTGTTGTCAATGTTTGACCCGTTAATGCTAAAGTTGCAAATTAATAGCATTCTCGGATCCTTGTCCGGAATTGATTCTTTGCTTCGAGGGAGATAATCAATTTTTCTTTTCTTTTCTTTTCTTTTCTTTTTTTTTTTTAATTTTTCAAAGCAAATTTCAAATTTATCGAAATCTCTTTGCTATGTTGATCACGCTCGAAACAATCTGATGCATATTTTCGAAGTCTGGTTAATTTTGCGTGTAAATTTTAATAGAATAGTCATACTGCCTTAACTATAACATAGGGTGAGACAAAAGTCACGAAGGGGCTATAACCGTGAATATTTTTTTTTATTTATCAGTAGTTTCCATTGATGTTTCACAGACTTAAAGACCAATGGTGGAAGATAGTATACACTTATGTGTGGAATATATTCTTAGGTAGATATCCACCATTATGAGCCTCACAGATACGGGACCTGTGAGCATTGCCGCGCACTGCATCCTGTGAAGTGCACTGTGTGGTGTGGCATGACGTCAGAAACTAAGATTGAGCCATAGCTGGGCCATAAGATGATTTAGCCAATGCAGTAACAGTGACTGGTAATCGATATCGAATGTGATTGAAACTTTCCCAGTGGGAGCTCATGTGGTTCGGATTAGACATTAATCAGTAGGTCCCGTCTCATATAGCCTCGCTGCTGAAAGGAGCGTTAAACTCAAAATCAATTCAACTCAATGTGATTGAGACTATTGTGCATCCTGCAATGGAGAACATGCTTGAGATGTGGTTTCAACAAGATGGAGTCATGGCACACACGACATGGACCTCAGTTGGGTGTTTGAGGACCATTTTGGAGGTTCATCACACTGACACAAATTGGCCCTCCCTTCGCCGGACCTCACTCCACTTGATTGTTTTCTTTGGAGGTATCTGAAGAACAAAGTGTATGTGAAAGTGAACAAAGCACAAACAATATAGTACTTCAAGGACAATATTCGTACAGAAATACGGGCACTCGGACCAGAAGTGTTGACCCTATCATGAATTATGTGCAACACAGGGACCGTATCTGTGAGACCTATGATGGCGAACACCTACCTGAGATTATATTCCACATGTACGTGTTAGCTATCTTCCATCCTTGACTTTTAAATCTGTGAAATATCAATGAAAACTAATGATAAATAAAAAAGTTATTCACAGTTATAACTCTTTCGTGACATTTATCCTACCCTGTATTATCATAGTATTTCGACTATTTTAAAAATGTTTCCTTCCAACATATGCTGTGAAATTCGTCCTTCTGCGAGCCACATTCTGGGTTTTCATTTACGAAGAAATCTAATATATATATATATATATATATATATATATATATATATATATATATATATATATATATATATATATATATATAAGCACTTTCACTATAACTCTCTGTTGGCGCACTGCTTTCTGCATTTGCATGTGATGCTGCTGTGGTACTGTTACTGCTGTGGTTTAAACTTAAGTGCTCCATTTCCCCCCTCTCTTATTGCAAAGAGAATATCGCCACTACGCTCATGTCTGCACCAAGGAAAAACAGAAGACAATAACCCAATTCTGGTATGAAGTTATGTCAGAAACTGAAATTCATCGAAGACATTCAACATTCAACACAATATGGGAATAGCACTTCATCACGAAGAAAGGACGGGGTTTTCGTAGGGTTTTCGGGCTTCGTGCCCATTGAGACTTTCGATCAGGGCACCAAAATATACAACATACTGCAATACCAGGCAATTTAACGGAAACCGGATTTCCATAAGCTCTGAGCGAGTGGATAGGGGAGTTTGAAAGTTGGATGAACAAGCATGATATATGAAGAACGAGTAGGACATCGATCAACTTCAGCAAAATCAAAACGACAAAATTTTGTGCAAGATAGTCTCAAATGAATCGTAGGTCCATCATTATAAGCTAGAATCCAGATAGAAGGTGGGGAGTGCAAAAAACCTAGAATCATTAATGAGAAAGAAATTTAAGTCTCAAACTTCTGCGGGAAAAGCAATGCTAAATATGATTTGGTACTGCAAAAGGCTTATACTGAAAGGTTACCTGGAAAAGGGACGCAAAGTTAAGAGTGCAAGATATAGCGATTTACATGCCAACAGTCTGAAGCCAGCAATTTGGACGAAACTGCGAGATCTATTGTCAAAGACAGTATTTTTGTCGCAAGATCACTGTACTCTGTTCTTCCGTGGTGCACAATGCCAACGGAGCACCCATGTTCTCTTTCCAATCGAAGGAAGAAAATGGAACAATTAAAATCAAAGTTTTGAAGCTTTACGACAACAGTATGCATAATAACATAGAGGTAGTGCGCACATTCTAAAGAGAGTTATAACGATTTTTGAGTTTTTCTGGTAGTATTATAAAATTAATTCAAGACTATATATTTCTTAAAATTAATGCAAGCTTTCAAAGTGAATTTTCTTTCTTGAACAATCCGATAATGAAACAAAAATCTTTCAGTAAAATGTTGAATAAGGGAAACTGGGCCAGTTTCCATTAACCTCATTAGGCGAAGATATCATGTCACAGATTTGTCCCATATGTCACTGATTTGAAACAAAGGACCATGGCTCTCATTGTTCTCCCTTCAAAAATGATGGTTATTAACAGAATTAATCTCAGTAATATGAAATTATATTATAAATTAAGGTGGATATTGTAACCAATGGAAATATAACAATCATTATAATAACAGCATGCCTTTTGTAAAATATATATATTTCAAGCGAATAAATTATCGTAGAGGGAGCGTTTCTCAAACTTGTGTCGAGTCTGCTAAATGACATTTTATATTATTTGAGAATAGAAGATAGTAATTTCTCATAGCTTCTGCGTTGGTATGATCCTAAAATGAATTTAGAGTGGATCGTTAAGACATCTTCACCTCCTCTCGTTTAACATTGGCAGTAAGTACCGCACAATTACCCTCTCCTTCTTTACATGCTAATTATCCGTGGCAAATCTTTTGTCTTCTGTGATAAATGATGAGGTTTTCCTTCTTTGTCACTGTGTTGGTATGCATGACATGTAAACTAGGAGTGAAAGAGGAAAAAATTGTACTCTTAAAAGACTATGAAGTGGTGCTGAACAATTCAGCTATTATTATAGGCTTCCATAATAGAACTCATTTGTCGTCTTGCCCTCATTTTCTCGTTTGTCTTTTGCTAAAGATGAACAAGAAAAAATATGTAAGAATTTGAAGAAAACAAAAGTCAAGAGAGAGAGGAGGTTGGTTGGGAGACTACATGATAAGAAGTTATTGCGATTTTCCTTTCATTTGTCTTCGTTTAGCTTCGTTAAGTGATCTTAATTACAAGCGTAAGTTCTCTTCTTTTTTCCCTAGTATAGATGTACACATACACACTAGCGAAAAAAAGTGTTACTTTCTTTTCTAATTATATATGGAGCGCTGGTGGTTTCATTTTCCTTCCCTTGTTTCGATGGGACACAATACTAAATTTGTGACAACTATACATAATCAGGACGTTTATTTTGAACAAAAGATCTTGTAAAATGACAAGAGGATGTGTTGGAAACGGATGATAGACTCTCGAAAATCCAGTAACTACTGAGTATTTCTTATAGGTTACTTTTCTGTTTGTGAGAATCAAATCTTGCAACTTCAATTCCACTGTAATCAAAGTTGTGAAATTTTGTACAGATACGTAAATCCACTGATGATACAATATCGTGCAGGTGCGGATTAGTTCAATTAGCTCAGATATTGACTTATGATTTACTTATAAATTATTATAAATTATTCAAATAAAGATAATTATATAAATGGGGATGAGAGCTGACAGCACACACACAACTAATATTGTGGAGAGTTATACGTCAGTGCATAAATAAGACTCAACAATTTCAAATGATAAAATAGCAACTAGATTGGGTAGAAAGTAAAAGAGGGAGAGAAGAAAGGCTTTAACTATTAGGAAATGAGCACGTAATTATCCTTCGTTCTTGATGATGCTGTATTTGTTCCAATTGAAGTGACTCTCCGAAGTTGCTGCGAAACTTCCTGGGTTGTATGCAATGAAACCAGTGCATTACATAGTCTTCACTACAAAACCAAAATTGAGAAATATTCATGCATACATATTCACAAATACTCTATACGAAAGAAATTCGTGACTTCAATATTTTAAATCACGATTTCTAATGTGCCACCTTGGTTTGACGGTTCTCACATCTCGGTCTTCTTCTGATTCAGGTGCTGATAGATGGGACAGTGGGAAGTTTCATATATTTTTCCGCTTTCCACTTTATTTTGATGTAAGAAGTATTGTAGAAGTATTGGGTTCGATCCCAATATCGAACTGACGGCCAGTTACCGGTATTATGTTCCGCCAGACACACCATGAGGAAGCAGCAAATTTTTCCTGTTTTCTTTAATCATCTGCCACTTTAGATCTGCGAGTCTAGCTTGTATATAACAAGAAAACAAAATGAAGTAAAAACAAAAATTTCTTTTCCATATGCCAATCAAACACCTATTTCCTTCCGACACACTCAACATTCTACTTTTAAAAAAAAAAAAATCCTCCCATCTCTCAATGTTTTACTGTCCTTCTACACTTTCCATCTATCAGCACCTGACTGATACACACTAGCAAGAATCAGAAAAAGACAGAGATGTGGCATTTGACCAGAGAGGACGTTCAGAGTCTTCGTATTAGAGGAGAGGTACCTGATCGTCTAGCCAAGCCCAGGTTCTGCTACCAGTGGACAAAGTTGTGAAGATCGAATGAGTTAGAGTTCGATTACCAGCCATGCAGCATCTTGTCTCTAATCTAAGTATACCAAAGTTTTAATATCGATTTCGAATAAGGATGCGCACGAGACAAGATTTGAGGCTGTCTCGTCTCGAAAATGTACTGTAAAAGTGATGTCTCGACTCGAAAAACGTATATTTTTCTATAGGAAGAGCTGTGTCTCGACTCGAATTTTGTCAGGATAATTCTGTCTCGACTCGACTCGTGCGCATCCCTAATTTCGAACAAGACCAGACTTTCTTCTGCATCAGAGCACTGTAATGTCACATATTAGAGAAAAACCTATATCCTATACCCTTCTGCTTATACAATTTCAATTTTTCTGTGCTTTCGGGAAGTAACAATGTTAAGTTAATGGAACACCTACACTCTTGTTTTAAAATTCCTATACCCATTTCCCTTTACTATTGAGCTAATATGAACACTCCTGCAAAGCTTCTTGGCACAAAAAAAAAAAAAAAAAAAAAAAAAAACCGAAGACAATAACATTCAAATCCTTGTCAATGTTTTTCCCCTCAGTTGTCTTTTTCATTCTACTATGGATGCGAGAACTATGTTCGCTGTCTTTCCTTTCATTTGAACTGTTCTTTTACGTATGGTGACAAAACCAGTATGTGCTCACTTGTATACACAGTTTCGAAATAATGTATCGTTATGCATTTCAATGAATGTCACTTCTTTTTTCTACAGTTAATAAAAATTCAACATGTCTTATTTCACTTAAAAGTAGAAAAACAACAGTTTATTCCGATTTGCAGAGATTGACTTGGAGATCGAACATGGCATCTTTGGTTTACTGTTTCTGAAGATACCCGAAGTGGACTTAGAAAAGTTTTAGCTCAAAATAGCCTTAATCAATGCTCTCGCATTCTTTTTGGAATATAGTTTACATATTATAGGCGAGGGTAAATGGTCGATTAGTTATTTCGGAATTTAACGTTTCTTTTAGGAGCGAGGCTATGTGAGAAATTAAATGAAATTTCTAGTTTATCGTCCGACGATTGTGTACCAAGGCTAAGGGAAACTGTGACGATGATAATAAATGAAGTAGTTGAGTAAAGAAGGTGGGAAAATCCCGAGAAAACCCACGAACACCACAAAGCCACTTTGACAAGAGCTGGGATCGAACCAGAGACTCCAAGCATCACAGGTGAGCACTCTATCACTGAGGCCTCCTCGAGAAGCTTATATGAGAAGCTTATCAAAAGATTAACCTGGAGTTCCAACCATATGAGCTTGCACCTTCAATCGAAGCCGGGTCTCCCGCACCCAAGGCACCGTACACTAACCATGTACTCATGATGGAGTTCTGAAAATAAAAGGCTTCGTAGATCAGTTTTTAAACAACTTTTTTAGGAAAGTGATTTATATGAAGATACTAGATTTTTCAAATAAAATAAAATAAAATCACTGCTTTTAGATTGTTCTTAAACACTAGTATTCCAAATCTTAGAATATTCACATATAAGAAGAGAATAATCTTCGCCTACCTGTCAATTTTCTTTCTGATTCCACCACTTTATATTCTCTTTGTGATCGTCATCTTTCAGTGACTGGCTTCATCTATCACAGCTAATGTCTACTTGAGCTAAACGCAGGCCCTAATGTCCAATTAAATGCTTCTGAAGCCCACTAATGGACATACTGAATGGCTGTATTGTTAGTTGAATAGGGTACTTTGAATGAAATCTGCTTGTGCAAACAGCGTTAGTAGTTTACCCCATTCACAGCCATCCGTTCGTTTATTGGAATTTCTCCAGAAATGCAACCGGTATACAAGGATTCATGTTTTCTTCAGTCAGGGCGTTTACTTCAGCTTGTGTAATGTAAAGATAAAATATCAATCGTTCGTATTTGTTTTCTGTGCGATGAATATACGTACGTTACCATCAAGAACTACTGGAAATTGAATGTGCAGTCTTGTTTAATAAATCTTTCCCACCTACCTTGTTTTAAGACGCCATATTCCGACAAGTGTACATACGAAATTCTAATGTTTTGGTTCTAAATATGATCTCAATCGACCAATGAAAATTCTTATTTGTTTGGTTTAATTCCAACCGTGGATAAGAATTAAGGGCTTCTCAAAGAGAAATGGATGCCAGTTTTTTTTTAAAGACTGTACATTTTGTTGCAAATAATATACAGAATTGTTAAATCGGCTTAATCCTGTCTTTTCGCAATAAATAAGTAAATAAATAAATAAAAAGTGAAGTTCACTTGACGCCTCCAAAATTGGATGTGGACTAGAGCTGAGAACATTAGGTGGATCAGAAAAACAATAAGAAATTGAAAATAGTAGAAGATAAACAAAAATAATATTGGATATAATTAAATCGAGAAAGATAAAACGATTAGATTACTGAAAGAGGAACTAGGGTATGAAGTACATGATATAAAGTACGGTAGAAGAAAATAAATCAATGAGAGAAAAGATGGTTTCAGAGTTTGTGTCTGTGCTTTCTACAAGAAGGTACTATTAAGTTTCGGCTTTAGAACACAGTAGTATCTGTGTCCAAATTACAACTGGCGCTTAGATCCGGTGGAGTTGGCGCATGCGAAGATGACCATGTAAGATCAACTCTCACAGTATAGGCCGCCGTTCTCCACCACAGTATCTCGCTTCCAAAATAGGTGGATTGCAAGAGCACACCACCGGTTCTGGTGAGATAGTATCAAGATTCATGATTTGTTGTGTATATATACTTTCTGAAGATAATAATCTAATGTTGCGTCGTTTCTTTACGAAAACTGATTTAGTTACATTCTAAAATATTGTTTCCGACCTTGATAAATGTACCCTATCTTGAGGATGAAAGTTCAGGTGGACTCAAACGGGGAAAGAAGGTACAGAGCAAAAACTGTAAATAAATAGATATATCTAATAAGGTTGTTACTAGAAATCAGAATCTATTGTGGCTAAAAGAGTAACATTTGTGCCTTAATTAATTGAGACCCGAGTCGATTCGGAAGCTCCTGTAGTTGAAACTTCATGTTAAACTGTAGACTAGCCATTTCTAACTATACAATGTATGATGCTGGAGCACATTTTTTAGAATCAGAGAAATACCGGTAGCTGAGAGAAGCACGAGCAATTGAGCAAAGGAAGGGAAAGAATGGGGTAGAAGAATGTAATAAACAAGTGTTGGCAGTGTACAGGTAGAAATGGATTCTTCAACTACGTATGCCTGAGAAACCTTCGACTACACTATCTCGATGTTCTTATTTATCTGTCACTACTGCTTTCCTCGAGGCCTGATTTTCTGCCTGCTTCTCATTTTCGTATGTTTTACGGACAATGACAAGGGATGCAGCAATGTTGCCAATTTAGCCATTTTCACACGGTATCACTATAATTTTTGGTCAATTCTGCGTTCGTAGCCATTTGTGAGTACCGGTAATTGAATACCATCCAAATCAAAACGTTTATAAAATTACAAATAGAAACAGAGTGAAATACGATTTACTATTTTGCTAATCCATCTGCTTGTAATTATACTCAGTGTGCGAATTAGATCATCTATATTGGGGGGGATAAAATTAGGCCAAAGGACATAGTCTGAAGGTTCAAATTTCAAAATGAGACAATAAATGCCTTACCCCCCATATATATATATATATATATATATATATATATATATATATATATATATATATATATATATATATATATATATATATATATGTGTGTGTGTGTGTGTGTGTGTGTGTGTGTGTGTGACATCTGTAATAAATAAGAGATTTATTAATTTAATAAATCTACCGACAATAACTATGCACATATATATTGTCTGACATACACACACCCCACTAAACCTTTCTGAACGTGTTTTAATGTTGTACTCACTCTTGTCCCCGTAGCTCTCTAAGGTTTATTTAGTTAATAATTCGGCTCGAGCGATAGCCATGATCACAAGCATATGTTAATTTTTCCACTCATATTGAAAGCTTCCACTTTGCATTAATACATACAGGTTGCGAAAAGAATCCTACTTCAGTGTTGTGAAAACCACTAAAATTATCAGTTAAACCGGACTTTCTTTCTTTCTTTCTTTCTTTCTTTCTTTCTTTCTTTCTTTCTTTATTTATTTATTTATTTTTTAAGAAAATCTAGATATTGGCCTATCAAATAAGAAATGGATTGTTGCTGGTCCCGATTTCTCACATCAAGGTCAAATCGAAGGCCAAATATTTAAAATATCTCAATTCAAATTTCGAGCTTGTGCTTCTACTTCCCGCTAAAGCTGTGCTCATCACGACTTTTTTTTCTCCAAATATCGATTCCGTGATGGGCACAGAAAGTCAACACTTAAAAATTACTTTACTGTTAGGTTGAAGATGAGCTGATTCACTATGGGCTACGTTATTCAAATAAAATAAAACATTACACTGAAGTTTTTTAGACAACATTAATTGCGTGGACAGCAAACTGTACAGCGAAAAGATGGAAAAATGAAGGGTTAACTTTTAAAAAACCCGCTCCAGTTGAAATCAGGCCCGTAGCTAGGAGGGGGCGAGGGGGATGAGCCCCCCCTGTGGCTACCTTCAGCTCCCCCTAAAACTTTCACCAGTGTTTTAAATGCTTCTATATAAAGAAACGAGCAATGCATGGAAACACTGTTTTTGTTTTATCATATTCAGACTTTGGCCACAAACTAAAGTTATGAGAAATACTTTGTCGGAAGTAACATTTCATTTATTTTGCCAACTACACTCCTTCAGTATTTTTATAAAAATAAACCAGAATAAACCAGATGGTTTTGTCTTCTTATTCTGTTTCAACCCGATTGCAGTTGGTATACAAAGAACGCCGTTGTCAGGCCTGGTGGCTTGTGCCATAAATAAGTCATCTTCGAATTCAAGGAGGAAGGTTGGGGATGGAGAGTTGCTGTTGTAAAATGAGTTTGGGGGGGGGAAGCCACCAAACGAAAAGAGAATGAGAGGAAGTGTTTTGTCTTTTTCTCCACCTCGCCAATTTTCATCGGCGTACAACAGAGGTTTGAAAATATAGATTTTTCATGGCAGTACAGTAAATCTTCTTCTACGATCCACAAGTACTTTCGTATGTAGGGTCAGTATAGTAGGCGGAGTGGCTGTTTTATTGCCCCTTCTACTGCCTCTCTTGGTGCCAGTCGGTAGCCATCAGATTTTCTTCGACATCAATAGATAACATTTGTTCATACGCGTAGTTCGTGTGCGTGCGTTAGAGAAGTCAATGATCCGCAGTGGTGGGTGTTTGTGCTTTAGTGCCGCTCGGAGATACGCATAAGTTTGTGTCTTGGTGGAAGCTGTTTGAGTTTTCAGTGCATTAATGACTAATGACTTTTATAGTAATTAAGCGTCTGTTTTAACTAATTGCGTGCGCATCGTGATGTGTTTTGCGTTCTTTCTGCAAGCACAGTGAGTTTTTTTTAATTAAGATTTCAGTGTAAAAATGGATAAATTTATAATACGTACGAAAGTCACTAGTGACCCCGTTGTTTCCGTTCCATCATCAGCGAATGACAAAAACAAGAATATCAGTACTATACCACAAGATATTTCAAAACCGGGGGAAAATATTAAACAAATAAAACTGGAATCTTATCCTCGGAATAAAGACGGACGATGCTTTCAAACGGAATGGTTTCAGAGATTTACGTGGTTGGAATATTCGCAATCCCGGGATGCTGCGTTTTGTTACGCATGCAGACAGTTTCAACCTTATGGATGTAAAGAAGTAGCTTTTACATCTAAAGGTTTTAGTAACTGGAAGGCCGCTCTTGACAAATCAAAAGCAGGTTTAATAAAACATGCCGCAACAACCACACATATCGTTGCAATGAATATGTGAGGAGAGAAACAAAAGCGCACAGCTGTAGGGAAACCAGTGTCACTTTTAGTAAATCAAAGTGTACTTGAAAAAAATCAGTATTATGTAAAGAGCATCGCGGAAATTATTCAGTTCCTAGCTGTGAATGAATTACCAATGAGAGGGACTTATAATGTTGAAGAACACGAGGAACAGAGCCTCTTCCGAAATATGTTTGAATATACATTAAGAAAGGACGAGAAACTGGCCGATTGTTACAAACAAATTCCTCACGGAAATCCAGAATGATATAATTCAAGTGATGACAGATACTGTTCGAGAAAATATTGTTGATGACATTAACAGTGCAGATGTGCCATGGTTCACTCTATTGGAGGATGGAACACGTGACAAAAACAATCGAGAAAATGTGGCTATCGGTATTCGATATGTGAAGGACGGAAAAGTTCGTGAGTCTATTTTAAGCATAGAAACTCTGCCATCTCTTAGTGCCGATTCCTTTGCCGATCTCACACTTAATGTTCTTCAGGACTATGGTTTAGATTGCACAATACTGTTGAGCCAGTGTTACGATGGGGCTTCTGTGATGAGCGGGAAGAAGGGTGGAGTGCAAGCAATAATACAGCAACGACTAGGACGTGATATTCCTTACATACATTGTTTCAATCACAGATTGCATTTAGTAGTAATTAAATGTGTGAACGATATTCCTCTTGTCAAACAACATTTTGATCAGTGTGTCATGCTTTATACTTTCCTTAAAAGAAGTAAAATTGCTACTTTGTATGAAGGTCGGAATCTTGCTCGTCTTTTAGAACACCGTTGGTCAGGACATTTACGGGTAATACAAATAATTCGCGACAATTATATGGAAATATTGGAGGTGCTAAAGTTGGTTAAGAACGGGAATTTTAATGGGGATGAATTAGTAGAAAGTACTGGACTTATTCTGACTGTTGGGAAGTTGCAGTTCCGATTTTGTTTATTATTGATGAAAAAAATACTTGAAATTCTTCATCCTGTTGATAAAATTCTCCAGTCGCATGAAGCAAGTTTAAGTACCGTACGAAATCTGGTTGATGCTGCTGTGGAAACATTGAACAATATTCGAAATGATGAAACGTTTCGAGATATTGTAGGTGAAGCAAATCGCATGATAGAAGATACCCACATTGAAGAAGCTTGTTAACGCCCTTCAAGGAAAAGAAAAATAAGTACGTCACTACAGGATTTTGTTGTAGCAGAAACAACTGGTGTAGGGAATACAGAAGTTGAGTGTTTGCGACAGGTGTTCTACGAGTCGACTGATTTAGTTCTTATAGAAATTAACAGACAATTCCACAGTAACAATGCTTTGTTGGACGCAGTTACTTCAGCAGAAAATCTCGAGCTTCCGAAAACAGACTACTTATCTTCATTAGGAATTACCATACCGTCTAAAGAAGAACTTGCTGTTGCAAAGGCGTATGTTAGCAAATGTAATTCTTCTGACGCCTTCAGTGAAATATATAAGGTTAAAATGGCTTATGAAGATACTTATGCTCTACTTGCTTCTATCCGAACATTTGCATGCAGTACCGCGTTATGTGAATCTTCGTTTTCTGTGTTGACCCGCATAAATAGCCCAGAAAGACTTTCCATGAGTCAGAAACGATTGGCCAACCTGGTGTTTCTTGCGTTTGAAAAGAAACGAACTGAAAACATAGACATCATGAAAGTTCTGCAGAAGTTCAACGCAATGAAGAATAGGCGATTGCAGCTTTTTTAAGTCAAGTAAGTAGACGCATTTTCTTTTCTTTTCTTTTCTTTTCTTTTTCTTTCTTTCTTTTTTTTTTTTGAATCTTTGAGTTTTACGGGCCACGGTTATGCTGAATAGGCTAAAGGGGACGGTGATGATGAGAATAAATGAATGAGCTAGTGGAATGAAACTGGAGAACCCGAGAAAACCACGCACACGGTGTTTGTCCACCACAAACTTCACTTGGCGTGAACAGTACCATCATTTCAGATTTTGCTTGGGGGGGGGGCAAGACCTCTTGATATATGTAAAATTTCGCGTTTTTCACTGATTACTACTAGTCCATTGATAAAATCTATATAAATCTCAATCTTAGGGGGAGGGCAATTGCCCCTCCCTGCCCTCTCCAAATAACGCCCCTGGGCGTGAGCTGGGATCGAACCAGCGTGAACGCTCTAACACTGAGCCACTGTTGTCTCCCTCCCTATTGTTTTATTCACAAGAAAAATAAATTGATGAATCAGCTATACATTCATTATTTGTTATTGGCTTTGATCATTTAACTAAAATTTTAAACTTTTACACACACAGTACAGAATTATAGAGGAGTACGGATTGTCCAAATTGTAACTATAGTATAGCTTATTCATCTATTTTATTTCTGTATTAATTCCTTCATATGAATGCTTTATATCTTACTTCAAACAATTACATATCATTGTTTATTCAGTTTTCAATGTAATTCAATTTATACAAACTCTTAGAGTTACTTTTTCTCCAAATTTGTCTTTGAAAAAAAAAATGCATTTAATATGTAGTGAAAAGATTCTGAAATACGCAGTGTGCAAATTACTAGGGGAATGATGGAGAAATTCCTCTCTGTTAAGCTGGATGTCTTATATAAATTTTGAATTTCCCCATGATAATTTTCAAATGTTCAGTTTATTCCTCTTGTAAAATGTTCTTTAATTCACACATTGGAAATACGGATCTATAAATGTAAAATAGATGGGAGTATGGGGATATTTTTAAATAGCAAGCTGGTCATCTGATATACAGTACATAATGCATTATACAGTATGTTTCACATTACTGACCTTTAATTATTTCCTGTATAGTTTTCGATTATTTCTACTCTGAATTCTTGTTTGGGAATACAATGATCGTAAGTTAACCTTTAAACGCCAAAGGACGCATCTGCTGCGTTGGACTTTAAACCTTAATAACTCAGCCCCTAATTAAGCTAGGAAGATAATTTTGGTATCAAAGTCTTCGTGAAAGATGAAGCTTGTCGCCGATATGCATTTTATGTATGTGGGGAGTACCACGGCGGAGACGAGAAAGGTAAATTTCGTGTTTTTTTTTTTTTTCGTTAATTTTTTGGGGGGCATTCTCCATTGGGCTGTACAGTCATAAAATTGCACGCTAATACCCTGCAAAAGTACTTGTTACTTATATGAGGGAAGTAGAAAAGGGACAAGGTTGGCCAAGTTTTTAAGTATCTTTTTTTTTTTTTTTTTAATACGTAAATTACATTTATTTTCTTGACTTCCATATAAGACGAGATATTTTTTCACTGAATTGGTCTAGAAGCATAACTCTTGTTGCCTCGTTGCAATCTGTGTTCCATAACATATCCAACGGTGTTTCAATCATGATTAGGGGTCACCAGGGCCGCCAACGTGAATTTCTGTAACAGCCCTTCGAAAATTATATACAGGGCGCTTTATAGATTTTTTTCTGAATTTTTCTCTCGCTTTGCATTGCAGCAATTGCTACCATTTTTTAAAGTACTATTATAACAAGTTTATTGCATATACATTATCATCGTTTTGTCAGCATTGGGTGTCTGAATGGGTTGCAAGGGCCCCCAAGTTATAATTTTTTCGTATTTTAAAAAAGTTTTATGACCTTTCTTCTTCTACGATTAGGGTGGGAATTCTACAAGTGATACCTCGTTGGAATCAGTGTTCCGTAAGCTTTCCAACGAGCTATACATAAGGGGGAATTTGTAATTAAGGGGTCCCCTAGGTCCCCAGCGTGAGAGCCTACGATTTCGTTCAAATTCTTGCCAAATGTATAAAGGTTAAATAGCAACAATAGATATGAAAACGTGGAGTCAGGTTGCCCCCCCCCAGAAGTGCTCTCGGCCCCCCCTGCTTTCGAGTTCTGGCTACGGGTCTGGTTGAAATGCTTATACAGACACGGACAATGACACGGAGAACCAGTCGTATTAATAAATACTGAAACATATCTTGAATTATTCGCTTATTCACCTAAAAATCACCTTCATTAACATGTTTGCTCACTAGGAGCGTATCCCACAGAGTGTACGTTAACATATACTTACGAGAGAATACCCATATCTCAGATTTTGAGTACAGTTTCAAAAGTTCATTTCCGTAAACTGTAAAAGCAGTGATTACTATGCTAATTATCACAAATTAAATGCAACTTTTGAGTTGCATACACACAACCTACTAGGGAATGAAGACCATGTGCTAACAAAGAGTACACTGGAAAATGAAATAACATGTTATAACAAAAATTAAAATAAGATGATAATCGATACAAATATAGAATATGAATATGACATATCCGAAATTCGCCAAGAATGGTAGAAGAAGCTATTTGTTTACTTCTTCTTGGCCAACCGCTAAGAACATTTATAAATCTATATGTGGCTTTGTTATACGCAATTAGTACATTCAAATTCACAAACGATGACGAACTGAAGGGTACGAAGGTACAGTTGCAAGTAACAACCGTAGTCATAATAATATAGTTCTACTAAACAACGTTGAAAATAGTGGGTAATTAGGTGGTAAGTAGAAATGACCAAAACTGAACAGTTTACATCGATCATTTCGAAATACAGCTAGAAGATTAAATTTACAAGAAATAACAAAAATCAGTGAAATTTGGAGTTATACTAAGCATAGTTTGAGGGGGAAAGCGAGCATCCCCGGTGGGGATACTTCAGCTGACTTCTTTGGGAGGGAACAAAATGTGATTGAGGGGGAAAATCCCCCTCATCCCCCCCGGTAATTCGCACCCTGATTATACTTACATTACCACATCAGAATCTGTCCTACGTACCTTAACTAGCATCGTTCCAGCCAAACAGAGTTTCTGGAAAATACACTTTCCTGTAGCTAATTTCAATACAAAACTAATTTATAGAGAATTTTGAGCGATGAATGTTTTCTTAGTGTTGTTCTGGATCAATAGGTCCACCGATATGTAGCCAATATTACTACAGAGATTAGAGACAAAGAATTAAATTCAAGAAATGTGTAAGCACCTCGTCAATGATGAAAACAAATAGAATTATAAATACTTAAAGTGTGAGTTAAGGGTAAAAGTATTTTATTTAAGAATACCAGGAAGAATACTACAGTATGTTTTAGGTGTATAGTAAAACTGTAACATGTTTGGTGTATTTTATTATTAAATGTGTTAGCTATAATTTTAGAAGTATTTAGCCATATTTAGCCAAATACTGTGCGTCCCTCAACATGCCCAGAGATGTTTCGCCATCACAATTCGAAGAGGCAGCATCGCGGGTGTTGTTCCTCTCATATTCCGCACATGTTTTGTTTTGTTTAGGATGATCACATAAACATGTTATTGTCTGAATGTTGGACCAGTCGTAGAATCAACAAAATTTGACTGACGATTCGCACACAGTGTTACCTGCTCTGCCTGTGTATTGTACTGTTTTAACCTGACTCTCTTCAAAAGACCAATAATAAACCAACTCCAAAATTTATTGTATGGATAGGCGGTTATAATATCTACCATTTAGATCCACGTACGTAAAGAGTCAATTTTTCTTCCGCATTGACTGATAGGTTTGACATGGCTTGCTTTTGCATTTCAAACTCCTATATTCTTTATGCTGACCTTTGGTAACGAGTTTTCCTCTAGTAACTTTCTTCGTTTCACTGTCATACTTACCATATACTGGCAGACTATTTACGTCAGGTAGTAAACCTTGAATACGAAGATGCAGTATTGCAGACGCCTCGGTTGTAACTATACGGTAGATTTTAGAAGCTCTCATCTTGATGGCACTATTTAGAATTAGCAAATGACTGATCTCTTTTATTGATTGCTTTTTACCGCAGGGGCGAAGATGTCACGAGAATGCGGGGTGAGTCACCCTGATCTAAGAAAGTAAAATCACGTGATTCATGCTCATAACAGAAGGCAAATGTAGGGTAGGTCACCTATTGTTATAGATTCAGCCCAGTAGGTTGGAAGAATTCCCAAATATTTCATTAGAAATCCTTTAGTATTGTGTAAATTATTCCATACAGGGCAGTTTACTCTTCGGTATGAGTTTCTTTTCAAACTACTTTCCCAGAAACAACAGGGCGATTTTGGTCATATTTCATAAATAAATCTACTTAGGTATATATTAATAGCGGTGTCTGTGAACAAAAAACTTCAAATCCTAATTGAAAGTGACTATGTTTGTGACTCTTAATCTCTTGAACCACCCGACCGATCTCGATCAAATTTTTGACGTAGATGCAGTTCTGGTCTGGGAGTGTTTTTAGCTATTCACCTTGAGAGTAGAACTTAGGGGAGGGGGAGGAGGGGGAATTATAAAAAATAAACAAAACTTAATAACTCTTGAACCTAACGACCAATTTCGATCAAATTTTCAACATAGATGATGTTCGTGCCTGGGATGGATTTTACCGTTTCACTTTGACGGAACAGCGTAGGGGATGGGGAGGAAGGGGAGATATACAAAAATCAATAATTGTAAAAATAAAAGTGACCATGTTCGTGAGTTAATAACTCTTGAACTACCCGATGGATCTCAATCAAATTTTCAACATAGATGAAGTTCGAACCTGGGAAGTTTTTTGTTATTTCATTTTGATGGTAGAATTTAGGGGAAGATAGGAGAGGAGGGTAAATATATGCAAATAATAAAACTTAATAACTCTGAACCACCCGACCGATCTCAATCAAACTTTCAACATAGATAAGGGTCGTACCTGGCACGTTTCATTCGTTTTACTTTGACAACACAATGTAGGGGTGGAGAAGAAGGACACATGTGTAAAAAAAAAAAAAATAAATAAAAGTGACTGTCTTTGTGACTTCATCATGCTTAAACCACCGAACCGATCTTAATCAAATTATCAACATAGATGAGGTTCAGACCTGGGGTGGTTTTTATCATATCCCTTTGACGGTAGAACTTAGGGTAGGAGGAGGAGAGGGGAGAGATATATAAAAATAAATTAAACTTAATAACTCTTGAACCACCTGACTGATCTCTGTCAAATTTTCAACATACATGACATTCGGGCCTGGGATAATTGTTTATTATGCTGTGCCCCGCAATATGAGGAGGGGAGAGGGATATATAAAAATCACCGAAAATGACCAATATCAAAGATCGCTTTAGTAGTAGTAAAACGGAACATATTACTATTTTTAATTAATTTAACCCAGCGAAATCGGGGTGCGTCTTAGATTCGAGGACGTCTTAAATTCGAGTAATTATCGAGAGTGTCCTGCGCTTGCTCAGGATGTGCGGGTTTGCTAGTATTTCATTATTGTTGTATAAATCACTTCCATTTGAATATCCACAAGGGATAAATTACTCTTGGGGTGAATTCACAAACAAATATTTCATTAATAACTGCACTGTAATACGACGTAGTTTAAGGAATTGGAGTGAGAACATTTACCTTTTATTTACTTTTCATATCCTCAATACCTGTCAATATATCACATGGAAATTTTGGATTAGCCAATTCCCTTTGTAAAACAAATAAATAAAATATGGAAAATCTGAACGTTACCGATTTATCTTCAAATAATCGTCATTTGCGTATATAAAATGTTGTAAATCTAGAGGCTATTTTATCATCAAATAATATTATGTAGGAAATTTGGATATTAGTTATTGAGTGCATTTTATGCAATTGAAAGTTCAGTATAATAACGTAAGTTATTGTATATTCCTTCTTTAATACATTTCTTTGTAAACACAAAATAGGTAAAAGCATGTTAAAAGCATACCAGAACATATATAAAAATTTAATTTTTTTAGAACCCCAATTTACTAAAATTAATTCTGTTGTGTATAGATTGCATATTTTGGACAATATGGATTCAAATATTAGCTTTATTAATTTTATTACTTTTTTATTTTATTACACGGTATATACTGTACTGTAATACTGTGCATATATGTATGTGTACTGTACATATAATACCATTCAGTACGTGTTTTTAGTGTATTTTTATAATTTTTATTCAATCAAAGGATCCAATATATTTCAATCAAACATTTTCTTGTACACCTTATATCTGGAGAACTACATATAGTGTAGCCAAATCCAAACTAATCATTTAACTCAGTATAATGTGCTTACTCCGTAGAAAATACAAAAACTCGATTTAGGGGCTGTTCAAAAATTTTGTGGCCCGTGATCTGATTGGCCCAAAAGATCCAATATATTTCAACAAACGTTTTCCTGTCGGCCTTATATCTGAAGAACTACATAAAGTGTGGCCAAAACCAAAGTATAACGTAACTCAGTATGATGTGCTTTTTCCGTAGAAAATACGAAATCTCGATTTAGGGGTCGTTCAAAAATTTTGCGGCCCTTATCAAAAAAACTAATTATTGGCCAAGATCACAATCTTTTGATGCCTTTTTCTTATCATTCCTAAAATTCTTGGCCAAGATCGCAATCTTTTGATTCATTTTTTTAGATTCATTCGTAAAATATTCGTTATAGTCTTTTATAATGTTTGTTGTTGTTTGGTATTTATTTAATTGTATTATTAGTTTTTGCTATATTTATTTTGGTTTTGTCTGTACTTATTTGTTCCGTATACCTAAATAAATAAACTGTGATGGGTATTTTTTTTTTTAAAAAAAGGTACAATCGTTATAAAAATTGTACGTGTGTTATTAGAGCGAATTCTGTGTTATACGTTGTTCATATTTATTAGAGTAAATATGTAAGTGGTATTCCAAACTCTTCGTTTCAAATTAGTGCTCACCTATTTCTGTGTTTATCCTTATCCTTTTCATTTAATTTTATTTTAACTCTTTGTTATTTCTGTTTGTAGTGAAAATGTTCTTCTATGTTATTTTAGCTCACTTTTATTTGTTCCTATATACTTGTGTTGACTCGGGAGGTACTGAAGCAGAAGGTAATTAGCGCGCAATGTTCTGTAGGCTCGCTGGCTGGCTAGTTGTGTTTTTTTTTTTTCCTTTCCTTTTCTTACAGAATTCGTTGTGAATTTACTTGTATGGTGTAGTATCGTTTGAGTCGATTCCCAGCCACGTTTCTTAGGAAAAGTGCTGTTTGTTAAACATTAATAAGGTCTCTCCCCTCGTTAACCGCCGCCTCTTCTGAATATTTGATGTGTTTACGGTTGAAACACAGAAGTGCCGTTTCCAGCCTTTGCGTTGAGAACGATTCTAAAGGAATTTTCGTTGTAATTTCCTTTCCTAATGGGGCGGTGATAATTATAAAGGTTTTATTTAATCATATTTGATATATTTTTACAGTACTTTCTAGTCTGAATGGCTTATTTTATTTTTTGACTTTATTTTGTTGTATGTTCTTTCGGCTAATAAAAAAGGGACATGTCTTAATGATTATCACTTCTAGTTCATAATAAAGGAGTTATTTATTTAAATTCTACAGTTGGCTATCCTGTAAAGTTTCCAGTTTTTTTTTTTTTCCGAGTCTCACTGCTGCGGTAATAAAAGGCAAGTTTGCGAAAGTTGTTCTACAGTTTACGAACAAACTAACAGTTGTCAATGTTATTGTTTAGTGGCAAATTCAATGGCGGCTTTTGAGGGAAATCATATCACTAAAAAGGTTAGGGGCGGATCCAGGACCGACTTCTGGGGGGGCGGTGGGTTGTCATACTGCTACTTTTATGGGCTCCAAAATTTGGGATGGGTTTTATTTATATATATAAAATAAGAAAGTTTCCTCTTCTGGGGGGGCGATTGCCCCCCCCCCCTTGGATCGCCCCTGGCTATAAGCTAAGGAAAGAAAGCGTGTCTAATTAATTAATTCTTGTATCCAGCTTTCTAAAGATGGTTGTCATTTATTTTCCTCCGTTCTCTCTGAATCTTAATAGCAATTTATTTATGTTAATTAGTTCATCTTCAAAGTATTGACAGAAGTCTATTATATAGTCTTCTCGCTGAAATCATTTTCATTTTTCTTTTATTTGACAATCATTTGACAAGATAAATTTTTAAGAGAAGTTTGCAGTAATAAAACAAAGTAGTGTTGACATTTGGATTATAAACACAAGAACAAGCTCAATTGCTGGTTCTTGAAGAAAAGATGAATCAGTTGTAATTAAAAAGGGAACATGGATTTTGACCACGTGTAAGTGACGAAACTTTGGAATCCTCTTGTTGGTTATAAAGTGTAGAGCACGTTTGGTGTGAGGCTACGAGGAAGTGGTACTTTATGAGTTATTTCCAACCCTTGCATGGAGCTTATTTGATGACAAGCTGATAGTCTTGTTGAGCGCGACTGTACACTGATGCGTTATATCCATGACGTACATCTTGCTTCTTTTTACTTGTGAACTAACGAAGTACAAATTTGGTTGTGACAAGTGGTGTACAAAAGATTGTTGCCAGGAAATCCATAAACACAAATAAACGTAAGACGAACATGAGAAGAAAGAGAAGAGCAGCATTATATATTATATAATCATTATGCAAGAAAGCCACATAAATCTTTTTAAGTTGTATTCTCTGGCAAAGCGGTGGAAAATCTGTCACTGTATATTGTTCTGGGTGTAGATATATTGGCACACGTGGCCATTAGAAATCATGCTTCTACCACTTCTATCTACCATATGCTTCCAATCTATAAGAGCAACTGTATAGCCCTCATTTTAAGTTTGGTTCACTACCTATGATTTTTCACCCTTGAAATCGTAATTGTTTGGATATGAAAATGTTTCTCATCAATTTCCAGAGAATATGATATCAATTTCTTCCTGCATCTTTGCAACATGTCTTGAATTAGTGGTTCTAATATATGAGCTAAATATAGCTTCCCTCGGTCTGCATTTGAGCTTTGAACCTCGTGTCTATATGGCATAATGCCAATTCTTGGAAATAGAGATTTTTTTTTTTGAGACCTTTCAGACCCTGTGATAATAACGACCTTGAGCGTTTTGTCGTAGTGCGTTTGTGTGTATGGGTGAAAACGAAACACTTCCGCCAAAACTATTTCTTTAAGTCAGCATTACTGCATGGATAAAATCGTTAAAGATGATGATATTAAAAGTTAAAAATCACTTAAAGGGAATATAAATATAATTATTTCTTCTGGTTTTCAGGATGAAGTTATAGTATTTGTAATGTAAATTTATTACAATAGAATTTATTTTAGGCGTGCCTTTCGTCCGTATAGTTCTGGGTTCGGTTTCCCATTTGGCATCTAGAAAGGTAGAAGAACTTATAACACATCACTAAACTAAAATCAAGTCCGGGACCAAACTGACTCAGTGATATCCTCTCCGCTAGTCCATTTAGTGGTACCCAGTAGCTAAGCTTAGCACGTGCACCTTCGGTGTATGGGGTCAACGATTCTATTCCCGGTGGAAGTGCCTTTGGAATTTTAACTCTCCTCGATGTTTTTCTGTGTTCGTGTCCTTGTCGTACTAGATTACTGGTAAAACGAGTTAAAACGAGTAAAATTGAGTAGAAACTAGTAATAAGCAAATAAGCAAGTTAATGAGGCACGTTCGATAAATCAGTTAACTTTAAAAAAAGCGGCAAAACGTTCACCTCTGGTACGTGGGGTTCTTGGTTCGATCCCAGGTCGTGCCAGGCAAGCTTTGTTATGGACAAACACCGTGTGCGTAAAGTTTTCTCGGGGTTCTCCCGTTTCCTCCCACTTTCTTCATTCCATCATTTCATTCATTTCTCATCATCACCGTCTCCTTTAGCCTAGCCGGCATTTATGTGGGACGTAAAACTTAAAGAAAATTAAAATAAAGGCCATCAGGTTAGTTTCGTAGTGTAAATCAACATCCATTACATTCGCTACCGATTATGTCAACATTTGTTAAATATTAAAGAATTTAATCTATCATTCTACAGGGTGGTCTGGAAGTGAGTGTACCTCCGTTTAGTTTCAACGATATAGTGTTAGTTATGGTAGAATGTCTGTACACAGTTACCTTGAAGTCTTACGAGTCTTAAGAGTCATTAACATCGGTATAACCTGTTTACTAATATGCGGGTCAATAATAACATAGTCTGGTAACGTACTTCAAATTAAATACATCGATTGGAGAAGGGGTCACACTCCCAACCAATCACTCCCAACCATTTGTTTACTTTTGGGGGGAACTGAAAATCTAACCAATCAGAGTGTCTGACCAATGAAAAATGTGAAATTTCTGTGAATATGATTCGCAGTTTAAAATAAAGTTGCGTGATATGATGATTTGAGAATCAAGGGTCTTGGAAGCAACTGCAATTATCGGGAAAATATTTACTGTTTTGAAATCTACATAACCTTTTTTGAGATTAGACAGAATAGGAATTCCTGTTCTGACTAAAGGTTAAAAATGCGCTACACAGTGCTAAATGGTCATTAGGCAGAACAGGAAGGAACCTTACCAAGACATCTCTCAAGGCTATGACAAATTTTTAAAACATTTACAAATTCGAAACTCTGATAAACTATCAACTAAATGCTGCGCCCATGCCATCGGACGGTATAAGTTAAAATTATTCTTAGTTAAAAACTCTAATTGTTTACGGTTAACATATTCAGTTATTTTTATTTATTTACTAGTAGAATTCTTTTTTTTTCGCACGGGGAGAATTCGTTTCATTTTGCTCATAAAGGACACCAAAATTGACACTAATCAACTTAAGGACCCTTGAAACTATGAATTCGACACTAATATTGGTCACTTTCAATTATTTTTACATGTCACCATCCCCCATTTAGGAGTACTAATGGGGTCTGAATTTGGATTTAAACAGCATCGAAAGTATCACTGTTCATCTCAGCGACCCCGAAAACTGTGGATTCGGTAGAAATTGGTCATCTTTGATTTTATATATATATATATATATATATATATATATATATATATATATATATATATATATATATATATATATATATATATATATATATATATATAGATATAGATAGATAGATAGATAGATAGATAGATAGATAGATAGATAGATAGATAGATAGATAGATAGATATAGATATATATCAAAGTGAAATAATAAAAAGCATCTCAGACTCGAACCTGATCTACGTTGACCGAGATCGTTCGGGTGGTTCAAGAGTTGTTAAGTCAAAACCAGAATTACTTTCATTTTTATTTATGAAGAAGATAGATAGATATAGATTCTGTGTTTGCCCACCACCCAACATGTGGTTACACAAATATTAATGTTCAAATATAAACATGATTAAGACCCTTGTCCTGATACTAATAGTAATAATAGTTCATGTTCAGGATAATCATTATCCATTTTGAAATAATTAAATTCAATCTGTACAGTTTTAAGTTGTAATTAAAATTGTCACAGTGTGTTACTGTAGAAATACACAAATCTTAGTGTACAAATCTAAATATGATTGCGGCTTCTAATTTGAAATACAGTAAACACCCTGTTAACCGACCTTCATGGGAGCAAACCTTGGTCGGATAAAGAAAAAATCGGTTTAAACTAAAATCACCATTTTATAACCTCTAAATTGTATAGCATCTCTAAAATGGTTTGAAAAAAGGCTTACATTATTATAATTCAAGAAATTTAACTTGACAAAATCAAAAGTTTCGACCACAAGCTGCTCCCATGACACACACTTAAACGTAATACTGTATATTGAATAAAACGATTGTGAAAGATTGAATAAACGTAACATGTAGACTACCACACATACTACACACTTATTTACGGACGATTGAGACTACAATTCTGATGGGGTATGGTAGGTGTATTATATGATGGAGACGCGAGCCTTTCTGATAACGAGAATAATTTATTTCTTGGAAAATGGAGGGTTAATCTGACGGGCATTTAAGAGAGAATTCACTGTAATTAAGTTGAAACAAAACAATTTTAAGTTGCAATTAAATCATTACAATAAGTTTAAAGAAGTAAATTACCTGCATGGTACCTGTTGTTTATGAATATGATTGTGATTTATACTACAGTAAAACCCTAATTATCCGCGAATGCCGCTAATTTTTTTTAAACCCTTCTGCAGTCGCACTCAATTATTTTTCATAAGTAGTCGATGCAGACTGACACTCCGCATTGAAATAAGTACTGTATATTCTAAAACATAAAAATAAATTGCATTGTAAAAATCAATATTTCCAACAATAGTGCATGTTTTAAGTACAACTGTATTCTGATAAGCTGAACCGATTGTTGTAAGTTATGAAAAACGGGAATTGGGAAGAGTGATTTGAGTGGTAGGATACATTCATTGTTCATTTCGGAGTGAGATTCCGCTGGCGTTCACTGCAGGGTTAATTAGGAACCACAGAAAAAAAAAAAATCCAAGCCATCAACCGGAAAAATAGAATAGACCCTACAGTGCGAAGACCATAAATTATTGACAGGTTTACAGTACGGTATTTTTTTTTTTTTTTTTTTTTTAGAGTTCTTTATTTTGGTGTTTTAGACATAGAGCAAAGAGTATTTTAAAAGTTTTACTGTGTTTTTTGTACAATGAAACAGTTCTTATCCTGAAATATCTTTTTCTTCATGTTTACACCTTCTTTTTGGTCTTTTTTTTTGGGGGGGGGGAGAAGGTTGTCTGCGGTGCTCTTGCCACTCAATCTTGTGGATAATCTGGGCTTTACTGTATAGCGACAATAATAAGTTATATACAATGTGCATTTGGAAAAATATAAGAAAACTTCAGTTGAAATAATCAATAAATGTCATTGTTCTTATTTTAAAATTATCGTGGTCTTAATTAGTTTAAAGTAAGGCTACACGAAGTACTTGTTTTATTTGTGCATAGAATACTGCCATGAAACGTACGACATACTAGTGTTTTTGCGCTTAATCCTTAAGTTGAGAATACGGTACAGAAGCAATACAGAAGATTCATGAGCAAGAAATTAACGTGACTATACCATGCTCTTAAAACACAATTGGCGTTTTTGTTTCCTCGTTAAGCGCTATGAGTTCCGTATTTCTTTTTTTGTTTTTGTCCTACCCTCGGCTTCAAATTTGATTAATCGATGCAAAACAGAAAGCAAAGCAAGAAGGTTGGTTGACTTTGGACCAGTGTTAATAAGATTGTATGTGCAGTGAAAAAAAAAAAAAGGAGAAAAACACTTGATTTGGACGGCTACAAAATGGAAACCGGATCGATGTTCCAGTGCTGCTGATTGGTAGTACTTCATCGGAAAGACTTCATTTGAATATGATTTCTGCGCCAGTGTCTACTAACTGTAATTTTTTTTGGTTTGTTCCTTCTAGTCTTGAACTCAATACTAAAAATAATAAGAATAATTAGGAAGCATTAACATTTCTGGTGTATGGAGGAATTTATAACTTTTACGGTGTTAAGTACTTACCTCACCTTCATCTTTTATCCAATTGATTTACGTATATGAAGAAGTATTTTTCTACCTCCTTAAGAGGAAAATGAAATGAAATGAAATGCTTAAATTTTACGTCGCATGGTTATACCGGAGACGTTGATGATGAACAATGAATGAAACAGTGGAAGAAGAAAGTGGGAGAAAACGGGGGAACCCACGCACACGTTGTTTGTCCACCACAAAGGTCACTTGGCGGGAGAAGGGTTTGAACCCGGGACCCCATGCACCAGAGGTGAACGCTCTACCACTGAGCCACCGCGGCCCCTATCGCCTTAGAGGAGACAACTTTAATAATATTTTTTTTTTATTGATTTCTTCTTAGTGTAAATATATCTTGCTTTCTCAGAATTAGTTTGCATCGTATATAAACGTAATATTACATAGATTAAATTTGATTAATAAATACTAAAATTATCGTGCTCAATATAGAATAGGGGCGTACCCACGGGGGTCCACCGGGTATGGAACCCCCAGAAAACTTCCCTAACTCAACATACATTTGTGCACTTTCTCATTAAACCATACTTGTTTAACATGGAAATGATTGGCGCAGCATGAAAATGTGATCTTATGCTCCATCTGTACTCTTTTTCTCATAAAAAAACAATCTAATTCTATATTTTTTTTTCTGAAAATATATGTGGAAATATTTTGCAATTAGTTATCGCCTTTTCGGATGCACAATAATACCCGTTGAATACTACATAGAGTAGGACTTGTAGTATTCAACTCCCCCTCCCCTCCAAAGCTTGGATCCCTCCAAGGAAAATTTGTGGATCCACGTCTGATATAGAATATCAGTATATTCGCAGTAATATACTTTTCATCTTCCGAGCATCGAAATCTTCCCATCTCATCTTCCGAAAATACCATTGATTGTTTCATTGCGTAAGTTTGTAATGTAGACATCACTTTAATCACGGGTAAGAGGTTTAACAGATCATTTAAACAATTCCATTGGTCGTTATTTATTGTAGCTACGTGTTTTTAAGTGGCCTCCATATTTGCTTTCTGTAGTTAATTATGAGGATTAACTTGTGTTAACTCCTTTCTACGAAGCCTGTACATTGTGCGGTTCTTTGAACATCACAAGGGTCTGTATATGTGATGTATATATCCTCAGTAAACGTGATAATAGGAATTTCGCTTTCGACTTAAAATGACACGAGAGCTATTGCAATTTCCCAGCTTCCTCTGACTTCAAATTGGAAAGCCTAAATTTGCATTCGCCACGGGAGCAATCTTGGATGATAGGATTAGCTTACTCGCCGCCTCAAAGCATACGGCCGATTTATCTGTTGTTGAGTTGAGGTAGCAGAAGTTTTCAATGAGACAAGTTCAAACACGTTTCTGGAGTTGTTTAAAGTTTGGTTGTTATGTTACGAAGAATGTTCCAGATAATTAATGAGTGTGATGTTCAGACTACCTTGAGTTATTCTAAGTAATGCATTGATAATTCTGATTTTCGTATGACTTTATAAAGAAATAACGAGAAACGCATTTTTTTAAAATATATACCATGTTGACGTAACTGTGTTAAAGAAAGTTAGTTGGAGAAAATATTGTTCTGGGAAAACTGGAAGCTATCTTCTATAGGAGCTACAACGTTGTAGGGAGAAGATATATGAAAAAGCGTCCTAAATTCTTGTGTGTCATATGTTAAACGAGTTCATATCCCATGCGTATTGTGCCACTATAATCCAGCGCATCGGATCCAAGAGTTCAGACGAGCTAAGACAATTCTATTTCCGTCAGTCGTCGGCAAACGACCTTGGGACCACGTGTAAGGTGACAAAAAAAAAAAAAAAAAAAAAAAAAGGTCTTCTGTGTCATTTGTGTGTGCTTTTGCCGCTACACACGAGCGTCAGCGAAAATATTTGTGTGTGTGTGTGTGTGTGTGTGTGTGTGGAGATGAAAAATGTGGAAGATGCATCTTTCTCAGGAGGAGAAGAGGAGATAATTTGTCAGCTGGTTGTTATGACGCGATTGGCGATCATTTCTTTCCACTTCTCCGGAGTTATTAAGGGTTCATCAGTTCACGTAGGGAGAGATGATGACTTTAGTCTCATACGAAAACTCTATGCTGCTTATGACACTTTCCACTTTGACATCATTCAACATTCCTTTTTTTCTGTTGATGCTGCAAACCAAGTACAAATCCGATTTGTTTGTGATTCTAACGGAAGAAAAAAATAAAAACAAAGAAAATGTATGTAATTTACTTAATTCTCGTATGTATGTGTGGAAAATTATTTTAACTATACGTGATCATATAGGGTGCGTCATGAAGAAAATATGTTACCATGACTGAAACAGCTGTATTAGATGTACGGACAAGATTTCGCAATCGAAACATTTCCATTCAAAATCCCGTGGGCCAATATCTCACAGGCCGAGACCTTGCAGCCCAGAACCTATTGGAATATTTACTATGATTTTTATTAGTTTTATTGTGTGCTGGAAGATTATTTTTACAGATTCACCATCAATTTTGCTACAATACACAAATGGCATCCACATTAGACTCAAAACGTCTGCTGTCTCGTATACTTGAATTTTCACTGTGAGTTTAACTATGAAGTATATATCCAACATGCAATGTAGCAAATTATTATATAACAGTTTCATTGGCGCTTTTAATTACGAACGCCATATGTTCTTGCATTGTTGTCTCAAGACTCTAAGTGGTTGTTTATTTTGTGTTTAGGTTCTGTGTCAGAGGTTAAGCTAAGCTACACAACACGAGATTTACAGTTTAAAAGTGAGATTACTGTAATGTATTCGATGCTCTCCTATCAGGAATTGAACCCGGGATTTGTGCACCAAATGTATACACTAGTCACAAGATACAAGAGGAAGGTTAGACATTTAGTGAAGCCAACCAAACCACATCTGAATCTTCGGGCTCGCCATTGAGACAAACAGCATGCTCAAACACATCCAAAATTTGACGCAATCAATCAAAAGTGAGCAAATGTGACTTGTTTTCGTACAAGATCATTATGAGCCTTAATAGAAATGATGATATGAACGAGTAGTGATAGAATATTTGGTGTTCTTACCAGGCACGCACCCAGAAAATTTTCTTTGAATGGGTCCAAAGTTTGGAGGAAGAGACCAATATCATAAGACACTACGTCTACGTGCTATTGACCCGGGGTAATTTTATACCCAAAGAACGATAAGGAATTATAAAGTTCTGCCACTTATATTATCAAAAGAAAGAAAATAATAGAATTAGATTTTTATAAGGGAAAAAAAGAGTACAGATAAAAATGTAAGATCAAATCTTACGGCTATATCAATAATTTCTCTACTAAACAATTATAGTTTTTTTTTTTTTTCATGAAATTATACAAATGTAGTCGAGTTACGAAGTTTCGAGGGGAAAATCTGGACCTGGTACTCACCATAGTTAAATTCAGCATAGTGTTAATGTGTTTCGTACAGTTCTTATATTTCTGTATTTCGTAAGTCAAATGTACCAAGTATATTACACCTTTCAGGACCACCGTTAGTTCCCTTCAGGCAAAGGAAACAAGACAATGATATTTTCATTTCATAATCTGTCAGCCATTTATTGCTTTAAATCAATTTTGAAATTTCGACACATTAGTTTCAAACTCGTGATGACAATTAAGAGTCGTCATCCTGCCGAAACTAAAATACCGCTAATTTTACAGTAATTACGTGATATCTAATGTATTTTAATTTCGAAGTGATGACGCCCCTTAACTTGGTTCCATTACATCCTAACGTCTTTATAATCTTTCACAATCTAGCAATGCACTGAATGATATACATTCATTTGCAATCGCTCAACAGAATTTCCTATGACGATTTTTATTACGAGAAGTCTTGCCAAAAATGCTTCCCTGTCAAATGGACCTTAGACTCACTAGTATTGATAGTTTTTTTTTTGGGGGGGGCGAGTATACTGCAAAAAAAATCAAGGGGATAATGGAGAAAATGAGTGGTAGCTATACGGTATATATTCACTTAATATTTGTATACTTCAGCATACATTTATTTTAATTCAGGGATGTAATGGAGGTATAAGCTATATTTTTGAAAACAGTCGAGCGTATACTTACCGAAAACTCTAGCAATACATAACTGGGGCCTATAGGAAATAAATAATAAATACTAGCAAACACATTTATAAATCAACAAATATACGACTACACTACACGTTTTAACTTCTGCCACTTTGAAAAGAGAAAATGAAATGAAATCTTTGAGTTTTACGTCCCACGGTTATGCCGGTTAGGCTAAAGGAGACGGACTTTGAAAAGAGAATCTCATCTCAGTACATTAAGTAATATCTCCGACTCCGATCTAAAGTAAAACAAATATTGTCGCGTTTTACTTTTCAGAAGTTCTACAACTGAACTTAAGTTAGTGCAAATAACCGATACTCATCTTTTTTCGCATATGTTTGAAAAGAGTGTTGAAATAGGAAACTCAGTTGAGTTGATTTTAGTTTAGCGTCCCTTTCAACAGCAAGGCTATATGAGACGTGGACCTACTGATTAACGTGGAATCCGAACCACATGAGCTCCCGTCGGGAATCGAACCCGGCGCTAACCGCTTAGCCACGAGGGAGCTCGATGTAGGAAACTCAGTTCCAAAATTACCTTCAGGTTTTTACTATACAGAAGGTAAGATTTTGCCATTGTAACACGTTACAAAAGTTCAGTATGTTTTCATAAATTTTTCGCTTTTCTTACAAATATTCACAGTCAGATTATTTAGACAGGAAAACCGTACCCGAAAGAAAAATCGGAGATTATGTGAAGAGAAAAAAGACGAAAATAAATTGAAATTAAATTTTATTCTGTGTTAAGAATAAATGAGGAAGAGTTTTAAACCTCCCATCCCCCTGGGTACGACCTCGGAAATCCGTAGGTTCGTTTGTTGTATTAGTTTATTTTTATTATAAGAATCTGAGACAATAAGAAATGCATATAACGATTGAAAGAATGAATTACATACTGATATATTCATCTATTTGTAATTACAAAAGTTTAGTCTTTGAATTTGTTTAAAGCTTCATATTACTAGCAGTTAGTCAATAACATCTTTCAACACTGCTGGTTCAAATATTCTTTTGAACGCCGCTTCTCTCGCAGCTGTCCTGTACTACAGATGGGGTAGTAACACATGTTCGCAGACTTGTTATGAACGTGGTGTGATGATGGAATGCATATAAGCAAGGGGGATACAAACGAAGAATCTATTTAAAATTTTAAGAAAACTTCTAGCGACTGTAACGTTACAGGAAAGAAAATAAAAGAAAACAACAAAGTGATAATATAACATGCGAAATATTATCAAATATCTTAAGGAACGACAAGCAACGCACAATAATTGGAAATTCATGTGCTCTTGTGAACTGCATAAGGGAGGCCACTGCATCGAATAAATACTTGTGGATTTTGTATAAGTAATTACAATCTTATTTACATTTAATACGGCCCTTATCTTAATAATAAGCACCAAAGCATGTTCGTGGTCACCATCATTACTATCTATTTTTCAAATAATTAAATTGAAACAATACCGTTTGTTGTAAGTAAGTATACTATAAAACTTTTAACTATAATATAAAACTACATTAATTCATTCACTGACATAAAATAAAAGATACTTCTGTTTGACGTGGAAAGTTGAAATTTGGCATGATCGGAAATTTTCGGGACTGACTACCCACAGAAAAATTGTCAAAAATGAATATTCTTAATTTTTAGAGGGTCTAAAGGGAGGATGAAGAAATTCCCCATCTTATTTAAATGGGCCTTTCTTTGGACATATAATCTTATGTTTTAGGTACTTGGAATTGGAATAAAAACTTGAAATTCGGTATGGTTGTACGTTTTCGTTATCTTACCTAAGTAAATCACCAAAAATATAAAAATTCAACTTTTGAGTGGTTTTATGGGCAACTGAAAAATCTTACCTATGTTATTTATATGGGGCATCTTATACACCCTAAAATTATTGGTCACTTCTTGTAGGACTACAATGATTTTAAAAATGCAATTATTAATACTAAAATCTAAATATGCTTATGGTCGTTGTCATGTTTTGAAGGAATTAATTTGAAACAATGCATTTCTTTAGTTGTAATTAAATCGCTACAATAGTGTTAAGATCTGCAAATTTCCTGCACGCGAACACCATCTATTGGTGTCAGAAAGCAGACAGCGTACGTACTGGAGCTGCGACTTTTAGTTATAAGAGTTAACGTTACTAACAGACTAAGACGTCTACCTTTTATAATAAGGATTCAGATTTGAAAGGAGAACGAGTCATCGCACATTTTTACTAAGTCAGTGTGGGCGTCATTGTATGTCTCAAGAACTTTTTTTCCTTTTAAAAAAAGAACTGAACTAAAGAGATCTCCCTTCACAAATTGTACGTTGCCGAATAGCAAACAGAAAAAGTGTAGGAGTTTTCTCCACTCCCCCAACTCTGTTTCCAACCGCTAAGAAAAAGACTCGTTGAGAGAATCCCGTGGCTGTGTGATTACGTCACCAGATTAGAAGGTCTTAGAACGAATCGAACAAACGAATTTCTTATCAGAAACTGCAAAGGAAGAATGATTCCGCTAGCTAAAAGAAAATGGAGTCCAATGTATCTTTGTGTGCTTCTCCCGTATGATGCAGCCAAAGAATTTAAAGCTATTGTGTAAGGAAAGATAGTGAGAATTAAGTTACTGTCGTTCCTCAGCAGTCCCTTTATCAAGAACGTAATAATAATAATACTTGATACGTATCAAATTTGGTGGTGTGGACTATTGCTGCCATTTTGAGATTTTGCTCTGTAGCTTTATAGTGAAAGTAATATATATATATATATATATATATATATATATATATATATATATATATATATATATATATATATATATACACGAAACTGTTTTCGCATAATTAACGCATTGGTTTTCATAAAATCCAATGTATCTAAGTGAAACGCGAAACCACTGCCGCAAATCCCGGGGGGATGAGGGGGCATGTCACCTCCAATCTTGGAACTGGGAGGACTGTCCCCCCAACAATCCGATTTGAAATGTGTTTTTTGGAGAAAAAATGTTATAATTTGTATCCGATTGTCACAAAGGAAAGTGAGAAGAAATTGGTTGCCCTTCAGAATAAGCCTCAAATCTGCCCGCCTCTCAATGTTGAAGACAACTCTGCTTTCTGATCCTCCACAGGATTGTTTTTCAACTTCACAAATATTTTGATCATATCTTAACCAAAAAAAAAAAAAAGTCTTACTTGTCTCCCCAATGTTTGAAGACAGACGCCGCTGGTGTCAACTGTTGTCTGTTCCTCCTTACTTCTGCGGAGGTTGGTTCATTTATATTGAGCCGAAGTCAATGTGCAACTGTACAGTGCATTAGCAACTCATCGCCGTGAGATTGTCATGAGGCAAGCAACAGCATTTAGTTAGTCACATGGTAGAGCAGTGTGGTCGCGCATAGTCTGATGCTACTGAAACTGAACAGATTCTGGTAGGGACTCATTATGGCTCTTTCCCTAGAAGGTACAAGCTGTGGGGCAGCCAGTACTCAGACTATGATAGGTATATATATAAACTTTCAAAAATATATAAATAATAGCTTAAATTATTTTGTCACTGAAAAAATGGGGGTCTAGGCCCCCGGACCTGGCCTAGATCCGCCACTGCCGGCGCTAAGTTCACCGCGTCGTGCATCGTAAAAAGTGCGTAATTTTCGTGTAGGTCCTGCCACTGTAAATTATATTATATGGAAATATGTAGCACAGAGTCCTAGGCCCACAACATCACGCGAGCTTCTAGAAACCGACCTCCCTAAAGAGGACCCCACCACTATTGCGTATCGTTCGGCGTATGGTGTCCCCCGAAAATCCCCACACACAGCGTGCAAATGCTGCACATCGCAGTCACAATCATGCCAGTCACAGGGATTTACGCCTCACAGTCGTTCGCAAAATCAGTGTGCACACCCTGTGAAACCATGTCATTTGACTGAGATAAAAATGAACTGCAGAAGGCTGTACGAACGTAATCCCGCTAGTGATCGGTGGAAGTTTGTTGTTACCCTTGATTTTAATAATAATCTTACTGTGTACAGAAATCTATATATTCATTTTATGCTTAATCGGAACCTTAATTTGCTTTCATTAAATTCTCGATCGTTACAGCTAATAACTAAAATGGGGAAGACTTAATTGGAAAATGTACATGTAATATGGTGTACAAAATGAATAATAAATCCAATCAAATCAAATAAACGTTGATAACAGCAGACATATCTAGTACTTGCAATCGCGGTACGTGCTTTTTCCTGTCTCGGAATATACTTCTACAATTCATATAAAAATTTGCTCTTAAATAAATTCCAATATATTCAGAGTACAATAATTTCAACATCAAATTCAACAATTTTCTAGTTCATGGTAATTCCCATTGAATGACAGATCACTAAATATTAATATTTATTAAATGATGTCTTGAAGGAAAAAAAAAACTCTTCTCACTGGTCTAGTGGTTAGCGCGTGTACACGGTCCCGGCTACGATCTCCTGTGAGAAAACACAAAAATTAGTCTCATAATTATTCGCTTTCAATAATTATCCGTCTCATTTAGCTTAAAAGACATAGTCGTGGGACGTTAACTAAACAAAACTCATTTACTATTATCATTATTTCATTCTTGAAGGAAAAAAATCTTCAGATTTCATGCTTCTTTCCAGTAAAGCAGCAGACAAAAAAAAAAAAAAAAAAAAAAAAAAACATGGTCACTGAAAATTGAATTTCCGTCACCTATATTCATATGGAAAAAAAAACGTTTACAAAATGCCGATCGTCGGAGGAGAGAAGTGCTTCTCTATCCTAAAGAAAGTAAAGACTTCCTTCAGAACACCATGAGAAAGGAAATACTATCTACGGTAACAATGCTCTCTTCGCGATTCAAAGAGACTTTGTGAACAGCATTTCAGATTTCAATCTGAAGGTAAGAGAAAAATTTGCAACTCGGAGAGAATGAAGGATAGACTTCCATTTTAAATAATTTTGTTTAACTTCGTGCATGAGTGTATGAATTTTTCTTTTTTTTTTTTCCCCTTCTCTTTTTCCTCAACGTCCTCACTTATACCTTATGGCACATGCTATATATTCTATTTATTTTTTGTTTAGTAATAACAGTATAAATGTATTGTATATTGTAATGTCTATGCAGGTAGAGACAATAACAGTCCGGGATTTTACCCTTCATCTAATTTATTTTTTAAAATATTACTAAAAAAATATAGCCTTTGTATTTACAAATGTGAATATCTTAAAAATCCTCCTTATAACAAGTGAGGTGAAGGAAGGAAATGTTTTACAGTATACGGGAACCCTTTAGCTCATAGCAGCCTGCAGGGCGTTTTGCAGCGACTTCAGGATACGAAACTTTTGGTAACTTCTTTAGCTAATGGCAGCCTCCAGGGATTTAGGCAAGGTCCAGGGCGACCTCAGAAGCTGGTGTAGGTTAAGTGACCAGTGGTCAACTGATACTTCTGTTCTCTTCGGCTCCATTTTATAGGCCATTTCTGGGTGGATCGTTCCTCCTCGGTTCCCGTCGTGCTAGCTTCGTGTCTTCTGCTTTTATGTGTATCGTCTGCTTTAATGGTGCTTGTAAACAATAGCACGTGTTTCATGAATAACATATGCTCGTACTGGTCCTTACAATATAAATAACGTATATTGCCAGTGATAAGTGTATTTTCTTTCTCTTCTTTTTAATATAATTAATTTAAAGTAAAAAATAATTAGATAAAAATTTATATCTGTTTTCTTTGCTGGTGTGGCTCCTGGATGGATTCACTGTTGGGACAGCACCAACTTCAAATAAAATCTTAAATAATGATAAGCAATAAGACTCCAATTTAACCAATGGGATTTGTTTCAAATAGTCTTGGTGCCAAAAAAAGATTTAAGTGCCAACCAATCATCTAAATATTAATTGCATGTTGACTAAAGCTCAACCAAGCTCTACCCCTTACTAGAAAGCAAGCAATGTTAGGCCTTATGCACACGAGTAGATCACAATTATTGTTATTCTTAGGGATTTTAGTTTGCCTCAGCTCATCCACTAGCTCATAAAGAAGTGAAAGTATGCGCTCATTGTATATAAAACATATCATGTATACACAACATCCAATGCTGCGTTGCCACATCTTAATGTTTGCCAAATATAGATAACAGATTTTTGTTGCGTAAAAAGATGAATATTAATTCTCCAGTGATACATTACCAGTGGCGAAGGGTGATAGTTTCAAGAGGGTAGGCCCAATGTTCTACTACTACTACTACTATAAATACTACTACTACTACTACTACTACTACTACTACTACTACTACTACTACTACTACTACTACTACTACTACAAATACTACTACTACTACTATTACTACTACTACTACTACTACTACTACTACTACTATTACTACTACTACTACTACTACTACTACTACTACTACTAATAATAATAATAATAATAATAATAATAATAAAATGAAACAGATTAGACGTAAATATTTTACTACAGAAACACAAGAAAGACAAATTCACATGAATTTAACGTAACTGTATACCATCGACAACACTTACTCGACCTGGATCTCAATTTTCATAATGAAATTCACTTATGTGACTCATAGCTGATCTTAATTCGCCGTAATGCAATTTAATTGTTTTAATTGGGCGTGATCGGATGGGGAAGATGGATTTTCACATTATCTGCGCTTTACAAGAAACATATGTTGTTTAGTCTACTTGTACTGAAACAGACTTTGCTTGTAAAATTTCGTCTTTAATTATATTGTTCAAAACACATGACAAGCATTCAATCAAGTTATTTTGTGTTGTCATTTAATTCCCCTTTAAAAGCAGAATCATACTTAGGCCTACATGTTTTTTTTTATACGCTGCTCTTTATTTCAACAACTACAAATACTTTTTGTACCAATGCAAGCAGAACTCTCTTGCCCTCTGTTTGTTCTATTTTCAACGTCTTCGTTCCTTAATAACACATTAATTTTCAAAAGACCACTGACATAGAAGATTCTTTAATATAAGTTATATTATGTTCATATTCTCCACTAATTGACAATTTCTCTCATCCACTTTTGAAAATGTAAGAAAAAAATGTCACTCACAATCTCTCAAAAACACACATTCTCTACTCTATTCTCATGAACTCAATGAGTCTGATTTCGTAGAGGTTTGCGCCAACGTAACGGAATAAATCGACATTAGTTTGCGATAATAGGCGTAGCACCTTTAAAATTGCTTGTTCCAGCTTTTGCGTTGCATTAGAGTCCGCAAAATTAAGCAAAGTTAGTACGAAATGGGGCCCACGTTCTCTTGCTCTTTATTTGTCTGACATATCGAATCGAAATCGAAGGTCTCGAGAGAAACGCTTTATGTAGAAACAAAAGTCAGTAAGCGCTGAGGCCGACCTCTTTCGCAGGTTATTACCAACACGTTCTCTTGCGGGATTTTCTGAGTAGCTTGACGGTAGTTCTACTACCGCCTGAGACACTGCTCAGTGAGCCTCCTTGCAGTGGTGCTAACCACGATTTCTTTATCAGACAATATTTTTTTTTTCAACTTAGAAAACCATCATACATTCTGTGCAAGGAAAATGAATTAATTATGAATTATAATTTTTGAAAGTAAATGGGTAGGCCGGGCCTCAGGGCCTCTTACGATCCTTCGCCACTGTACATTACCCACCGTACGAGACCAAATTCTATATGATATATCGGCGTTTCACTTGTGTTGTCAAATCATTTTGTTTCACTTTTGGGATGGGTATTGTTTATTTATATACTTTTACAGTTTTCCCTAGCCACCCCAATTCGATTATACTAGTTGCTGTAGGCTTGTGATTATGAGCTGTTTACTTTCGTTTTATCAGCTATAATCATTTAATTCTGTAGCTATGCGACCACGCACAACACACCATAAACCTTTCGCCTTCTTGACTATGATCAAAATATCGATATTCTGTCAACGAATATATTTTACGTGCTGCGACGTCAATCTATACATCATGAATAGGACTCACCTATTCTAACGCAATATTCGGGAACCTCTCACTTGCTGTAAGAGAATTCTTTGTAAAAGATTATTCTGAGTCATGCATTTTTGGATAGAGCAGATCACAAGTCTAAGACGATAACATGCCGCCTCACTCGTTGGCTAGTAGTGTTGGAGATATTCAATTTCCCATGCTTTCGGCAATCTGCGGCAAAAAACCTGCAACATGAGCATATAAGTTTATTGTAAAATGACGAAGTCTTTTGCTCCAAAATAAGTGTGCACGGGAGGAGGCCGAGGTTTATCCTGGCGTGATTCATTCCACTTAGACGTTATGTTCATTCCCTGTGCTGTTAGGCGTAGTTTCACAATAAACTTACATCCTCATGTTGCAGATTTTTTGCCGCGGATTGCCTATAACTCTGAAAACAAGCGATTGCGTGACATTTTTTCTTGTTTCTATGAGTATATTCACCCCTCAAGCATTGTCAACCAAGCACATTAAGGTTGTCCAATATACAATGCAACCCGGAGTTCGGGATAGTAGAACTTTTGAACCTGAAGTGATACACAAATAATGGTTATACCAAAATGAAGCCTTGTTCATGCATATATTTTTAAACTAGGAAGCAACGATTGAAGTACACTAGGAACAACACAGTGTTCCCAGATGTAACCGAAGGTGTAAATCAATTTTTTTTGCAAAACATATAAATTGACTCATAACTCATACATATGGATGTTCTGTCGTTAATTTTCAGTTTGTTTAGTTGGAGTAGCTTGGAAACTATGGAGCAGAAAAAAGAATTTTCATTTCCACCGATAACTAATCGGATGAGGCCTCTGTAAGAGGAAACTAGGGAAATCGTAATTTTCATAAATTAACACTCTGAATTGGCAACCCTGCTAATGTTTTAGTGCATCAAAAGGTGTGTTAAGGATCTGTCTACATTATGCAATTCCTGAAAACAATGAAAAACAAACTTTGAAATTATTGTGATAAAATTTTTACTTACATGCACCGGCAACACTGCTATTCATTTCTATGGGGCTATTTAAAGCAAGAGGTATACAAGAACAATTCTCGAACTATTCAAGACCTGGAAACGAACAGTCGCAGTGCCATTGAGAACATTAACACTTCTAATCTACGTAAAGTTGCTGCCAACCTTGTGTGACGTGTCAACCAGTGTTTGAATCAAAACAGGGGACACTCCCAGCATCCGCTGTAGAGCTGGTAACTCACTTGTGATAGTAGTAGTGTTGCCGGGTGCATGTAAGTAAACGTTTTATCATGATAATTTCAAAGTTTGTTTTTCATTGTTTTGAGGAATTGCATAATGTAGATAGATCCTTAACACACCTTTCGATGTACTGAAACATCAGCAAGGTTGTCAATTCAGAATGTTAATTTATAAAAACTACAATTTCCCTAGTTCCCCCTTACAGAGGCCTCATCCGATTAGTTATCGGTGGAAATGAAAAATTATTTTTTCTGCTCCATAGTTTCCAAGCTACTCCAACTAAACAAACTGAAAATTAACGACAGAACATCCACACGCATGAGTTATGAGTCAATTTACATGTTTTGAAAAAAAAAAAAAAAAAAACACCTTCGGTTACATCTGGCAACACTGTGTTGTTCCTGATGTACTTCAATCGTTTCTTCCTAGTTTAAAAATATACGTATGAACAAGGCTTCATTTTGGTATAACCATTATTTGTGTATCACTTCAGGTTCAAAAGTTCAACTCCGGGTTGCATTGTATATTGGACACCCTGTGTATGTATATAATACACAGATGCAGTGGCCTATTGTGTGACATTGGAAGTAAAGGTTGCGTATTGAGTCGGTGATTGTTGTTTAGTATATGGAAAATATACATAAAAAGAGACAATTATTCTTAGACTAAAGCTGGCAGTCATATTCCCATAGTGTACTCTCGTGCATGTTCGTGTGTATCTTTTTTGATTCCATATATATAAGGCAGAAAACACGTGGGTGGACGTGCACGCAATGTTTATCAACGTACCGTGACGTCACAGAGTAATGCATTGTGAAGGTGGTTTACTCCGCCATAAAAGTAAATATGTGATAGTGGGAAACGACGCGGTAAGCTGATAGTATTTTATTCCTTGGAATATTCGTGACTCTTAATCAAGATTGAAAGCATAACGAAAAAGGTGAAATATGTGTACGTTTTAAGGAGCATGTTTTTACATGGATAAATATATTCTCATATGTCGTTGATTTTAGTAAAACGGATACGATACAGCAGTCGAAAGATCATAAACTGACGTGAAGTAGAAACGTATTGTTGTTCGTTTGACGAAGGAACGTAAGTATGATATTTTAAAGAAGTGATACGCATAACCACGGACTTCTGAACCTAAGAACATATTTTTCTATAGGGTGTCCGACAAGTTCTCGTACTTGTGGGTTTGAGTATCACAGAGACCAATATCCGTATAATTTTATATTATTTTTTGGTACATAGTACTGAAGTTGAGTGTTTATACGTATACCCGAACTATGTATCCAGTGGATTTGTATGTTCTCCATCGTGTGCTGTACACACAGACATATAACGTCCAAGTCCTCCTTTGACATAGCATTTGAGGAGTTATCATTCGAAAGAGATCTTTCACACTTTCGCGCAATCTTTCATCTGTCGTGTACTGCCGATGAAAGACACGTGACTTTATTATTTCCCAGAGTGAGTTGTTGTAAGATGTGTGCTTCGTCGGGGTCATTTTAATGAGGCTAGAGATGCTGGAGAGCCATGCTCAATCTAGCAGCTTGAAAAGTGATCATTAAGGAAATTGCATATCCGAAAACCAAGATAGACTAAGAACCTGTCCTGGTTCGACAGCAGGGATACCTGACAATGCTGTCTGTGACCCTGGAATCAGTGTTACTGATACCACAACTGAAATTACATTGACACTATTCTCTTGATACTCAAAATTAGGAGTACGGGAACTTCTAGGACACCCTGTGCATTTGACAGGTTGTCGTACTTATTGTTTTTTGGATAACAGTATTGACCAATGAGAATTGAGGTCTCTGTTACTGTTAAATAATAGGATAACCTGTGAAATACTCAACTTTACGATCCTAGAAAAGCGTGCTATTAGAACTATTATAATCTACCACTCCACGTCAGTATCACCATATTTAGAATTACATATATCTTCTTGATTACCATTGATAAACTCTAGAGCTCCCTCGTGGCTCAACGGTTATGGTGCGCGCCAGTTCAGAGTGGTTCGGATCCCACGTTAAGCTGTAGGTCAACGTCTTGCATAGCCTCGCTGTTCAAACAGACGCGAAACTCAACTCAAATCAAATTAAGGTACAACTTCTAAACTTTGTCTCACAATGTACATCACTATCTCTGCTTTAATTCAATCATTTTCTTAGAATCCTTTCTTATTCTATTCATCAGGAATTATTAAGTTCAACTTCTTTATTAAATTGAAGTATCTTTACCACATACCTACCGCTCATCTCTCCCACAGACTCAATATAATAATCTGTTACAATCCCTTTAACAATTTTTGTCCTTCAACTTCATCCCAACGGGTTCATAGGACAATGTATTCGAAAAAAAAAAAATATATATATATATATACAACTTGATTGAGAAGTTATTCATTCGCAGCACGGTTCAATGCTTTTACGTTCTATGATTAGACTGACGATTCTTGGAGCATGTGCTCTCTTTCTGGAATTTCAAGATTTTGAGGATTTACGTGCTCATCAAAATGGCACCAATATAAGGCTTTGCCAAACCAATTTAAATCATTCAGATCCTTTTCCATCTGGTGTTACAGATGGTGTTAGTGTGACAATGTGCTTTGCGGAACGTCCTTGCCTTCAGGTGGCTTCTGCTGTACAGCACGAATTTTGTATGTTTTTTAAGAACTCGCAAAACTCCGTGTACACTACCGACTTGCAATGTACAACTCGAACCAGCGGAGCCTCAAAGCATTACACAACTCACACGTCGATCAAACATCTCTCAATAATCACTTTAAAGTGCGAAGTGAAACTTGTCAATTTTGCTGCTTAACTAAAGATTTGCTTAATGCGCGGCTGTGCAATTCTTGTAAAGTTCTACTTCTTGTACCAAATTGCCGAAGAGGATGCTATGCATAGGGGCGTAAATAAGGGCCCCGCAGACCCCGCATTGCGGGGTCCTCAATCCATCAAGGGCCCCCAAATCGTGAAGTTGGACGTGGAGAAGGGGCCCCACTCCACGCTGTCTGCGGGGAGGCTCCCAAACCTGTAGTTACGCCACTGGTTATGCACGACAATGAACATACACAACTTGAACATGTAGTTCACGACACTTTCATTCGAATTTTTGGTGTTGTCCATCACCAGAAATGGAAAGTAGTAAATCATTATTACATTGTCGTGGGATAACAAATCTCACGTTAATCTGTACTGTGCTATATTTCATTATTTCATATAATTTTGGTGCTAAAACAGAACGCTAACTCCAATTAATCAATTTATTATTATTATTATTATTATTATTATTATTATTATTATTATTATTATTATTATTATTATTATTATTATTATTATTATTATTATTATTATTGCAGTTATATATAAATATATATTACTAGTGTCTAAGAATACTTCATAAGATATTTTCTATTAGTTTTACAGAATTGCATTACTCAGACAGTAATGTGTTTTTTTAAAAAACATTATCTGAAAATGAAAGCTTGAAGATGTGCGTTCAATGATATTATGTTAAGCATTCGGTATAATGTAATTATTGTAACTTATCCGTACGACCTGGCTTTTTAATGTTAACATGTAATATGGGAAACTTTTTTCTTCGAAGGAAACTTGATGGAATATTTACTTGAAGTAGAGGTTACTTAATGGATTCCTCTGAAGCTGTTTTGGTGACGAAGATCTTATTTTAGACATGAAATGCGCGATTCCAAGTTTTCCTCTTATTAGTGACGTTTAAGATAGCTACCTGTGGAGAAGCAACTTTCTTTCCGCTTGAGGCTAAAGACATTTCGTTAAATTTGCTTTCGTAATAATACCAGTGTGCTGCTTTTGTATAAGCAAAGTCTCTGTCATTCTCTCTATAGTAGCATAAACGAGCTTTCATAATGGAGCGGCGGGGGACGAAAGGAGGGGGAGGCGGTTTCCAAATCAACTGCTTCTAATCAGCTTTATTGAGGTACATCACGGGAGTGTTTTGTTTCGCGAAATAACCGTCTCTTTTGGGAGAAGAAGGTGAGTCTGTTGAACACAAAAGGGAGAAAGGACTTATCCTGAGCCGGGATAACAACCTTCTTGTACAGTAATCTGGCACAGCGGAAGGGGGAACACACACACACACACACCGACTTTTCGAGAAGTGGCGAGACGATGGAGCCTTCGTGTTTCAAGGTGCTGCGTGTCATTGTCTGTATCGTCTTTAGGTTGACAAAAGAGAGAGAGAGAGAGAGAGAGAGACGACAGATTGTCTGTTTGTTGTACAAGGTTTCTAACTCCTTCCTTCATCTCCCCTCCCCTAAATCCTTCCCTCTCAATCACTTGATATGAATGCTAGTTAAAATGTACCATGCTGCACAATATTATGAGCGAGCTGGAAATTTTCTTAGTTGCATTAGTTGATACAGAAACCCCAAGTCTTGTGTTTTGCTTCCACCATTATGATTTAATACAGCACCATATTACAAGAAAGTCTTCAAATGGTGTGCTCTGAGAAAGAAATAATAATAATAACTCGTGTAGTGAAAAGTATTCTTCTAGATGTTGTGTGATTAAACACTGCGGCACAGTAAGTCTCTTAAAGTCATTAAGTACACAAAAGCTCTGATATTTTTACTCGCTATTTGTGAATCTTTGACAAAATACTACGGGCGTAGAGGAAGGAGAAGAAGTAAATATGGCAGTGCGTGGTGCTTGAGACGAGAACAAATCTTCCTGTCTGAGCAGAGGTTGTTTAGAGAAGTTTCTTGCAAATTAATGAAGGGTTTCGTGCAAAGCTCTCGTTACGGATCCTAATTAGGCATATCTTTTTTCTCTCTCAATTTAAATATCTTACGGCTGAATGAAATATTGTCAACCATTGTATAATCTTTAGTCGTAATGTTTTTGAGTATTGTCTTGTATGTACCTTTTGCCATATATTTTCTATATCACATGTATTATTAGTGATACTAACACTAATAATACATGCGATGAACACTAGCCGAGTCACTAGATAACAGTGACACTAGCAGGATACCCGTTCTTGGCATGAGGAGAATACGTTTCATTTTGGACGTAAAGGGCTGCATTTCGATTTAAACGGCATGGGAAGTGTCACTATTCGTCTCAATGACCTGAAAACTATGGATTCGACACTAATATCGGTCATTTTCGATCATTTTTAAATACCTCCCCTCACCTCCCCTAAGCTGCACCGTCAAAGTGAAATGATAAAAACCATTCCAGGCTCGAATGTCATCTGTGTTGAAAATTTGATTGAGATCGGTTGGGTGTTCAAGAGCTATTAAATCACAAACATAGTCACTTTTATTTTTATATATGTACAGTAAATATTGATTTTTAAATAACTCCCTCTCCCCCTCCCCTACGTTGCACTGTCAAAGTGAAATTATAAAAACCATCTGAGGCCCGAACCTAATCAATGTTGAAATTTTGATTGAGATCGGTTGGGTGCTACAAGAGATTAGGAGTCACAAGCTAGTGACTTTCAGTTTTATATACTAGATTCATTAATATAAAGGATAAATATGCATAGTACAGATCACAATAGTACATTGGAAATTCTATATTGCAAAAATTTAATACATACTCATATATACTTATAAACAAAAATATAAAACTCAGTTATAAAGTTACTAAATAATAATAGAAATTTATTATTTACGAGAATACAAAAGAAAAGGAAAAGAAATCAAAATTACTCTGTGGAAACTGGCTAAATCCAAATTTCTCTTTAATTTACATACTCCATCTTTATCTAAAGAAATAGGAATTCCGGATTTTCCATATAGTAGATTATAGTATTTAACATACCCAGTACTGCAATAATGATAGATTTTGGATTTCAGTAAACCTGTCTTCCGATCTCGGACACTATAACCAACCATACGTTAATTCCTATTTTTGCTCAACATTATCACAATAATTTACTTATTTGAGAAATGAGAGAAAAACAACTCTTCATATTATTCTTTACTCCAACTGTATACAAAAGTCATAACACAATTGTTGTAAAATTATATCACAAGAATTATAACACCAAGTTTAGCACAATATTTCAATGTTATGAATAATTACTTTTTGATATATCAATAATATACAAAATACTATTGATATACATCGTAGTATAATGTTATTAGCAAAGTTTTGGTATAAAGTTTGCTCTTGATAGGTTCGACTCAGGATTTATACATGGTATGTCCACAGTAGTTAAAAATAATACCATAGTGGATATTTCTTAAATATTGTTCTTCCTCGTAGAATATAAAGAAAATGTCGGATGTCACTGGTTTTTTTCTTACAAACTTGGAGTTAGGTTACAATTTTGCCGTTTAATAGTTTATATAGGTAAATTACTAGGTGATTTGATGCAGAGTTTCAAGTGCGTAATCTTCAGCAAAATTTAGATAAGGTTCAAATTTAGAATTAGCTTTCATTTGCTTAAACTTTAAATGTAATAATGTATACACGTGTACATATTATTATCTTAACTTTATGGACTTGGGGGAAGGGGATAATGGGAGACCAGCACCAGACTACACTAGTGTATTCATATTTGGAGTTCGTGTAAGTATGTATTATAGAATATTTTGAGTAGTAGAATGTTTGTTATTTCCTTGTCTGAATTGAAATGAAAAGCGAGGTTTCAAAAGGCACTTCATAGACAAATACTCTTCCGTTAAACTTCAAACCTAGAAGATTCCATACACTGTGATCCCATTTTGTCTCTATGACTACTGTCCGTTTCAATTTTATTTTTCTTAGCCTTTTCTATGTTTATGTTGGTTGGCTTTCTTGTCTTTTATTCTTCTCCTCTACTCTCTTCTGTCCTAGGCATCCTCTATTTTCCATCCCTTCTCGCTCAAATTTTCTCTTATTTTGTCCTTCAATCTCATCTTGAATCTCCCTTCCATCCTTCTTCCAGTTACCTCCATCTTTCCAATTTTCTTCCCGCTACTATTTTCCTTTCCAATACTACTATAATACTGTTCACAAACAATATTTTATTTTCTTCTGCTTTTCTTCATTCCTCTAGCTTTTATGGAACTTATTACTATACATTTTTTTCTTCTCGAACATAACTTAAAACAATATTTTTCCCTATCCAATTACATAATTTCCAACTGGCCAATGTATGACGTAGAAGCACGCGTTTACGATCGTAGAAAGGACACAAAGAACAAGTAGAGCAAAAGGAAGGGGAGATGAGAGGCAAGGAAGGGAATAAACAAGAGTTGGCAGTGTACGAGTAGTCATGTTTTCATGAGTAGTGTGTCTACAAAACTGTCAACTACGCTATCGATATTATTAGTTGCCTCTCACCATTGCTCTCCCTCAACGCCAAATTTCTGACTGCAGCTTGTTATTTCCGCGTGATATGCTGCGAATGAGAGCAGCGAGCTGTGACATCACCCAGTTAAGAATGATTGATCTAAATTGTTACTACTCTTTTCTCCATCTTTTTTTTTTTAATTTTTCATTGCTATTCCCTTTGACTTATCCACATTTCTTTAATTCTTCTTCCTACCTAAATTTCATGGGTCTCTGAGCTTTCTTCACACTTTCTTCAGTATTTTCATATTTAATATTTGGGCTGCCTGCAAGAGAAGAGTTGTTGCTGTCTCGTCTCGAAAAAGGTCGTGAAAGTGATGTCTCGTCTCATTCTCTTTACGAACAGTCTGTCGTATCTTGCCTTGTAGGTATAATACTAATTATTACTTTCTCCTCCCAATAGTACAATACTCAATAGTTAAACATTTCTTGTGTCTTCCTTAACGTTTTGCTCCTAAAACTTGCAAAATAGTCCTCCCTTTTTATATACTCTTCTTCCGCATTTCTATATTTGGTTTTGTCTCTAATTCGCTTTCCATATCTTTTATTAGTCCGAACCAATGTAGATATTGTTTTCTAATTACTGATGAGTTATGACGCTGAGAAACTTTGACCAAGTGGGGATAATTCTTCTTCGGTAGAGATAATAAATGAACGCAGAAAGCAAGTGACGACCGAGTTAAAATAGGAGATTCCCTGGAGGTCAAGAAGTCAGAATGCAGTTGGAAAATTGATTTTTTTTTAAAAGAACATAGTGAAGTGATCTACAAAATACGATCGTAAATAGTGAAGTGATCGTATTAACTGTAAGTGATCTCCAAAATACGATCGTAAATAGTGAAGTGATCGTATTAACTGTAAATGTAACATGTATCTCAAAGACTAGAATGGATTCCTCTGGTTGGCCCTTATCGCACAATTTAACTATGGCAAATTTCTAATAGTAACAGATGCACATGTAATTCAAATTATAACCTGAATGTTACAATTGTTTCTTCTGTTATAATTGTAACATCTCAGCAATACAGTGTACTGCTTAAACCAGAATAACAATACACCTCTTAACATTCTGCAGTATATACAAACTTATTTTATAACATCGGACTAATATGAAATAAATATCTTGCTAGCTATTTCTTCTTCCGTAGAAATTCTACATTGTCATGTCCTGGATGCATATGAGACAATTGTCACCCCAGATTCTTTAACATAATTTCCCAACAACATTTATCTCTTTTGTTTTTGAAATGTGGACATCTATTTCATAGATAGTCATCCATCCTGTCGTTTTGACCTTTCTTATCTTGCACCCAGAGCCGTAGCTAGAGATTTAGGTGCCTGGGGCGAAGTAGAATTTGGCGCCCCCTACATTCACTAACCAAGCTTTTTTTAACATATAAGAGAAGCAACTTTTGTTATTACGCTAAGCTGAATTTTTATCAAGCTGCTTGGACAGACCATTGCAACAGCCAAAAACGATCATTATGTTTTCTTTACAAATAAGAGCTGTTTTCACGAGGTTTATTTTGAACTTTTTGTTAAACTTGATAAAACTACCTTTGATTGTATATAAATCCACTTGGAGAACAGTTGTAGAAATTTACATCTATTTACATTTCATAGTATCGATAAGAAATGAAATTTCAATACATTATAAACTATGTGCTTTTAAAATATTCGGAATGGGTGACATCATTAATTTCCAGTAATAATTGTAAACTTTTGTAATTTTATTTCTGTATGTGACCACATAAATAGCACTTTAATTTCTATTCTTTTACGGCAAAAATAATTTGGGAAATGTAACGGAAATCCAGAAGGAGACTTCTGTGAGAATTTCTCAATATTGGTCGATGGAGGTGAAGAATAATATTTGTATTTAAAATACAGAATATAGGTTGGCTACTACATATATTTGAAATTATAGTAATTACTTAATTTCTTAATGAATGAAAGTTCTGGATTTAAAGTTACAGTACTTATTAATAATGACATTAAAAATACACTGACACTCGTACACACACATCTATATTTTTTGTATGTATGTAGATATGTAAAAATATCACACAACTAGATAGTTAGCACTATATAAAGAATATCCTGGCGTTACAAATAGTTGATGGAGAAATGGTCCCAATAAACACCCTGAAATTGGAAGTATTTAATGTCAATGGAATAAAAATACCACTGGTAGTGATCAGTCTTTGAAAAAGTCGAAATTTGTTGGGAAAGTTCTGACCCCTTAAGCTCCTATTCTACAATTGCTTGAAGTTCAGAAAATGTTATTATTCTCCTTGTTTACCTTTATTTTTAATATTTCCGCGCAAACAGCAGCTTGCGTGTGTCTCTTCACTGCTATCACTTTCATACCTTCATTCTCACTGTCGTGATTAATCTGATTGGGTAGAGAACTGTGATTAAGTAAACAAACTCTTCACCACCAAAACGCCGAACATGTATTTCAGACTTTGACCGTTTCTGACTTCGTAAAGGCTTGTGCGTACATTAAAGACTGATCATAAAGTCCCTTATGGCATGTGCACATACTCATAGCTCCTCAGTATTGCTGGCGTGATGCCACTAAATGCACCTCGAACAACATCCTTTAAGTTCGTCAACTTTTCGTAACGTGTGGCAGCAACCTTTTGTTTAATGAACCCCCATAATGCATTGTCGCAAAATGACAGATCAGGACTTCGAGGTGGCCACTCCAACGGTTCAGGTAAATGTACAGAACCATGTCCAATCCATTTTCAGGAAGTGACTCATTGAGATATTCTCTAACGGCAATAGAATAATGGGCTGATGCTCCATCCTGCTGGAACCATACACGACCGAGCAGTCCCAGACCGTACAGATATGGAATAAACCAATCGCGTAACATATCAGAGTACCGGTGAATCTTACAGCACCGCCAAAGAAATATGGACCTATCAAGTGGTTTGCGGACATTGCATCCCAGATCATGGCATGTGTGGGTTGAGTTGAAGTTCTTCATAAAAATGTGGGTTTTCTTTATTCCAGAAATAAACGTTTCTGGCTTTTGCACTGCAATATATTCCACACTTGTCCGAGAATAATAAAATTTCTCCCTGAAAGAAGAGCTGAACAGTCATCGTGCATTCGCCCACAAGCAGCTGACGTTTCTGCATGTCACTGTCACTCAGTTCGCTTACAAAGGTTTAAATGCCTTTAACTGTAAATCCTTCTTGATATGTTTTTGAAATGTCGAGTATGGAACACCCAATTCCTTTGACCGCTTACGAATTGACTTATTTGGCGATCGATCGACAGACGCTACAGCCTCCTCAAGGGGTGTAGCCACAAGGGGGATGGCAACGGGTCAGCCCCCCAAATTACTTCCTGTTCCCCCCCAAATGACCAACTTTAAAGTTTACATCTATTATTTTACCATACCGGTCGAAAAATAGTATGGTATCTCTTCCTTATACCGATCGGAAAATAATATGGTATACTTCTTGTGACAATTTTGTGACAGATTACACAATTTACTGCGATTTATATTTGACAGTTTGAAGTCAAATGTTTTAACGAGGTACTGTAAATGCTACTATTAAACAATGGTACTAAACTAATTAGTAAGTACATTATATTTTTTATATATATAACTAGTGTTTAAAAAAATATCAGATGGAAAATTTAATGAAAAATTACGTTTTTATTCAGATTTCAGTTTGGGTTTCATTTGCTCTTTTTAATGCTACTTCGTGCAAAACAGGGAATGAGATATTGCTGTTAATAAAATAATTATGTTTTTTAGTCACGAATAATAAATAAATATTTCTGTAAGGAAATCTTAAAGAAATTAAGTGCAATTTGAAAGAAAATCAGTCCTATGTATAAAAGTAACAAATAATATTCTGCCACTTTTTGTGGAGATCTGTGTTCAGTTGGCCCTCACACCGTGAGTTGAATGCAAATGGAGATGAGGCGAAGATCAGTTGTTGGTGTGGGTACATCAAACATACTAGCTGCTTGTGGCAGTTCACTTACACCGTGAACTTGCGTAAGGACAGAGTAAACATGGGACATCCACAGAGCGTCATAAGGGGGGGGGATATGCTGTACGAGTTCAAACTAGGGTCAAACGCCGCTGCAGTGGGGCGAAAGATATGCCAGGCCTTTGGTGAGGATGTCGTGACTACGCGGATAGTGCAGTGGTAGTTTAACAAGTTTAAGGACGATGACGAAACACTTGAAGGCGCACCACGTGCCGGAAGACCAACACATATACAAAATAAAGATACTCAAGCAGAAATTGAGGCGAACAGTGGCCAGACATGTGAGAAAATGCGACTACAATTCAGTGTGAGTGAAGAAATAATTCGGCAGCACCCCCCATCAACTGGGGAAACTCTACAAGTTGGGTCGATGGGTCCCACATGATTTGACTCCGGGCCAGAAAGCAGCGCGAGCAGTCACCTGTGTTTCTTTGCTGTTTCGTCTGTGGAAGGAGCCATTTCTGGACAAAGTGTTGACATGTGATGAGCAGTGGGCTCTGTACGAAGCTTCACGGCGCGGCGCTGTCATCATTGGTTAGCATCCATGAACCGGTTCCAAAACAGCCGAAACCAGCACTACACGAGAAGTTCCTCCTTTGTATTTGGTGGACTGCTCGCTGCATCGTGCATTGGGAACTGCTACCAGCTAGTCAGAGCATTAATACAACTGTGTACTGTCAGCAGTTGAACAGTGTTTAAGAAAAATTCAAAACTCTGGAGCCGGCACTTCTGAATCGCAAAGGGGTCCTCCTGCTACAGGACAACGCTAAGCTCCACGTGGCTAGGATGACCCGGGACACCAATCTACGCCTTGGATGGGAAAGACTAATAAACAACAGTAAACGCAACTACTATAGTAAAATTTACTCCTTGCCGATGAGCTAGAGAGTAAGGTTAGTTTAAATATGCTTCTTGTCATCTGCAATACTAAATAGCAAACACTTAATATGAAGATGACATTTCGGTAGAATGTAGAATGATCATATGTGCAAAAATTGCAGATGATGTGGCGCTTATTGCAGAATCTGGAAAGATAATTAATAAGATGGGAGAAAATTTGATGAAAGCTGCGAACGATATGGGATAAAACTAAAGGTTAGAAACACAGAAGCATTGGTGATTGGAACGAAGCAATCAGTGTCAGTCAATACCTGGGCAATGTTATTAGTAAGGACATGAAGTGTGAACGTGAAATAGCAAGGATAGGAATTGCGAACATGTTGGAAACTCGTTACTATTTGATATTTTAAGTTGTCAGGAATATTTTAATCCTCTCAAACTGTGCGGGATTCGAATCCTAAACTTCTACTTTCGCATTTTGTGGTATTTTTTTTAACGAGTGGATATAATGAACACTTCGTTAGTCATGTGTCTGTGATACAAAATTCGGAGTGACGATAATGTTATTGGCTCACCACTATGTGTATTATTAAATGCATGGTATCATGTGATTATGTAGATTATTATACATAGGGATTTCTGTCACCTCCAATTGTTGCTAACTTTGAGTTCGGTGTGGCCTTTAAATGTATTATTGCTGTAGTTGCCATGAATTTCCTTGTATGTAGTTGCATCATGTCTTGTAGATAAGGAGTGTTGATGTCCTCGTATAGTTACACTATATGGATGTCCTCGATATGGCCTGTTATAAATCTGTCAGGACAGTTCTGAAGTACTTAAAGTTGGTTGTTGTATGCTTTTGCTGCGTGTTGTCAAGCAGAGTTGGCATACAATAAAACTGATCTCATGAGCACTGGCGCAAATCCCAAGGGGGTGAGGGGGACATGTCCTCCCAATCTTAGAACTGGGGGGATTGTTCCCCCAATATTCCGATTTGAAATGTGTTTTTTGCGAGAAATGTAATTATTTGACTGCCACTTCGTCTACATCTCCTAATATACAGTATAATGTACAGCAGGTTCACCTCAGAAATCAGATTCATCTACTGTGATATAAATTTTATCTCCTCCCCCAGAATAAGCCTTAAATATGCCCGCCTCCCAATGTGGAAGTCAACTCTGCTCCCCTGATCCTGCACAACATTGTTCTTCAACTTCCTAAATATTTTGAACATCGCTTTTAAAAAAATATATTATAAGAACGGTTTTATCTGTCCCTCCACTATTGAAGACAGATTTGCGCCACTGCTTATGAGCATCTGATAGAGATGAATCTTCGTGGTCAGTTCCAGCTGTGGCGGTTGGGGCAGACATCACATAATCGGTGCGTTTCTTTTCGTTTTGTTTGTTGTAAATGTCGGAATGTGAGTATTTGATCTAGTGAGACTCCGAGATATCGTGTCGCTGACTTCAGGTAATGCATGTTGATTTAAGAAAAAACGAACTGGAAGGTGTTTACATTTTTTGTTTGTGTGTGTGTGTGAGAGAGAGTTGGTGGTCGCTGTTTCTTGCAGGATTTATTCTTATTCTCCACCTGGTCTTCCAGTCTTCTGTTCTGTTAATGTGCGTTGCAATCAGAATTGGACATATTTATACTTCTGCTACATGCAAGAATTTCCGTATCATCAGCAAATGTGGCTACTGTGGTGTTGGGAGTGGTCAGCATGTCTTGATTGCTTGATGGAGGGAATGTCTAGGCTTGTCTAGGCGGGGAGAAACTGAAATTCGGGTATACACATCTTGTGTGGTCCTGTACATAGCCCCTGAAGTGTTATTATGATAACCGGAATCGATCCGAAGAGAACGGCAAAGCTGTATGTGAAGATTTTCTACATTGGGTAGCTGAATAAAGACACCTGCTCTTGGAGTGACGTGCATATGAAGTTTTTGTTTGAGAAGCTTCTCGGTGGCGATGTAGATAGTTGACGGGCACGATATAATTTTTGTGATTTGATAGTGGTGGCTATAAATGGAATGGCCCATTCTAGGAGATGGTTCTCGGTTCAAGGAGGAAGGAGCTTCTGGTGATGAAGAGCCGGATGCGTCTCGGTATTTTGGGGGTGGAAGAAGCCTAAATTATCTGCCTAAAAATTCATATCAGTGACCAATCAGAATAAGACCCCACACTAGCAGCTGGTTGGACCATTCCATCCATCAACCACATTCCATCTTTTTCGTGCCAGTTCAAAATACAAGGAATAATTCTGTTTGTTTCTCTCATACCGTACCCTAGTGATGAGAACAATGTTGCCAGTTCCCAAAGTGTTGGACAGCGTGAAGTTCACCTGATTGTTATCCCGAGAAACGATGATATTAAAAAATGTCTTCTAACATTCCCATTTCTTGGTATGGACTTAATTAAAGTTTTTTTTTTTGCATAAATTGTACACTTTTTATATAGATTTTTAGTTGTTATTTTATTTGAATGTTTATCCTGATTTTCTCTCAAGACTCCTACAATTCCATTGCACAATTTGCTTCATAACTTCGACTTTTTAACCCCTTTCTGCATGATTCTTTTCTTATAGCGAAAAAAAAATCAGTATTGGAAATCCTCATATGGGAACTTGAAACATGAATTAAAACTTGAATTTTAGATTTTTCACGTAATTCCGACGAGAAATAAGTAAATGCCATATATGACACACTTACAACTCACAAAGAACATGCCAGATGACACCAAAATTTCTTATTCATACACGTCAGTATTTCACACAGCAGACAAAACAGTCATTTGATGCCTTTGATAAATCACAAAAATAGCTAAAGTGAAAAAAAGGGTATGTGCCATATATGGCACGGCGTGCGGTAAGGGGTTAAGCATGTCTAGAATGTTAACGACACAAAGTAATCATTAGAGCTCCTCGTGGCTAAACGGTTAGCGTACGCGCCTTTGGCGTGGGAGGCCTGGGTTCAATTCCCGGCGGGAGATCATGTGATTCGGATCCCACGTTAATCAGTAGGTCCACGTCTCATATAGCCTCGCTGCTGAAAGGAACGCTAAACTAAAATCAACTCAACTCAAAGTAATACATCAATTATGATAAAATGAAAAGTTTATTGATATTGGAATTAGTGCATTGATTTACTTCGTAAAGTTGGCGAAGAAAAACGCAGGTAATCTACAGGTTGGTGTGTGAACATCAAATTGAATCTTTTTATGGATATCTTCTGAGAATTCTCTTAGTACGCAAACTTCTTGAGCCCCGTCGATAATTAAGGAGCAGATTGTTGAGAGCAGGTTTTCGCAGTAATTCTCATTAAACTGTCGAAAAGATAGGATTTGTGGCAACGGCAACACTTAGACGAAATCTTTTCCTGGAATGAGGAGGAGGCAAACAAAAGACGATCACAGATTGGCGTACTTCCTGTCGACTCAGCCAGTCTTCATCAGAGGTAGAAGCACAATTAGCCTACCCCTTGTTCCCCTTCTGTTCATTCTGCAAAGACAGAATTTTAATCAACTTTAATTCAACTTCTTAAGTTTGTTCGAGTTGAATGAGATGTATGTGCAAACTTTGTGCTGTAGAGAATTGGAAATTGGTATCTTGACACAGTTCTGTGCCTTTCGGTTCCATTGCTATAATATTAGACCTGTTCCAGTATGAAATGTAACTGTCCGTTAGAAAAAAATCGTCCGTAATTGATGGAGAAGTAATAAACTATTGACCCCTAAAATAGCAATTTATTCTTGTAAATGTTGTGTGTCCATATATAAGTAAGCAAGATTGTTTAATAGAGTGTGCCGGTGTGTCGTGACACACTGCTGTATCATGCAGTTCCGTAGGGTGTGCCGCGAAAGTTTTCAATTAAAAATCATGAAGTATTTAATAGTAAGTTAAAGTAGATTTTGAGATAGACAGTATCAGACAGCGTCTCCAGTGGCAGAAACAATATTCAGTACTATATAGTCACTATTTTGAATAAACTTAGTCCTACATTATTACTATTTATACAGTTAGATCTCGATAACTCCAATTTTTACATATTCTCTTGAACTCTCCATAACACTCAATATTGAAATAACCTCTGTAGGTCGAATATTTAAAAATTACAACCTCGATAAGTCGAATTTTAAAAACCTCGGTAACAAACTTTTGTATCTCCGAACCTCTTGAGTTGAGACTTCAAAATCCCCAGCCCTTCTCTAACTGTCACATCCTTTGGGTAGTTACATCAAACACTAAAAGCGTGGTAGCGTAACACACTGTATTTTCTTTTTTCTTTTTTTATTCATAAAGACGGTATTTAAGATTCAATGGTATAGAACTTCTGTTAAAATAGAAAGAAAGAAAAAGGGAAAGGAACTTACGAGGATCGCATTAATTAACAGTGGAATATATTTTGTCAGGGAATTAGCTCAAGTAGTTTTACTAATTAGTCAGATAATATGTGATGCAACATTTCAGCCGTACGTATTCAATCTCAACAATATACGGCTCTCACTTGCTTGTGCATGATAACTATATGCTATATTTTAGTTAGTTCCTACTTCATTCTATTCATAAAAGTGACTCTATTGCTTGATATTTAACTCGCATTTCACTTGGAGAAGTGTCATTGTGTTATACGATCCCAGTTTTGTCAGAGTCGTGTTATAGACTCAAAACTAAAGAAAATAAAATATTCCCATTTTACACAGCGAGGACTTTATTGTATGGTCCGTATCGACGTATTATTTCTTCTTTTGATGTACTCTTTGCGAACTATGTAGTTCCTGTTGCTGAAGGAGATACTCAAATCGTGATTGCGTTTTCCCCTTTATTACTCCATAGCCACTTAGCACTGAGAGGCCTGTCCTTGTAATACAATCTACTTGGAAAATCTAGGATGAATCGTCAAAGGATGAGGCCATCCTTTTATAAGACAAAAATGGCTCAGTGCTTGTTTCAAGAGCTCTAGAGATGCCAAAAAGGAGAGATGCAAATAAATTAAAGGTATTCACCATCTCTGTTTCTATTTCTTTCTGTTGGCGTTACTGACTCGGATATGAAATTCCTGTACTTCTGTTGTTGTCTGTGAATACAGAAGAAAGCAGCATAGTGCAGCCCACCACCTTTATGCATTTTCCACGTGATTCCAACCCATCTTGGACAATCTCCTCTTGCTTTTCCATATGTTTGTATGGTGTGTCGCGTGGGAGACATGTACAAAGGTCTCTGTTCTGCACTTGTCATCAGCAATGGTGCGAAACGAGCGCCTCTTCATGAATAACAAACCAACGTTTCCCCTCTTTTCCTCCGTCTTCGTCAGAGGCCCTGCCGGAATGGAGTAGGAGAAATTCCCTGGAGTCTCAACTAGCATGGAAGATGCGAAAAGTTGGTTGGTATAGCAATGAAATAGTGTACACGTCACCTTCTAGCAGATTGAATTGTTCCGCTCTGCTTGTCGGAAAGAGGTTTCACGGCGCACGAACTCTGGTAGAAACAAATGTTTCTTGTTTCTCCATTAGCCTCTAGCGAGCCAAAATTTTCATTTTCGCTGTTCTGTTTTGTTTTATGTGTGCTTCTTCTTCTTCTTCTTCTTCTTTTTTTAACATGATATAGTTTATAAACAAATAACATTTTAGGCGCTCGGGCGTGTCTCTGGACGTGCGACCTTTTCGTTTTCTTCTATTTAATTTACTTGTGAGTTTGTTCTTCTCGACCATTAAGCTGAAGTAAATGAGAAATAGAGGAAATTGTGTATGGGAGGGTCTTGCCATGATGCACACAAGATGGCTCAGCTCGATGTTGCGTTTGGGATTAAGGTATATTGAATCCACCCACGCCTTTTGTTCGGTGATCAAATACCTTTCAGAAACTCTTTTGTAGTATCCTGCATCTTCTTTTCCTTTCCTGTACCGGAATATAATAAGTATTGTCCCAGACTTGATTACTGATATGCATATAAAAGATGGATAAGATAAACCGTAATACAGGAAAGCTTTTGTACACGTATGGGACTAAATATATTAACACAAAAGCAAGTCTTCAAGTAGTATTATTACATTTATTGATGACTAAGTGACTAATATTTGTCAAGTAATAGATCTGATTGAATCGCAAATACTGGACTTCTGTCTTACGAGACTCAACGATGCGATTTCGAATTCACTAGACTTCGGGCCTCACGTGTTTAAGAGGACTTATCACTGCGAAATTAAAATACCGCTAAGTTTACAGTAATTGGGTGATATCTTCAAATAGGTAAAAGATAATCGAAATGTGGAACAAGATCGCCCTAGACAATATTATTTTGCATGAGCTACTGTTATCACAAGTCACTTAGTAGCCTTCCATTTGCAGCCATTTAGAAACGCGAAAATAAATGATGATTTTCAAAATGGATGGAAATTGAATGCCGATAAGTGAGTTATGATAACGGTATATCATGTAAAATAATATTGTCTAGGGCGCTTTTGTTCCACTTTTCGATTATCTTTTTATCTATTTGAAGATATTACATAATTACTGTAAAATTAGCGGTATTTTAATTTGGCCATGAAAAGGCCTCTTAAAATTGAGACGTACTTAAATCTGTTTCCTGTACCCGATAATGGTAGACTCACCTTATACCTTGGCAAGAGACACGATACATCAGTGATAGATATCAGATGCGAGGAGTCACTGTTTCGGTCGCAGCTTATGTGAATTTTGTAGTGGGCAATATAGTTTCCGTTGCTTTTTCTCATGGTTCTCTCGTTTCCTCCCGTATTATCATTCTACCAATGCTTTCATAACAATGCTCTTGCAGTTAACAGTGTTGTTTATTAAATTACATAATATGATTGCGAGACGTGAAACTAAAATTTCTATTTGATTCATTTTATAAAGTTGTTAGGCAGAATGAAAAAAAAAAAAAAAGAGAGAGAGAGAGAGAGAGAGAGAGAAAAATTGATTTTTCTGATACTCAGGTCATAAATTTCTTTTTCTAAAAGTAGAAACAATTGCATTATTTTATTATACCCATTTCGTGTCTTTGTCGCTATTGTTGATACTTCATAGTTGTAGTATGTACGTATTCTAATGTAGTGTTCCGCAACCTTGTCCCGCAACACACTGGTATTCCCCGGCAAAGTGTGATGCGAAATTTTAGCTTATGTAAATTGTCGTGTTTTTCATCATTATCGTAGCTAATGTTTTTCATATATTTGTACCTTCTTTCTGGCTCATTTTCTTCGGTTGTTGGAACAGAACAAAAATAAACTTACCTGATGGCTTCCTGTTTCTGAGAATGTACGGAAAGAGTTATAAGGAAGCCAAACTTACTGTAAAAGCCAAGAAACCCGTAAATAATGGCTGAAACTTGTTAATGACTTGTTAGAAAAGATCTGGTGAAGATAGTCCTGGGTTTATAAGCTGCTAGGGAAATGTCAAGAATTGTTGTCTCTGAAGATACCATCAGTCGCTAAATTCATTTGAATTATATATTTTTCTTTGAGCTGGGCCTTTCGACATTGACTGAGATTAAAACATCAAAGCAGGAAAGATGTAGATCCGTCCATGAAGAAATGAGACTTGTATTGTCAACGATTTATTTATGAGTCAGCCGCCTGTGTACAGTTAAGAAGGCACAAATATCACATTTAATGTATAAGTACAATTATGTACTTCAATAGTAATAGAAGAAAATATTTTCTACAGTAAAATAACTTCATATATGGAACTTATATCAATTGAACTTATCTGTCTGTCGTAATAAATTTTACTTCATGTTCATACTTTTCTTAAATGCACGAGCATGGATAGAATTAGGAATTATTATATAAGAAGTACTGTTAAGGGGGATTCCTTGAGTAAAATTATTCAAGAATGAAGGCTGAGATGACTGGAACATGTAAAACGAAGAAATGATAACTATGTTGGAAAGAGAATTGAAAAGTTAGAATTAAGAGGGAAAAAGAAAGAAGGGAAGACCCAAATTGAGATGTAAGAACAAAATAGAAGTTGATTTGAGGGAGAGAAGGTGGAGAATAGATGACACTTAAGATATGACAGAATAGAGGAAGAGAATTAAAGACGAAAACGTCGACTCCATATAAACATGGAAAAGGCGGGACAAAGAAGAAAATTTGATACTTATTTAATAATAATAATAATAATAATAATAGAATGATTACAATACATATTTATATTACTAAGTGTCGTATAATATATATATATATATATATATATATATATATATATATATATATATATATATATATATATATATATATATATATATTAGGAGAATAAATTTGAGCCATTTATACAAAATATGTGTTGTATCATGAGTAGAAATTGGTTGCAAAATACTGTTCTAATGCTTGAAATTCGTTTCGGCAGCAATTAGTTTACATAGTTTAAAGCTTTTCGTTGTTTTGAATTTAAGTAAATAACGTAAATAGTTGAGCGAAATGCAACAAATAGGCTAGTAATTTTTTTCAGGTTGTTTCGTAACTGTTTCGGGAAATTAGAATGCTCAATATACATGACGTTATATATATATCGGACAGTCAAAAAACTAACGATCGCGTCAATTGCAAAAGGTGCCCACACGCTTGGATAAATTTTTAATTGCGCATTTTATATTAATTTAAGGATGCTGAATTCAATGGAATTCTTTTCAAACATATCCGCCCATGGGGTCACGAGAATAATGATTTCAAATTTTAGATCTTTGAAATTTCTCGTAAATTTATACCAATAGTATAAGTGCGCACCCGTTGATACATTTGAAATTCCATTTTGTATATAGTTGGACATCGATAACTCGAAGCTAAAGGGTATAGATAAAAATTCGAATTATCGAATTTTTCGAGTAGTCAAGATTCGAGTTATCAAGGTAGCCACAACAAAAATTCCAGATACCGATGCGAAATTCAAAATTGAAATTTTACTATGAATTTTTAAAGTATTTTTTATTGTAAAAGTTTCTTCAATATAGAGCAACTTGTAGAAGAATCTTTAACCTTTTCAATGATGTTTGTTCCATGTCTTTAGTGCACAAATTCACTATTTTACGACAATTTTTGATAATCACCGTACCAGAAAAATGTCATTTTTTTAAAACATTTTTGAACACCCTGTATGGGGATTCTTTCAGGAGGAGAGTGGTAATATTTGGGATTTTTTCATTTCCCACTGTAATAAAGCTGTGCGCCAATTTTTACAAAAATCTAAGATAATCAGGTTAGATTTTGTCATTTCATTGGTTGCTTTCAAATGGAATGTCCCTTAACCGAGTTTTGCCATCCGATGATATTTGCCGCTTCTTTAGGTTTACAATATTAAAAAAGGAAATGAAATCTTTAAGTTTTACGTCCCACGTTTAACCAAGTTAGGCTAAAGGATACAACGATGAGAAATGAATGGAAATGGTGGAATGAAGAAAATGAGAGGAAACGGAAGAACTCCGAGAAAACCCACGCACACGGTGTTTGTCCACCACAAGACTCACTTGGCGCGAGCTGGGATCGAACAAAAGACCCCATGCACCAGAGGTGAACACTCTACAATTGAGCTACCGCGGCCCCAGGTTTAGAATATAATGAACGCCCCTTGCAACACTGTAGAATTACGTCATATTTCGCGAATTTTCTCCTACCAATTTTGACAGAATTTCAACTAACAGAAATAAAATGCAGCTTTACTGTATACCTCTAGCGTTGCAAAAGTTCATACAATTTTGATAATAGGAGAGATGGCAGATGAACGCTCATAGATACAGAGAACATGTTTATCCTGTAAAAATACTTCTTAATCCCTGTTATTTTTATGCTTTTCAGTAGTTCCTTTCATCTGAAAAGTTAAACCATGAATAATATAAAATTATACACCTGTATGTTTATTCTCAAAGTATCGTACTGTATGCTATACTGGAATTTGTCGCTCATTCAATGGAAAGTTACATAATATGCAAAAACCAAAAAACGAACGAACAAAAAAATTTTAAAAAAACGATAATCTTGTTACATTTGTTTCGAAGACGCTACAGGTGCAAGAAATCACTTAGAAAGTCGTATTACACAAATCTCATTAACCCGTGTGTTTTTTTTTGTTCAAACGTACTGAAAAGCGAACAATGTAATGCTCACATAATAATACACGGAGCAACATATGTCGTTTTTCTCTGAGGCTTCATTCACGGTGAGCAAAAAACAGAAAAAAAAATGTTTATATAAACGATGCCAGAAATGAAAAAAAAAAGAAAGAAAAGTCAGTAAAGTGCGAACGAAATTCAAACAGGTGTACGCTGTTAGTAGTAGAACAAAGCAACCGCAGCAGGTAATAAAATTGGGATAAACAACTAGGATCTCAATTCACATTCTCTCATTTTAACAGAAACAAAATTGTACGAATGTATGAATGGCAATTTTATTCTACATTGGCAACAGCGGAAAAAACTCCCTGGTGTCAACAGAATCGGCTTGTAAAAGTGGCAGTTCTAGTTGTTTTCAATTGTTTTCTTTATAGAAGATGCGCTCATAAAGAAATTGAATTTATTTTTTGATTCGAAACAAAGCATTTACCTTGAAATGAATTCATGTACTTCAAAATAATTACCAGAGGACGCAATATACTTTGTTCATTGTTTATGCGGGTATTTGAAACATCATTGATAGTCACTGACAGTAAGTGTTCGGAGTGAAATGAAATGAAATTTTAATTTAACGTCCCACGGTTATATACCCTTTAGGCTAATGAGGCGGATGATTAATGAAAGTGAATGATTATGAAATTATTTTTGTGCTCTCCTAACAGAGATCGAAGCCGGGTATACATGTACCAAACGCACGCGCCCTAGCTACTAGACCAATGGGGAGGCCTTCGGAGAATACGTGTAACATTTGATTTAATGCACTGGTTTTCAATCTTTTCGAGTCTGGTGTCCCTTTGGGGTGAATACGAAAGTCCTGAGCGCCACCCGCTGTCGTCATCACAAGGCTGAACTTAACATTTGGGCGAAGAAACGTGCTAGAGCCTGTCTATTTCAACTGTGCCCCCTTCTGGCGCTGCTGTCGATGTGTGTTTCCCCGTGCCTTCCTCGAAAGAGGACGGATAAGTTGCTGCGGTCGAGATTTTTCAATTGTTAGATGCGGAAGCGTTGCCACAATGAATTATTTCACGGACTTCACTGCGCTCTGTCTTGTTTGCCATTCTAAGTAGCCTACGATCTTTAATCATCAAGAACAAACGACTGAATGACAAATTGGCAACACAGCTGAGGTAATTCACTTCTTTTCCCTAAGCAAAGGGAAGGTTTCCTCCGTGAGAGGGCGGAGAGGGTGGGGCTCAAGTATAATTCGCATATTTTCCTAGGGCACACCTAAACTAGACGGGCTCTAACTTAAACAGCTTTTTCCTATTCATTGGAATCATTAAATCTTTAGCTGCTGATTGGAAAACGTTATTTTATTATTATTATTATTATTATTATTATTATTATTATTATTATTATTATTATTATTATTATTATTATTAGTAGTAGTAGTAGTAGTAGTAGTAGTAGTAGTAGCAGTAGTAGTAGTAGTAGTAATAGTAATAGTACTAGTAGTTGTTGTAGTGTAAAAGTATACTGTAGTACGAACTTTTCATAATTTCTAAGACTTAAAGTCTAACAAGTCATTAAACTTAAAACTCCCCCTAAATAGTATATCGCCCCTTTTGGTTCCAACCTCCCCTTGGAAAACGAGAACTACACCTGGGGGAGCTAACGCACACATTCAGAACTGTTGGTTTAGCGTTATAACGTTTGCAAACCTCGGGGCTTTCACAGACATTTTGAGTTCAAGAAAAAAGGGGGGGGGGGAGTCAGTAGTCGATTATCAGTATTCGATAAGTCAAGGGAAATCGATTATAATTGTTCCATTGTTACGTCTATCAACATTAACCAGTGTACAGTCTTCCACGTTGAAGGGCGTTCTGATTATCCTCAACACTTTCGCGTTTCACATTTGAAAGTTTGTATCCATTCATACATTTGAGTTGATAGTCCTCCATCTCCTTTCGTTGTCTGTGTATCATCTGCAACGTTTTGGGAAATATATATATACGGATGGTGATAAGAAAAGTGGAAACACCTGAACGAAATTGCAACTTACCAGATTAATGTGGTATCGGGCCACCTTTCGCCTTCAGAACAGCCTTGATGCGACGTGGGATGGAGGCATAGAGGTCGTGAATGGTAGCAAGTGGAATTTTACACCATTCCTCGTGCAGGGCATCGGCCAGTTCTGTGCGAGAGGATGGAGGTCGAAATCGTCGCCGGAGTCGTGTTTCCAAGACGGACCACATATGTTCAATCATGTTGAGATCTGAGGATTGGGCGGGCCAGGGGAGGTGTTGAACTTCATCCCGATGTTCCTCAAACCACGCTGCAACAACGCCAGCTGTGTGAATGGGTGCATTATCATCCTGGAAGATGGCGACATTGTCCGGGAACAACATCCGGACCATAGGATGCAAGTGGTCTCCTAAAATTGCGACATAATCGTTGGCAGTGATTCGTCCGCTAAGTGTGGCCACAGGACCCAATGAAAACCATGATATAGCGGCCCACAGTATCACCGAGCCGCCGCCATGTTTCACAGTTGGGCGGAGACACTGCAGATCATAAGCTTCTTTGGGCGTTCTCCACACATAAACACGCCCGTGCTTGGGAATAGGATGAAGGATGACTTATCCGACCATATCACACCTTTTCAGTCCTCAACGGTCCAAGTGGCATGGTCGCGGCACCATTTGCGGCGTGCGAAAGCATTATGGTCCTTGATGAGCGGTTTGGTCCGTGGAACACGACCCCGTAAGTTCATGTCATGTAATTCGCGGCGGACTGTGATTGTCGAAACAGGGTGGGGAGGTGCTGATTGAGTTGCTCAGTCACTTGCTCCGCAGTGGCACGACGGTTCTGCGTGACAATGCGCTTTAATACCCGGCGTGACCTGTCACTCATGATTTTCTTCCGCTCATTGTTCCGCTTCTCCGATATGGTTTTCCCGTGTGTTGTGTAGGCCGTCATCACCTTCGACACTGTCCCACGCGACACATCTAACACAGTAACCACTGCCGTCACATTCACTCCACATAACCGCGCACCAACAATTTGCCCTCTTTAAAAATCTGAGAGGTCTCCCATTTTACACTACCTCCGTCTGCTGCAGCCACTGGACACTGCTGTTCCACTGCGCCTGACGTAGTATGGAGACCGACCTAACACAGCACCACCAGCGGTCCGGCGCTGCGGGCGCCACGACACCACTGCCAACCCCTATATCTGACGTGTTGCCAACTACAGGTGTTTCCATTTTCTGATCACCATCTGTATATATATATGCATGCTAGAGTGTTATCCTATTTTGGTGTGCGTGCTTCGTACTAGAGATGGCCACAAAGTTCCGGTTCCGGTGAAACCGGTTCGGTTCTTGAAGATCCGGTTTTCAGAACCGACTCCGGAAACTTCCAGACCTGGATCCGAAAAACCGGTTCCGGAACAGGATTTTGGGAACCGCTTCCACACCTGGATCAGAGAAACCGGTTCCAGAAAACCGGTTACAAAAAGCAAATAATATACAAAGTAGAGTGTCATTTATACACATATACTAATATTTTTTTTTTTAAAAAAAAAAAAGAAGAGTTGATATAAAACATGACTACTATCTCATCTTTCGGTGGGATTTTGTTTACAAAGTTGTTATATCATTATTATCTTTAGTTGCTTTTGGTTTTCTCATGGCACTAGTTCATCCATCAACTATATAAGAAATACGTGTTAATTAAATAAGAATTATTATTACTTAATTTACAAGCCTCTCACAATAGTTTGTTTTATTCACTCCCCAGAGATAAAAGTGAGGGAGAACGCGGGTGGACGCCGTTACCCCACTTCCAAAAAATATCTATGGTGTTCCCCTTCGTAAAAGATTACAATGGGCAAAAATAGGCGTGGTGTCCGTCTCCTTACCTTTTCAGATCCACTTTTATCCCTGTCACTCCCTAGTAACTCATTAGTGGGGTGAAATTTTATTCAAAAATATTAAAAGAGAGGTATCCCCTCCCCCACGTATAATTCCGCAAACTGAGTTCCTGTACCATAAATCTTTTGTACGTATCTCCTGTCGTTCTTTTGTGTTTCAAACAAAATATTCCATTTTCTCTGTATGTTCCTCTTATTTTTCTACGTTGCAACATTTCCCGTTCAAACCGCTTCAAATAAAATTGATAAAACTGTATATTTATTGATTGAAACTTTGTTTTGTCTCCTCTCTTTTTCCATCTTTTTTTTTTTTAATTTTACCTAACGTTTCACATTTCAGATACTTAAAATAGACAACAAAAGTTAAATTTAAAAAATACCGGAATAAATGTTAACTTTATGTTTCACTATACACTTCACAACGCAATTTTGTTTTACACTTTCTTCGCTGTTAGAACAGATGCTCTTTTTTGTTGTTGCTTTTGTTGGCGTTGTCGTTCTCTGTATGATCAGTAGAACGTTCTCCGTATGAACATGTACTATTTTTTTCTACTTTCTACATGAATGTCTGCAGGCCTTTTTCATGAGCAAACAAGTTTTGTATTATTTCCTGTCACAGGAATTACTCCATCAAATGTTATACATATATTACGTAGCATACTTGTATATATATATATATATATATATATATATATATATATATATGACGATCCACTTTTTGCAGTTTAAATATGTTCGTAATGATCTCATGTTACACAAAGACCTCTCGAAATCTGAAATGAAAATACTCATATACATAACGCTACCCTGGACTTTTGTTAACTAAAATCTCTACACTCCAGAGAACTGAATAAATACTTACTCATATATTTTTTTAATCTTTTATATGTTTTTCTTTATTAAAAATGTTTTCCTACATGTTTACTGCGTTATGAACTTTACAAAAACCGACCTTTTCCCATTTTCCCTGGGAAACAATTCTCGTGAGGCACTTCTCTACCCCCTTCCACTCCTACCCCCGCGCTTTTCAACCCAATATTCACAGTCTGCTGAAGAAAAGAAGGAGACAGACACACTGTTGTGAAGAAGAGCACATGCGGTGAAATCTACTTACGTTTAATTTTTCATTCCAGGATAGAAAAGGTCAGAAAGCAACCAGGTGTTCTGTCGGATACACAATGAAAAGCCACACAAAAAGTAGAAGAAAATGCGTCACCGTGCGGCATAATGCGATGACTGCAACTAGAGGAATACATAACGGGAGCAGGAACTACACTGAACCGCACAAACATACCTTCAATACCAAAAGATTTTCTTTTATCCAATACAGTAGGGAAACCACAAACATTTTTCTTTGCATAGGTAGTAGATAATGATGAAACCTGCAGACTATATTTTTCTCTCTCTCAAACTTAACAATAACAGGTATATATAATTTAAAAACCATGCTCATAATAATGAAAAAATCTTATTTGAGTGAATAATTTTCAAGATTGTTTAAACTTTTATTTACAAACACGTTAAGTGAAACAATAGTTGAGATAAATGCAATTAAACAAAGCCTGTAGCTGGAGGGTAGCGAGAGGGGCTGACGCCCTTGTGACCCCTTCAGCTTCCCTGACACTTTCGGTTGTTTGTTGGTAGGTATATAAGTATGTAAGGTAAACTCAAGCTAGCACCCCGAAAAAAATGATCTCAACCTCCTTTGTCTTAATGTTCTGGCCACGGACCTGAATAAAGCAAACACGATGCTAAACATTTATTGGTTTATTCAAAATGATTTGACGATAAATCATCCCAAAACTTCTAAAAGAATACTTCGTAAGTCGAGTTGTTTTCCAGCATTGAACCTATACGAAACAGAGACTCTCACACGGTGCGAAGTCATCAAAAGTTGCGGAAACCGGACTTAAAAAGAATATATTCGTACAAGAATGCTTCGACATAGAGAATTCACATATTTAAACAACAATAATTATTAAAGAAAGTGAAATAAAGTAGACTGATAACAGACGTTACAGGCGGTGGTGCATACTACACAAAAAAAATGTGAAGATATGATTTCACATGAAAACATGTACTTCTTCGTCTTGATAGAAAAAAATAATCGCTTTAGTACAATTTATCAATAGCAATATTTGGTTCCTCTCCGCTATTTTCTTCCACCATATCTTATGCTGCTTAGAACTCAATTTCTTCTAAGTGTCAAATAAGTTTTTTTTTTTTCATCTTTGAAATTACATATATCTCTAACATTGAATTCATTATCATTTCTAACAGTTTCTGATTACTTTTTTGTTCCATCCAGCTAATTCTTTCAATTCTTTTCTATTCCCTCATTTATAAGCCTTCATTTATTTCAGACTTTTATCGTTATGACCATGTTTTATGATTTTCAGAAGGGGAAAAAAAAAAACTATTTTACTTGATTCCTACTAGACAAATAAATAATGATTTGTTGATGTACGGAACAGAAAAAAAGTTTGAATAGTGTCCAAGAAAAATATACAAGTTTTCGACTTGCGTTCCCAGTAAACTCCTCATTTGAAGGATTAGAAAAAAAGGAATAACTCCTTGAGTTAAATTTACTTTCAATATGCTGGACAATGTGAAATCAAGCTTCTATGCATACGAATGGAATCAAAAACTGTCTTTTATCTATGTTTAAAAGACTACGAATCGTCTTAATCAATTTATTATTATTATTATTATTATTATTATTATTATTATTATTATTATTATTATTATTATTATTATTATTATTATTATTTGTATTTCTATTTTTTCAGTTATTACCACCCAAAAACAGAAAATTCTGGTTCTATGCAACCCAACAAACTTCCTTGTATTGCTAAGAAACATAACACTCAGGCACTGCTCATTGCACACAGATCCAAGGCTGCTAGTTTAATCAACTATCTTTACAATGAGAACAATGTCAAATAATTTTTTTGTGTGTTGTTACAAGAAAGTATTGTTTCAATAGCATTTGTTATTTTTGCTGAAAGTAGGATCATACATTTAGCACGGCTCTTTGAAATTTTATAAAGCTGTCAATAAGTAACGTAAAATTTTCACTATGCTCCATACATATTCTTTTGCTTTTCTTTTTCCTCTCTTTCACTCTTTTTGTAAATAACTCACTAACAACCAAGTACGCAGTAATTTTGGGAAGTGGACAATTTAATACATAGTAAATATTGTTAAATTATTACTGGCTGTTTTCAGCGCATCTGATATTGTGGAAAAAGAATTAATTCTCGTAACACTGGCAAAATAGTACCCACTTTTAGACAAGTTTCTAATTGTGCTTTCCATACTAATTTGAGTATGCTGAATCCACTGGAATTTTTTAAAACACATCCTTCCATGCGATCACGAAAAAAATGACCTCCCATTTGGTATTTATTTACATATAACCCATATTTGAGACAACTTTCCTATGAAAATTATTAATGTGTATATTTTTCATTGCCCTCGAATTATAAAGTTAGACCTCAATAGCTCGAATTTTTCTCATTCTCTTGAACTCTACATAACACGCAATGTTTAAAAACCTCTGTAAGTCGAATCTTTAAAGATTATAACTTCGATAAGTCGAATTTTAAGCCTTTCATAATCATATTTTTTTTTTAAAAAAAAACTTAGTAACTCGAACTTTCGCACTTACGAATCTCTACGAATCGAAGTTTACCTCTATAAGCCGAATTTATCTGGATGTGACATCGATAACTCGAAACTATAGCTCTACACTTTTACATAATTGTCACTGTTGCTAATCCTGTCATTCTTGTAACTGTGTTTTACTCATGTCTACTATTTTATTTTTACTATTCTTATTTAGTTTAAGGAACTTCCACAGCTTCGAGCTGTAGATGTTGAATGAATAAAACTTCCAGTTTATACAGGTTATGTAATTACTTTTCATGACCACACGGAATAGGAAACAGAATTTATTGACTAATCATTTGTGCTGAAAGTGCGTGAAGTAATTGTGAACAGCGTCACAGTGCTTTATAACACATTTGATACAAATATTGTGAAAGGGAGGGAAATATATCCCTCCCTTTCATAATAAAGTTCTTTTTCCTGTTTCAATGTTACACTTCCACATGTTTGTAACAGCAATCCTGGAACAAAGGAATGGAAATAACATGTATCAATGTTGCCAATATAAATTTAGAAACATCCATAGTGACTAACAAGAGTAATGACCTGGATTGAGTAGTGTTCGGAAACGTAATACCTGTCTAAATAACTCGAAAGGTGGATAATTGTGTAAATTCAAATGAATACATCAGAAAACAAATGAAGTTGAATGTAAATTCCTTTGATGCTGCAGGTAAATAGCTACAGGTAAATGATTATCGATCTGAACCTAGTTATTCACGTGGTCAATATCTTGCAATGTTTGGTTCATGTTGACTTTTGAATCGGATCCTTTTGAGTGCCCAAAATGCAACTTTGTGGTGTTTTATTTAGTATACATAAGGGACTACAATCTGAACAATTTTGAACAAATTCACAGAAACATTTCTGTGTGAAATTCAAAATTCAAATTTTATTTTGAATTTTTGAAGTATTATTTTTATTATACAGGTTTCTTCAATATAATACAACTTGTAGAGCAATCTTTAAGCTTTTTAATGGTGTTTGTTCCATGTGTCTAGTGCACAAATTAATTATTTTTATGACAATTTTTGATAATCACTGTAACGGGAAAATGCCATTTTTGAGATTTTTGAACACACTGTATGGGGACACTTTTAGGAGGAGAGGGATAATATTTGGATTGTTTTCATCCCCCACTGTAATAAAGTTGTACCAATGTTTACAAAAATCTGAGATGGTCAAGTCTGGTGACTTGTTGTTTTGACATGGAATGTCCCTTAAACGAACACGTCATCCTTTTTTTTAGCGTAAAAACAAAATTAGAAAATGCTGTCATTTGTTGTTCGGTTTTAGTAAGGAGCAGAATGTTGATATTCAGCAATGTCTATGATACTTAGCAAGCCACTGTTTTCAAAGCTGTCATATAATGCAGTAAATTTCAGCTTCGTCCTCATCCACCCTAGTCTTCAGACATTTGTTTCAAAACTAAAGAAACTTGTGTGATTCAAGTTACAGCGACGATGATAAGTCAACGTTGATTCTTTACGCTGTCCAAGACTGCTGTGACAAAACTTTTTTGTTCTGATGGTACTCGATGTCTCACTGATCGATGTACTAACTAAGTTGTAATTAGGGCAGTGGCGGATATAGAAAGTAAAAACGAGGCAGCCAGTACACAGACTATGATAGGTGTATCAAGAGGTTACTATAAACATTCAAAACTATGTAAATAATAGGTTAAATTACTTTTGTCGTTCAAAACAACTGGGGGCCCTAGGACCCCCGATCCCGCGATAAATCCGCCACTGGATCAGGAGGAGTTTTGTAGAAATCTGCATAAGTACTTTCAAACATTTATCAAATCCTTATATTTGAGATTTTACACTTTTGAACGCTCCTCGTATTAGCGTATAACAGAAATACAATACAAAGATGAGATGCATACCAAGTGATAGATGTCATTCAGCTGAATAAAATGAGACGAGTGTATATCACAATGCGTAGTTTCTGAGAAAGAAAAAAACATGTTTTTGTAAACCTGGGAATTTATGGTGCACGGTAAAGGACAGGAATGGCAAAAAAAATGGCTTTAGAAGGAAGGAAATACTATTTTGTGAGACCTTAGAGCTGAGAAATCGACTTATAAAATTCTTCGTGTGGAGTATGATTCTGTATGAATCAGAAACGTAGACATTACGTAAAAATAATGAAAAATGACTGGAAGCTTTCGAAATGTGGGTGTGAAGAAGAATGGAGAGAACTAGTTGGGTCGAGCGGAAAACGAATGAGAGGGTGTTAGAAATGGTGGGGGAGAAAAAGAACAATTTTAGATATTATTAAGAAGAGGAAGAGAAACTGGTTGGGACATTGGCTAAGAAGAAATTGTATCATGAGGGACGTGCTAGGGGGTATGGTAGCAGGTAAGAGGGGAGGGGCGAAGAAGACTACAATTAATGAACGATATCAAAACAGGAAAATCGTACGTGAAAACGAAGAGGTTAGGGGAAGATCGTGGAGCATGGAAGCTTCTCAGTTGCCGCAATTGACGTACCAATAATGGCAGAATACCTATGGTGATGGTGATTAAGATGGAACCAATACTGATCTATACTCTCAGTAAGCTCTATGTTATGAGACTGTCAAAATGGCAGTGCACATTATTGTTAATGAAATATAGTCCAATATTGTGTTTTCTTTGAGGTTTCCGAATGGGACTTTGTTGTTTGGAAGTATAAACAGTGATTGATAATCAGAGAGAGCTTTTTCTAAGGCTTCCAAATATCTATTACTTCGAGTTAAACTTTATCAAGAGAAATCGAGTAAAAAGAAGTAAATTCAAACCTAACTTGGGAGCTGCGCATATGCATAATATGGTAACAGTTTAACAGTTTTCTACCATAACTTTCGTAAAATAATAATAATAATAATTTTGATGAATTATTTTATATTTTCCTTGAAAATTCCCAGCCATTATCATTACTTTCGGTTGTAATCCATAAATAATAAATTGATTAATTTACACATATCTTTAGAAAAAATATATTTCACGAATAATTTTTTTTTCCAAAATAATAGTTTGAAAAATTGATCCCAAATGCTGTGTACTTCCAGTTCTTTCTTTTCTCTTCATCGTTTACCTTATTTATTTTATTTCAAGCGGTTTCTTGTACGAGGTGCATACGAAAAGTACGTGCCGTTTACGTGTTCAATATTTTAGTGAGTCCTTTTCGTCACTTTTCAGCGCAATCTCCGTCCATCTGTACACACTGTTGTAGTCTGTGCATCCACCTTTCAAAGGCATCTGCAAAGTCATCTGGACAGGGGGAGGGTGTTTGAGGCACTGATATACGGAACTTCTGAGGGAACTTCTGGATGAAAACTGCACCGCAAGGAATCCTTAAGCTTGAAAAAAGCCATAAGAGCAAGGTCTGGGGTGGGTGTTAAAGGAACTCGATGTGTTTGTGCTGCAAAAAGTAGAGTACAATGCCAGCCAGCTCTCTGTGCATTCTCACATTGTAAGAGAATCTCTCAACTTGGGACTTATATAAGATTTTCTTCCAGTGCAGGAATAATTTATTCTCCAAAAGTTGCACCCAGTGATCGTATGTCCTTTCGGTACAGGGTTAGTTCCCTCGTTTTATCCCAGAATATAAATCATTTTTGTCTAAGGAGACTACTATTTTTGGAGGTGGGGTAAGGTGGAATGTTTCTATTGTTTTGCCTGACGTTTAGTTTCGGGATTGAACAGAAAAATAAACGTTTCATCCATAGTTAACACGGAGTCAAACAGTTTTTCATTGGCAACACTGCTTTTTGTCAGTATATCTCTGACAGTTATCTTGTGGAATGTGATCTTCACCTCGTCCAACTCCTAAGAACTCAATGTGAACTGAACTTTCTTACTTAGGTGGTTAATCAGTATGCGTCCCACGGCGCCGTGCGTAATTAGGTTGCAGATGTCCTCCAAAGTTCGCTGTCTGTCCTCCATTGCCAGGTTCTCAACATGGGCAATATTTTCAGGGGTTGTCACACAACATGGTATCCAGTCCTTGGTAAATCATCCGTTGATCTCCTTACTTACCCACTCCCTAACAGTATTTATCTGCAATTGCACAGTCCCGCACACATATCCTTCAGCTACTGTCGTGCGGACAAAAAGTTTATAAGAACTCGTTGTTACTGCACTGTAAAATCCATGAAATCACACCAATATCCAAAGGAGCTAATCTTTAACGATGCAACTGAATTAAAATATTGTGATTAGAAATTTGCAATTTAGCACAGTCATACCTTAAAGTGTAATCCTCGCAATTTCACTAAAATACTCCCGCGGTTTGGACTTACATTAAAATGGCACATACTTCTGGTACGTATTTCGTATTTCGTGGAACGGATTTGACATCGAAACACTAAAGTCATACGTGTTTACTTCATTGAAAAGTTCACATTTTACAAAGCATTTTCTCGTAAAGAGTAGTATAAAAAGCGATTTTTACAGCTTTAAGTAATAAGTCTCGTATTCCTGTTTAGATTGTTTCCAGAGTTTCTAGATGTTTCCCGAGTCCCCTTTAGATTAGTAATCTTTAGGTTTTGTTTAGTAAAGAACATATATACACGACTTAACTTCTTTTTTATCTAACAGAAGTACTATTAGTTAAATACGCATTTGAGTTGGGCAATGATCCGTTGAGTAGCATCACGTGTGGTAGCCTCATTTACGGGCTTACGGCGAGATCCCAGTGAGCACCCGTAGTGCTTTCGTATCGAAATAAATAAACATGAACGTTAATTGACTGATGACGGCATTAGAATGCTGAAATGGTTAGCTCGGTTACATTTACAAGGTTGGGATTTTCCCCGTGATTTGCATAATGCCAAGCAGCAGTTTGCCTTGTTAAAAGCTGACTTCGAGCCGTTTTCTTGTTTGGCAGAAACATACTCTCCAAGCGCCGCAGCACAGATGGTTTCTTCAATGTTGTTGGCTGCATCTTCATTTGGAGAAATGCCTGAGAAATATTAAAGCTTAATTTTCAAACAGTATGCGCTTACAGATTATAAAAGAACTTCTTTTTTCTTTTTTGTATGTCTGTTGATGTCTGTTTGAAGCATCAGACGGAATAGAGAAAATGTCGTGTAGCAAAATGTGTTTTTAACAGCGCCATATCCTGCGTTGATGATAGCCAAAATAAGTTGTTCTCCCTACAGTTTCTTTTCTTTGTTCCTTTTTTTCTATTACTGTATATCGTCAGAGGAGATTCTTTTTTTCAGTATTTATTTATTTGTGTTGAAGCACGGGAACAAAAAAAGTACTAAAATAAGTTACGTTTATTTACTACTAGCTGAAATACCCATTCTTCGCATGGGTCAGATAGAATATCTATGTAAACAAACTGAACAACAACAACAACAACAACAACAACAACAATAAAAATTGTCATTTTCTACTCTTTTTACATATCCCGGTAAACGTCCCCTGAAACCCCCTGGTTCGAATTAAAAAAAAAAAAACGTCTGACCCCTAGCCGATGGGGGCTGTATTTGAAAATCAGTGCCTGTGAGAGTATCACCACTCAGCTCTATTATTTTTACGTGTCTCGGTAACCCCGCCGCCCACAGGTAACCCCTGGCCCGCATACAATGGTAGCTGAATTTGAAATTAATCGCTAATGGAAGTGTCACCATTGATCTCAGCGACTACTAAAACTATGGATTTAACACTAATATCGGTCATTTTGGATTATTTTTACACGTCTCGGTATCCCTCCCCGGTGATCCCCGACGCGCAGCCGAATGGGGTGAATTTGGAAGTTAATGCGATCGGAGTTTCACCATTGATCTCAGCGACCGCGAAAACTGTGTACTCGACACTAATATCGGTCATTTTCTATCGACCTTTTCGTCACTTTTCAGCGCAATCTCCGTCCACCTTCACACACTATTGTAGTCTGTGCATCCACCTTTCAAAAGCATTTGCAAAGTCATCTGAAGAGGGGGAGGGTGTTTGAGGCACTGGTATACGGAACTTCCGAGGGAACTTCTGGATGAAAACTGCACCGCAAGGAATCCTTAAGCTTGGAAAAAGCCATAAGAGCAAGGTCTAGGGTGGGTGTTGGAGGAACTCGATGTGTTTGTGCTGCAAAAAGTAGAGTACAATGCCAGCCAGCTCTCTGTGCTGGTGCATTCTCACAGTGTAAGAGAATCCCTGAACTTGGGACTTATATAAGATTTTCTTCCAGTCCAGGAATAATTTATTCTCCAAAAGTTGCACATAGTATTATCCAGTGATCGTATGTCCTTTCGGTACAGGGTTAGTACCCTCCTTTTATCCCAGAATATAAATCATTTTCTACTATACCTAATTATCGGTTATTTTCTACTACTTTTATACATTTCCCGGTAAACGCCCCTGCTGAGACCCCCTGGTTCAAATTTTAAAAAAAAAATATTAAAAAAAAAAAACGCTTCGTCTTTGTCTGGGACCTGGACCAAGATACCCGTGACCAAAATTTGATAACTCTCAGTCCAGTCGTCTGGTCCCCAGGCCGCGCACAGACAGACAAACACACAAACAATATTTATATTAGATTTTTAGAAAGCTTAACCTTTGTCTTTCGTATCAGTATGCAGAAGATGCAGTAGCGTTTCTAATTTAACTCCAATAGATTATTGTTAAGATTATTTACTATTTTTACATTAATTTTTGATTGACAAAAAGGAAGTGGTTACCCTTATGTATATATACTTTCTGAAACATATGTTGACAACACTAGACGCATCGAATCTTTTGCTTCAGTTGAGGAATTTTTGTTGGTTTGTTGCGTAGAAGCGAGAATTTCCAAAAAAAAAAAAAAAAAAAAAAAATAATAATAATAATAATAATAATAATAATAATAATAAAAAATAAAATAAATAAAAAATAAAAAAAATAAAAATAAAAGCGGCTGATCGTGCGTTCTCGGTGACTAGTTCTGAACGCCAGTCACCACGGAATTTGAAAATTGTTTCTGTTTTCTTCACATTTGTATGCAACTTTTGTGATAATAGTGCGTTTGTGTAGGTGTGTAATTGAATTGTTGAGCTTTATAAATGCTCCGTTCCATCACCGAGACTTTATGAGGCGGTATCTCTTGTTGAACATTGGATCCGAGTTAAAATTCCTGTTTCCTGTCCTTCTGGGGAACTTGAGACTATTTTAGCGATCCATGGCTACTTGTAATTGCAATACGTCTATAATGTAACAGCTAAAAATTTTAGTGTCACCAAAACAACAGAACGGAAGTCATGCATTTGAAATGTTAAGTTCTTATTAGAACTCACTTTATACGTATTGTAAACTTCTGCTGAAAGCAAGTGTGTAGACATAATAATGGTATGCAGGATTGAACTTTCCCCCACAACGACTTATTATAAACCTTTATTATGTTGCAGTATGATACAATTTTAAGGGTAGCTCAAAAACCAAGTAGGGTCGCTTACCTTGCTGTTCGAACCATCTTAATTGTATATATTATGAAAAGGTGTATATTGTTCATAGGGGGATCCGAATCCCAAGAAGACTTTGTATCCAAACCAAGCAAATACTCCACCAGGAATCGAGTCCGGGACCACTACTAGTCTTGTAATACTACTGTAGTAAAACTCCTAAAAATTACAACTTTTACACTTGTAATTATTACTAGAAAATACTAGTCTTGTAATACTACAGTAGAACTCACAAAAGTCACATAATCACAAACTTTTAGAATTGTAATTATTGAAAATTATGAGAAATCACAAGCATGTTTGCTAGTATTCAGCAGCGTATATAGAATTTAATCAAGGGGGTTCAAGCTTCCAAGTTCAGTATTTTTGTATACATACCTTAATATTTATATAATAATATTTTTTTATATTTCTTTCATATCCTGTTGAAGAGAGGTTAAAATCCTGACCTCCTTGCGTGCGCTCTGCTAGTATCTACAAGATCTTTGCTATTATTGTAGTGTTTTTCGTTCATATTTTACTTTCTTTTTTATATCATCCCATGTTTGTGCTCGGAGGCTAAGGGAGATAGTTATGATACTGATGAACACAATGGTGAAATGAAGAAAATGGAAGGAAACTGGAGAGAATCCCAAGAAAACCCACACATGCAAAGTTTGTCAACAATAAAACCCACTTGGCGCGAGCTGAAATCGAATCACGGACTTCACGCACTAGAGGTGAGCACTCTATCACTGAGCCACCGCGGCCTTATTTTACGACTTGTAGGAGACACTTGTAAAATTTGTGAGTTTGAAAGCGGCTTCCAGGTAGCTATAATAATATTTATTATCATTTTTGGAGATTAATAACCACAAAAGCACTCCAGTCGAATCGTTCACCTATTAACACATCCAGATGTAAAATAGTAATGCTTTCATGAAGTCCATTTGCAAGTTGTATTTTCCTCTTTTTTGTTAAAATAAGAAAAGAGAGAGAGAGTATAGTCTTCAAGGCTACTGGCCGAGTGAAATGAGCCATTTGGCACCGCTACAACACATTATCTCTTATGGACCGTCGCGGATGTGACTGCTTAAGAAAATATGAGAATCAAAGACAGTCTTGAGCAATCGTTTCGTTTTCTTTTCTTTCTTTCTTTTCGTTTTTTTACTCACTTTAAACCTCAGAAACGAAATGAAGGCTATTATCCATAGACAGTCAATCAGCTTATGCCAGGAGTTAATTAATATTAACAGTTTGGCATGTAATTGTACACACATGCTCATTACCAATGCTGGTAATGCAGAAATCTTGACTACGATTAAGAAAGAGTAATTATATATAAATCAGGACCATAACTAGAATTTTTGTCACGCGGGCGAAACCAGTATTTCAGCATCCACATCTTCTTTTGCTTCCGGCCGCGGCGTTTTGATTTCTAATTATTTTTTTAAAAAAAATTTCTTGTACAGGTTATACTTAGGGCAATATTTGTATTCAGATACGTAGTTTGTTCTAATATATTTTGTTTATACAGTATAATTTTAATTTTATGCATTTTGGTACACGTAGTGGTTTTAGTAATAAACAAGAATTTTAGGAATGATCCAAAGAAATGGATCAAAAGATTGCTCTCTTGGCCAATAATTAGTTTTGGATCAGGGGCCAAAAATTTTTTGAACGACAACTAAATTGAGTTTTCTTATTTTCTACGGAATAAACATATACTGAGTTAAGTGATAGTTTGGATTTGGCTACTCTATATGTAGTTCTCCAGATATAAGGCCTACAAGAAAATATGTGATTGAAATATATTGTATCTTTTGATCCAAAGACTTCACCTTATCATTTGAGTCTAGGATGTTTGAAAATACTGAAGAGAATTCTGGATTGTCAAAGAAACGCAAAAGGTTTGAAAATTTTAGCTAAAGAAGTGCTTAAACCTATGTGATCTTAAGATAATGATCGAAACAATAAATGAATATGTATATTGTCACGGCCTCTTCTGCCTCCCAGGGCTCTAGCAGCTCTCCTCGAGGCTTAGGCCAAGAAAATTATTGTGTAGAGTCGAATCTGTAGTAAACAAAACCATAAGGAATTGCGCGGCGTAAATCTGGAAAGAAAATTTGCGGAACTCTTCGAACGCAGTCACTATCCACTCTTTGATTGATTTCAGCTTTATGGGACAATTAAAAGCATCTTTTGAGTCTGTAAAGTATGAAAACTTATTTTACAAAGTTTCTCATAAGTGGTCCTGAGATTTGAAAAGGAAAAAGGAACTAAGAAAACCATGTTTCAAATATCCTTTTTCATAGTCATCACCACAGAGGCCACATCCAGGGCCGGATTTAGGGGGAAGGGGTGCACCGGAGCATGTACACCCTTTTCGTTGTAAATATACACTATGTAAAATGAGAAGCTAACAGTGAAGAAAGAAACACTTTTCGAAACTTTCTGCCATCATGTTTCGTTTGGGGCTTAAAACAAGGCGAAGTTTTGCAAAAGCAATAGTTTATTTCGTTTTTCTGAAAGTTCAAGGGGAAGGATTCACCAAACAAAACAATATAACATTTGTCAAGTAGGGAAGAAAACAGAAACCAGGAAGAGAACATTTTTCTTTCTTGCATAATACTTGCGACCCTCTTTAAAATACTCCCTCCCCCGTCCTACGTACTAGTGTTGTTAGGGGTAAAGAAGATCGTCACATGTCACTTTGAGGAGTTTCAGTTTGATTGGTAGTTACTTTTGCACTCCCCTCAGAAAACCCTGGATACGACCTTGGCCACATTTTTCACTTTTTTGAATTTTTCTCTTTCACTTGTTTGATTTTCTCTCTTTCACTTATTTTAAACTTATTTCTTTCACTTGTTTTTTAAAAATTTCTTTAACTGATTTTGAATTTTTCTCTTTCAGTAGTTGTTTCGAAATTTCCACTTTCTTGTTTTAAATTTCTTTCTTTCATTTGTTGTTTTAAATTTCCCCTTTTCTCTTATTTTAAATTCTCTTTCACTTATTTTGAGTTTCTCTATTTTACTTTTTGGCTTTTAATTTTTCTCTTTCACTTCATATTTTAATTTCTCTCTCATTTGTTTCGAATATTTCTCTTTCACTTATTTTGAATTTGTCTTTTTCTACTCTCAGTTTCTCTCTTTCATTTATTTTTAATTCTCTCTATTTATTTTGAATTTCTCTCTTCCACTTGTTGTTTTGAATTTCTCTGACAATTGCCGTTTTGAATTCTCTCTCTTGCACTTATTTCAATTTCTCTCTTTCATTTATTGCTTTGAATTTTTCACTTGTTTTCGAAATTTTGTGTTGATTTGTTTTGTTTAGTTCTTTCTCACTTGTTGTTTAGATTTTCTTTCTTTCACTTATTTTGAATTTCTCAATCATAACATCCACTGAATGCCAAGGTGAACGAACTTCTAAGTTAAACAATCTAACTTGTAATGTTGTAATCTAACTTGTAACTTGTAACTGTAGCTTGTAATCTAACTTGTATAGTTAACTTGTTAAGTTTTAACTTGTAATGTTAAAATACACGACAGCCGAATTGGCGTTTTGTGTGAACAATGAGCTTACGACGTACTTTTGCCAAACTTCATGTGAGAAGTTTCCCAGTATTGCAACTGATTAACAAGATTCTTATTTCAAAGAACAAATCGTCTATCAAAGAACAAATCGCATTGGCCTATCGGACCTTGCACATCGCATCGTTGGCAACGCTCCTGTAAGTGGGTTAGTCGACATGAAACAGTGCTCATGGTGAAACGTTAATTCGGCTGCTGTGCACTATAGTTCACGTATATATATGTGCACGAAACATACATATATACTTTTTGACTGTTAGACAATATTTCTAGTCTCGTTGCTCTTATTCAGTTCAAATGTTCTTATAGTGTTGGGAGTTACTAAAAAAAAAAAAAAAAAATAGTTATGTTTATAAATTAATAAAGATACAGAACTAGATTTGTCTTACTTCGTAATTGAAACGAAGTTTATATAACGTGAATTATAATTTAACTTTCTCTTATGATAGCATAATATCAGTCCTGTCATTCGAATTCCTCTCTTTCCATTATGTAACAAATGTGCACAAATCTTTTGGGTACAGAAGTGTTTGAAAAGGTAGATGGTAACTAGAACTCGGATTATAAACACTGTACTCTAACTTCGATTGCTAAACAATTGTCTCGTTAATCAAGGTCTTTTTATATATTAAACCGTATATTTAGTTTTAAGTACCTTTGAATCTAGACTTAGTCTTACTCTGCATAAGATAGATCACTGATGGAAGCGTGTTGACAGTCCTGTAACCCAGTGGGTAGGGCTTGCTTTTTTGATGCACGTATTCTCGGGATTCAGGATCGTGATCGTGATGAATTGGGAGCTACCTAAAATTAAGACGTACAGGACTTTGTTTTAGAAAGGCAGAAGTAAGTAAGTTAATAGCGCCTGGAGCCGGTGGACTGTCCATCACAACTTTCTTGAGTTGTTGCGCTAGATAGTTTAGTTTTATTAATAAACTCATAAATTAGTTATAGTAAACTCTCATATGATAATTACAGTTTAATTGTATAATAATGTCCATTATCAAAGTAATACATGTATATGTATATGTAAATATATTTTGTAATATAAGTATATACTCATTATAACATATGTTTTTTGTTTTATTGCAGGTAAGGGTAAAGAAAAATGTTGAATGAATGCGTTTGTGTAAGTACTACTTTATATAAGAATAAAATGATTTCTCTAAGTATCTACTAGTTTGTAAATGTATGTAGTAAAGCGACTTATATTGATTTGCTGTGTAGTGTGGTGAACAGTGTGTCGTCATAGGTATTGTGCCAATATTGGCAGGTCACTTGCTGCGACTAGACACCTTCCATGCCCCACGGTCTTCCATTAACCTCTTCGTCCTCACGTACGATTTTCCAGTTTTGATATCGTCCATTAACTGTAGTCTCCTTAGCCCCCCCCCCAATTTCCTGCCACCATACCCTCTAGCATGTCCCTCATGATACAATTCCTTCTTAGCCAATGTTCCAACCGCTTTCTCTTCCTCTTCTTAATAATATATAAAATTGTTCTTTCTCCCCCCACTGTTGCTGCAACTTGGATATTAGTTCCAAGCGTGGTCAGAGTGACTGCTGGGATACTGTGGTGTGGAAGTCAACGGGAAACCACCACTCTATGTTTCCTTAGTTTGCTGACGGCAGAAAGAGAACAGTATGTAGAATGTAAATATTCATATACTTGCAATTGGTATTCTCATTATGCAGTGCCATAATTATTGTAATTAGAATTTTGTGTTGAGAAATTTAAATTATTTGACTCCAATATTGTTTTGTTCTTCTACTTTTCTTTTTCCATACTTCCTTAGAGCTTTTTCTTTCCACCCAGATATCATTTTCCATTCTACTCTATCCAGCTAGGCTCACTTTTTGAACGCTTCAAATAACTTTCGTGGTATTTATGTTTGTGGTCCGTATATTAGCAGTGTCATTTCAGATTTTGCTAAAGAGAGTCAAGATTATTCACTCATATAAGAATTTCATACTTTTGTTTGCGAATTACTGTACAATTGATTACAATAGATGTATTTCTCAATTGCCCTCTCCTGTCGTCCCGGAATGACACTTCTGCCGTGCAGTACATCTATGAATCGTCTGATGAGTTTATATATATATATATATATATATATATATATGCATATAGAAGTTTTCAATACACGGTCTAAGCTTTTTTGTTTATCAGCATTCCATTTATCATTGCCATCTTTGCTTTAATTTCTATTTAATTCGTCATACTTTCCTAACAACCTATAATCTCAAAACCGGTACTAACCCGTTTAACCAGGTTTTCCGACTTAAGACGTAGTCGTTGCCTTTGCAACATCTGTAATTGTCACGGTACAGATGCGCCGAGGCGAATCTAGCCCGAGGCTGGGGGGCCTACCTCCCCAGTTTTTTGAGTGACAAAAATAATTGAAGCTATTACTTATATATTTTTGAAAGTTCATAATAAACTCATGATATACCTAGAACAGTCTGGGTTCTGATTGTCCCCCCTCCCCCAGTTTTTACCTTCCAGATCGGCCTCTGCAGATGCGGCAGTGAATCGGCCGAATTGGCAACTAGGCACTAGTTTTTGCGTCAGAAGTTACCGCCTCTAGTAGCTCTTATATTATCATTGAGTCAATGATGCCAACCCGTGGAAAAAAAATCCCATATTGTGGGAATTTTTGGCAATGATTTCTCGAAATGGGATTAAAGGAATTTTCGTAAAAATTGACAGGATTTATGGGGTTTTTCATATATCTATTCCGTTTATGCCAACAAAATTGTCAATAGGCGAGAAGTAAACAAACGAGCATTCAATAAACTTCAAACTAATGCTAATTGTCAATTTTGTTAGTATGAAATGCATGTTCTTGCTAAAATGATTTATAGAGTAACTTGTGAACCTCAAATAAACAAGTTTCAAAGAACCTTAATTGTACCCTGGAATTGAAAAAAATAAATAATGGAGGGAACAGAATTAACGGAAGAAAATAAAACAAGGAACTTCCAAATCGACATAAGAATGAAGTTTATCTAGTTTTATTACATTCGGTAAAAAAAAAAATGACACAAAAGCGTGATCTAAATACTAAACTCACAAAAAAATACCTATTTTTATAAGCGTTTTCAATTAACTCCTTCAATTAAGAGAAATACTTATTCATGAAATGTTTGATAAACGTAGACGATTGGAATTTTTGAATAATTCACTCATATATTGAAAAAAATGACATATACACTAATTTCACTGTTCATGTTTTCTAAGTTTAGAACATTTTTTTTATTAGTATAGCGTGGGAAATTCAAGAGCAAAATGGGAATTTCTGCTTCTCGAGATGGGATTTTATAACGTTTCACTTCGGCATCACTGCATTTAGTTGTGATGAAGCTGTTGAACGGTGCACAGCGAACATTTATTGTGAAAATTTATTAATAAAACAATATTAGTTACGTATTCACACAATGCATATTTCGAGTACATTTTCATACTCCGTATAGGGATCCAGTATCGCTACCAATGTTATCAAAACATAGGAAAACGTGTTTTACAAAAGAGTAAAGAGCGTGTACGTAAGCCAAACTGTACGTAAGCCAAAACAATATGTCAAAGTGTTCTATAAAGAGTTGTGCATACTTAGCATTTAGGATAGAGTGTCTGTTTCTGATCGTAGCGTAAGACAAGATTTTACAAGATTTTTCACTATCACACTAAGAAAAAGAACGTAGGTTACATGTGTAAATCATGTAGTTTTTGGACTTAACGTACAGTAAATGTACCATATAACTGAAAAAGTATGCTTTATACGTACTTCCCGTATAAGCGTTCTGAATAAACGTACTTTCCGTACGAACGAAAAAAAACTGTATATAGGTGGTAAAGATCTCATAAACAGATAGATGTATGTAACATATAGCTAACGTATGTAACATAAGTATACGTATGTAATATACGGAAAACTGCTAGATGTCAAACATTCTACAACGGAATTATGTAACATCTAAGGGCAGTGCGTATGTAGCATGTGGATAACGTATCGTACTAATTTCTGTAGTAAAAATAAGGATTCCTTATATTTGTACAATATAACCACTTTCTAATAACAATTGCTGAACATAACGTGTGTGATTCTAGACCTTGTACACATTCTACTGATGAGAAGTTAGGCTTTTTCAACCTTTCGTCTTCTTGACATAATTTCAAAATCCTGATGTAATTATTTTTATGTCACGATATGTTGATGTAAAAATGTAAGATTTCTGTTACCATTTAGTGTAAGTTTTATAAATATAGTAATAAAGTATCAGTAATATAGTAATATAGTATCAGTTGCAATGAATAGGAGTAAAGGAATCGTTGTGTGGAAGTGAATTCGGGACAAGCAAAATGGTCCTACAAAACTCACTACACTATAAAAGTTAATCAACTGAAAGTCATTAGAGTAATGCAATTCTGATTTCGTAACGCTAAACTGACTAGGAAGAGATTTAAATAGATATAACTTATCATATTCGTGGTTTCTAAATAATATCCGCCTTATGCAGAGTCGTTTTGACGTATGATTAGCGTCATACTAAAGGTCTTACTACTGCTTGAAACTTATGTTGGTCAAACTCTTTAGTATGGCACTAATCACTTCGTCAAAACGACTCTGCATTAAGCCCTATGAATTTACTAACTTTTATTTTATAAGAAAGAAAAGGCTACATGTGATTCGATAACTTTATATGTGTCAAAACTTTATATATATATATATATATATATATATATATATATATATATATATATATATATATATATATATATATAAAGTTTATAGCATATATATAGCAAAATTTAAATACTTGATTATTTATTAATGAACAACTAGCTGTTTTAATCAATTGGTTTATCAAATGCAATATATTCAATGCATATAAATGGATAACTTACCAAAAGTACAAAACTGCTCATTCCTTTTACAACCCTCAAGTATAGGTGCTTCAATATTGAATTAATAACTTTCCATATAATATATTACAGCCATAGACTTCTTATAGAAAATTAATACATTTGAGAGAACCAGAGAGAGAAACCTTTTCGATATATCATAAAGGTCAAATCTAACGACCAAATGTATTTGCAAAATTGGTCACCAAATCACTCAGAAAGGCTTTTTAAACAATACGGAACTACAGTCCATTTCACAAAACTTTGGTTATAACGACGAGACCTTTGCAAAAAGAATAAAACACAATAATAACTATTCATTGCCTGTTATATAAAGTTACACTTAACTTCAGGCATTATTTTCAAAGTGCTAGCCGACTTACGGTTGTATCCTACAGAACCATGTATTCACGTAACATTGTACTTCACGATGTTTTCCAGCTAACATTAGAAGTAATCCACATGGCATTTGATGTAGCTATGGACACCCGTATCCAAACCAGCCAACAACAGGCAGCGTAGTTCCCTTTCTTAGCACGGCGGCGCTGCAAAACTACACAGTAATTATAAGGTCTCAAAAGTTTTTTTTTAAAGAATCTTTCTCTCTTTTTTATCTGCATTTATAGTTCTTTTCAAACATCGTTACACAGTATAATCCTTATGATGTGTTCATAATCTCCCAATTCACTGCCGCACCCTGTATATTCTTTAAAACCTGTGGTGAAGTGTGTGTGTGTGCATGTTTCAAGTATTAAATTCGATTTTCGTTTCATTAATAGAATCATGTTATCTACAGAGCTATAAATTGATGTTACAAAGTCGCCATAAGAAATATACAATATATCTTATTTCATATGACAGATGCCGTTAAATTTATTAAACTGAATTGTCGTAAAGGATGCATCAGAGTATTTCTGCCAATTTTCTTGCAATAGTAAAAGCTTGTCTTGATAACAGATGTATTAATTAGCGACATACGATTCTGCCACCTGTTTCTTAATTAATAGTACAAAGAGTAGACTTAAGTTTGTCAGTTTGTCAGACGCAGTCTTCGTTGATGACTTCTCATTTAGGCTGATAACAAACGGTATTACTGCTTACTTTGTGCAACTAACCTCGTCTCCCGTTCTCTTAAGCAAAGATTTGTGGATCACAAAGAAGCAAGACAAGCATAAACAGCGTTATTGATCGGAAGGCATCGGGAAAACAGCAAATTGAAAGTTGGGAAACACCTGTTTCTTGTAACCAAGAGTAAACGCTAAGGGCGTGGCCTTGTGTTTGATCTCCTGTTATATAAGGAGAAAGTTGGTTGGATCAAGCTGGAATCCACATCAAACACTAAGTGAGCAGCGTTCTCTTTCAAAGATAAATATGAATGAACCGTTAATGTTGGAAGCCAAAGTGTAACTCTGTCTACCTCTCTCGAAAAGTTTCTATTTCAAATTCACCTCGCTCCAAGTTGATGTTAAAATCACTATTGAGCAGATAAGAAAGAACACTAGTACTCTGCTCTCCTTTCCAATTCTTGTTAGTATGAAGATCCCATATATATATATATATATATATATATATATATATATATATATATATATAAACCCTAATACAAGTGGACAAATAATCAATGGCCCTTCTCACATCGGGAAAAAGGATAAATATCTAGTCTGGCCATAAACACTGTCACAAAGGAAAAGTGAAAACCAGCAATATGGTGAAAAGTATTTAATATATATAAAGGATATGAAGCAATGAAGCATACAGAGTCTGGCAACAATTTTCACCAATCATATTTCAAAATGTCCGCCGTTAGCACGCACGCAGGCTCGGGAGTCTTGTGTGTCACTCGTCTGTTACACTACATACTATTTGCAAAAGAAATATCTCCACCACTGCAGCCAATAAAGAACTTCATACTGCCAACTGTGGGGGTGACCCTTTTTGCAGGCAGTACCGCCAAGGACTTACCACAGTTTGCAATCTAGGGGATTAATCTAGTGCTGCTGTATTCTAGTCAGTCGTCGATGGATATGAAGTCAGGCACATTGTGCTTCAGCTATTTCTGGGTTGATTTCGTCTTGTGGGCAGGAGCAAAATCTTGGTGGAAAGTCCATTGAAACGTTTTGAACAGGATAGTGGTCAAGTCCTTCACTATAGGCTAGAGCACAGTGCTTTGGTGTACCCGAGCACTGTTTTTCACGCCTTTCTCACAACAAAATGAAAGTACATGTGGTGCGAGAATAGCTCACTCCCCATCACACCATGACTGACACGGAATGATTGTCTCTCCGGATTTTCGAAACCTTGTCTCTGGCTTCCTGAAATGTTAAGACATGCACTTATGGATCGCAACACTGAAAATCCTTCAGATTCATTTTCTCTGTTGTAGAGTAGCATTAACTTTGATTGCGATAAGTTGCATTTCATTATCTCCTTTCACTTATGAAAAACAAGCAAAAGAGAAATGGTAAATTTTATATTTAGCATCTCCTTCAGCAGCTAGGCTATATGAGTCTTGGACCTTCAGCTTAATGTGAGATCCAAACCACATGAGTTGTCATCTGGAATCGAATCTCACGTACATCAACCATACGGACCTTAGATACGCAAGTAGCAATGTCAGGTATAGAGGAATTTGAAAATCAGAGTAGAATCAAATCGTACTACAACTCCTGCACTATTACATATTAACGTCCGTGGCTTTTTTTAAAATTTCAAGATGCGTTTTAAGTGTATTCCTATACTATCACGAACAGAACTGCAATAAATGTCAGACATTGCACTTGGAGTATATTTTGAATAATTTCTGTGTTTGCTTTACTTTTTAAAATTGTTTAATTTTAGGCAGAAGGGGGAATTAGAATGAGAATGGTGAAGTATATTGTGCATGTTGAGCAGAAAAATATTGTAGAGAGAAAGCTGCGTGGATTAAAAAACACATTTATTGCGTGCTGTGACTTACAAACCATAGGCACGAAGTACTGAATTTTGTAACATTTCACGCCTCTTGCACGACACACAGATTGCATTTTTTTGCTGCTGTTTTTTTGAAGGAAGAAAGCAGTAGAATTGGTATCCTATAATATTTTCAAGAACTAAAAAAGGAAGAAAGAAAGTAAGAAAAAGAAATATTCATGTTCGTTACCGAAATGGAGGTTTAAAATATTCTTGATTTTGATTTATCAGCTTAATATTTGATTGAATTTGTCACTACACGTAACTTTTTTCTGCTTAGTTTAGCGGATTTTTATCTCTTTCTCTGTATTTCATATCCTATTAATAGTATGCTGCATTGAGTTTCCCATTGTAATTTTTTTTGAATAAATTTACAATGAAACAAGGCAGAGTTGCTGCAGTTGTTGTTGGTAACTCGAGAAAACAGATAAAGTAAATACAATATTGGGGTGTTATTGTTAATTTAATTTCGTTTGCTTGTTTGGCGTCCTTTTTCGAAACTGATGCTATATGAGACATTAGTCTACATTTTAAGGTACAATTCGAACCACTGAAATGCATTCAAAACTCTCGCATAGTGTAGCCAGATCCAAAGATCAAAAAAGTAGCGAGTTGTGCTCTAAAAGTAGTGGATTTGAAATATTTGTAGTTCAAACTTAAAAAATAAATTATTTTTGCAGATTATAGTTCTACTAATCATATACATTGATGAAATAGAAATACCTTGAGTTTGAAATACGTCAAATTTTTGGGTTGCCAGTGGTCAGGCAGCGACTACAATTTCGGACTGTTGGCGGTGGTGTGTTGGGTTTTAGAGCAAGCTCTATATTACATCAACAGCAGTAGAACTGCAGTGTGGAATGAATTGAGTAGACTGTAATTTTATATAATGGTTGACCTTTTTTATTTTCAAGGAGAGATGTTTACTTATGTCAGTTTTATAGATTCTTAAATTCACATTATAATGTATATAGTATAAATTTTCACTGATTTTCCTCACTTCTTCAATTTATTCACTACGTTCTTTATTTGGGAGCCATGAAGTTTCTATTCTAGCTCCACTTACTCATTATGTCAGGGGTAAAAATGAGGAGAAGGCGGGGAACGCCGTCCCCCCACCTCGAAAAAAATATGTACGCCGTCCCCCAGTTTCTAAAAAAAATACAATAGGCAAAAATAGGCAGAGGAGACGGCGTGACGTCATACCGCTATCTACCGTCCCCCTACCTTTTCAGATCTACTTTTACCCCTGCATTATGTTACTATGAATAATACAGTAACCTAAATATATTTGCGATGTTAGGCCTCAGCATTAACTGACACATTATCACGGTAAGTGATACTGCAAAAACACGAACTCAACAAAATCATAGTATTGCCAGATCTGGAGATTAAAAAAAATACTAAAACAAGAATTAAATTAATATCAAAGACGTTAGTTTTACTAAAACTATTGTTTGTCGTGAAAAGAATATTCAGCAAATAAAACTTTCACTGTTTTACATAAAACTAATAATTTGTAATTTTATGCATGAAAATAAGAAAGTAGCGCATTTTTAACAGCTATAGCCTGCAGATGAATAAAAGTAGCCCCAAAAGTAGAGTGTGACCCACTTCGAAATTTTGGCAGCGAGGGCACTTACAAAAACGTCCGTGAACTTGGCCCCCCCACTTTGAGCACTAACAATAAAATTAGTGTCAGTCGTTAGTGCATCGTTAGTGCTTCTTAGTGCACCAACCCCTAACGTTAGTGCTTAATTAGTGCAGGAGCTACAAGCAAAAAACCTTTAGGGGGGGCAAGTTCACGCTGCCCCCCACTTCAAGCACTAACGAAATAACTAGTGCCATTCGTTAGTGCTTCCTACTGCACCAACCCGTGACGTTAGTGCTTTATTAGTGTAGACTCTAGGGCCTTAACAATGGTACACGCTGGCCCCCCACTTCAAGCAATAAGAAAAGGAATAGTGCCGTTCGTTACTGCATCGTTAGTGCTTCTAGAAAATACTAAAAGTTTCGTTAGTGCTTCACTATTAGTGTAGATATAGCCAATTACAAGTCACGAAACTCCCATAAGAAATGCATGGAAATTTTTATTGCGTCAAATTACCGCCAAATTCAAAAGCACTATTGACCTCTGCTAGTGCAATCGTTAGTGCATCGTTAGTGCTTCTTACTGCAAAAACCGCTAACGTTAGTGCTTCATTAGTGTAGGAGTTATAAATAAAAAACATTGGGGGGAAGTTCACGCTGCCTCCCCACTTTAAGCATTAACGATAAAATTAGTACCATTCGTTAGTGCATCGTTAGTGCTTCGAGAAAATACTAATACTTTCGTTAGTGCTTCACTATTAGTGTAGATATAGCCAATTGTAAGTCACGAAACTCCCATAAGAAATGCATAGGGAATTTTTCATTGCGTCAAATTACCGCCAAATTCAAAAGCACTAATGATCTCTTTTAGTGCATCGTTAGTACTTCTTAGTGCACCAACCCTAACGTTAGTGCTTCATTAGTGTAGGAACTGCAAGTGAAAAACCCTTTGGGCCTAGCGTGAACTGGGCCCCCCACTTTGAGCACTAACGAAAAGATTAGTGCCATTCGTTAGTATATCGTTAGTGCTTCCAGAAAATACTAATAGTTTCCTTAGTGCTTCACTATTAAAGAGCTTTCAAAACTAGAAACAAATTGACAGGTCAAAAACATGTGCAGATTTATTTTGAAGAAGAAACTCTACGTCACATATTTATTGCGGTCACTCAGCGAGGGTCGAATCATAAGCTCCATTTTAGCAAAAGTGGGTGGAGGGTTTCCTTTGCAACAGACCTCAACATTCAAATGTTGCCGCTAAATAGTAAACATGTGTTTTCAGAATGAAAGAATTGTCTTTCGTTTCTATGTACTTGGAAGTGATTTTAAAGAAAAGCATCCCCTCCATCCCAACATGCACAAACTGGAACGTCAAACATATCTTTTTATTCATTCCAAACAATTCAATATTTATAATTCTTGTTTCGTTAACAATCACAGGACAGTTCCAGCTGATGACTCACGATACGCACGAAGTGGCAATAGAGTATCACGTGCTTCTCCAAACGTAATTTGTTTCTAGTTTTGAAAACACCTTAGTGTAGATATCGCCAATTGTAAGTCACGAAACTCCCATAAGAAATGCATAGGGAATTTTTGATTGCGTTAAATTACCGCCAAATTCAAAAGCACTAATGATCTCTTTTAGTGCAATCGTTAGTACTTCTTAGTGCACCAACCCTAACGTTAGTGCTTCATTAGTGTAGGAACTGCAAGTGAAAAACCCTTTGAGCCTAGCGTGAACTTGCCCCCCCCCCACTTTGAGCACTAACGAAAAGATTAGTGCCATTCGTTAGTATATCGTTAGTGCTTCCAGAAAATACTAATAGTTTCGTTAGTGCTTCACTATTAGTGTTGATATAGCCAATTATAAGTCACGAAACTCCCATAAGAAATGCATGGGGAATTTTTCATTGCGTTAAATTACCGCCAAATTCAAAATCACTAATGGCTTCTTGTAGTGCAATCGTTAGTGCTTATTAGTGCACCAACCCTAACATTAGTGCGTCATTAGTGTAGGAACTACAAGTAAAAAACCCTTTGAGCCTAGCGTGAACTGGGCCCCCCACTTTGAGGACTAACGAAAAGATTAGTGCCATTCGTTAGTATATCGTTAGTGCTTCCAGAAAATACTAATAGTTTCGTTAGTGCTTCATTATTAGTGTAGATATAGCCAATTGTAAGTCACGAAACTCCCATAAGAAATGCTGGGGAATTATTCATTGCGTTACATTACCGCCAAATTCAAAAGCACTAATGATCTCTTTTAGTGCAATCCTTAGTGCATCGTTAGTGCTTCTTAGTGCACGAACTCTAACGTTAGTGCTTCATTAGTGTAGGAACTATAAGTAAAAAAAACCCTTTGAGCCTAGCGTGACCTTGGCCCTCAGTTTGAGCACTAACGAAAAGATTATTACAATTCTATAGTGCATTGTTAGTGCTTCTAGAAAATACTAATAGTTTCGTTAGTGCTTCACTATTAGTGTAGATATAGCCAATTATAAGTCACGAAACTCCCATAAGAAATGCATGTTGTATTTTTCATTGTGTTAAATTCCCGAACGTAATAGTAACCATTACACTAATATATGGTTATTAGTGTTTTTAAATTTGGTGGAAGAATTTTACAAAATGGAAATTGCCACGTGTCTAAATTTAACCCCGCACGCATCTCAAATACTAAAAAAAAAACGTTGAACATGGTTAGTGCATCGTTAGTACCCATTAGTACAGTAAACTCTAACCTTAGTGCTTTGATTCAACTCTATATTACTGAATATTATTTGCAAGACTAAATTAAATTTTTTCTAATTCTACAATTATTGTCCTACAAAGGTGAGATAAACGTCAAAAGTTAATGCATCCTTATTGCTTCCCGAAACACGAAGCATTAGTGTTTGGCAATTATAGTTTAAGAGTTATAAGTGAATAACTCACTGTGTGCTAAATTTAATTTTAGCGAATTTTACAGTAATTGTCCCACAAAGGTTGAATAAACGTCAAAGATTAGTATATCGTTAGTCCTCGGAAAGACACTAAGCATTAATGTTACTGCTATCATAGTTTAGGGGTTAAAAATGAATAACTCGGGGGGGGGGCTACTTTAGATCTTTAAATTTTGTACAATTTTACGCTAATTGTCTGACAGAAATGGAACAAACCAGCGTTTAGTCCCTCGCTGAATAAGCACTAATGCTAGTCTTATCATAATTTAAGTGTTATTAACGAATAACACGCACGAGCCTAAATTCAAATTTAACGAAATTTACAATAATTGTCAATCAAAAGGTTGGATAATCGCTAAAGGATCGTGCGTTTTTAGTGCTTCAAAAATACTAAACATTGACGATAGTGCTATCATAGTTTAGGAGTTATCTGTAAATAACTCGGACGGAACTCAATTAAAATTTATCTAATTTACAATAATTGTGTAAAAATTGAAAAACCTGAAGTTCGCCCCGCTCGAGTTATTTGGTAAAACTCCTAAACTGTGACGGCACTGACGTTAAGTGATTAGTGTTTCATGAAGCACTAACAGTCACTAATCTTTGGTGGTTATCTTACCTTTGTGGGACAATTAATGTGAAGTTCGAAAATTTAAATTCAATCCTATCATCAAAGCACTAACGACAATGCTTAATGTTTTATAGAGCTCTAGCAATGCAGTAAGAGCTTGTAGTCTGGAGGAAATCTATCGAAACTAAAAATTTCAGTATGTCTAATGTTTCTCGGTGGCTTTTACCTAATTTGAGGGTGCTGAATCTGAATCTGCCGGGTGTACAAATGTACACCTTGAGCGTTTCGAGTAATTCAAGATGGCGGCTGTAAAATTGATAGGAATATTTTTGTATATTTTATCAAGATGGGTATCAAATTATATGTTTCTTGGGTTGCAGATTTCAATAATAATGTCAAAAATGTTATGAAATTGATACAAATCGAGGTATTCAATATGGCACCCAATATGGCGGCCGTAAAATTGACAAGAATATTTTTGGAGTATTGTATCGACATGGGTATCGAATTATATGTTTTTTGGGTTGCAGATTTCAATAGTTACTTCAAAAACCTTATGAAATTGATAGAAATCAATATATTCAATATGGAATATTCAGATTCGCGACCCTCGAGCTAGGTACATACTTAGAACAATATCTGATTCACTGAAATTTTGGATTGGGTGTTGATGCTTTCTTCGTCACCGCAACTCACCTTGTTTGGCGCTCCAGAACATTTTTTCCCACATTTTGGGCTTCTCTATATTTATTTACAAAACCATTTCTTTCTGTGTGCTAAAGAAAACAAACAACACAAGCTTAGGTTTGAAGATTCTCTTATATTTTTCCTGAACGTTTTCTTAATCAAGAATTATGTTGCTGGCCACATTAATGCGAAATATGTAAATTTACAATACAAAATGCCGATGTTTCTATGTTATTCCGCAACAAAATAATAAATATCACAGATCAGTCACTTGTCAGTCTTCGTCAGAAGAAGTATCCATGTTTTCGTCTTCTAGATTCCTAGTATTTTGACGTGTGAAGATATTCTGGCATCGTTTAGAGGCTCCACAATTGCAGAAGTCAGTGCAGCTATTATGATTTGCCACACAGCCACAACGTCCTTTACACATGTTTTCAGAAGAACAGCTGCAACTCACCATCTTCAAGATGTCTTTCGGTGCCATCACAGTTCCCGGTGGTACAGTAACTGGTTCCAATGTTTTGTTCAACTCATCACGATACCACCCAAAATGTGTCGGATCCATGTCTGGTGGGTCTGGTTTATCTGCTTGTTTCCAAATACAAGCCTGGAAATGAGTTATTTTTACATTTTCAGAGAATGCCTCCGTAGTTGGTGGCAAGCTCTTCAATTTCGGGATATGTAAGGCAGGCTTCTTTGACAATTTCTTCAGCCAGACATCTCTTCTGACATCAGACATTGTAGGGCCAGTTATCCTACTACTATAGCAAGAAGCTATAAACTCAGTTGCGTCCTGAATCACATCTTCAAGTAGTGATGTCTTATTTCCTAGCTTTTGAAGCTCCTTCTCACTTTGTAGTACTTTCATTGCCTTCTGCTTTCCAATGCCATAAAGAGTAGGAACTGTATCGCAGCCAGAAAGAGAATGACGTGCTAGTAAGTTTGAAACAATATCACAGTGTTTGGACACAGACAATCCAATGTCAATAACTCCTCTATGATTTTGAGTTGCCTGCATAAAAATGTTACATGTAAGTTTTTGTGTGTGGTATTGGTGCATCAGGAGGAGAAGAACATCCGTGTTATCACTAATTACATTTATTGTACAATTTCTGTCCAGCTGATTGGCTACCATCACTACTTGTGTGATAATTATGACATCAGCCTCTTCGTGAGTGTTTTTAGTATCTGGACGTTCCTTGATCAGCAGTTATTTCTGTTGTAACATCTTCTGGTCCAGTGATGAATAGGCTCTTGGTGGAATATGATGGCAACTCTTCTGTCATTAGATACTTGCAGATCAGCTGTACTAGTTGTACCTTATTCTTCGTAACATTCGGCACAACTTGTTGGGAGGGCAAGAACGTGTTGAAAGACAATTTATGATACCTGCTACATGTTGATCCTGTTCTAATGCTTCGTATTCCTCCTTTGGTGCTATACTCCTTATATTAGTCAAATATCAGGCACACGTTGCATTTGTTCAATTTTTCAAGCACATATGACCGATACAATTTTATGAAGTCAAGAAAAGTTCCGTTAGATGGCCAGTTGATCACTCACAAAACAGCACAACCATCAAGTGTGATAGCATCTTCGTGCTTGTACGATCTCATAGACTTCTCTACCTGTAATATTTGTTTCAGTTTTGACTTACTTTTGCAGAAACTGGGAGTCCCACATTCATCAAACAAAGATGTGGGGACAGCGGCAAGCTCATATGAAATAACTCCTTTAGCATCAATATCTCTTGTAGATGTGAGACACATTGTACGCGTGTACAAGAGTTCTGTGTCAATAACACCAATACTAGCTGTTCTTTTGACGTCATCGCAGGAAACATTACGAAGCGTTGTTTAGATTGGATCGTGAAAACCAGTTGGTAGTTTTTCTTCGTAAGAACACAACGCCTTCTCACCTATCTCAACAGCATTATCAACATTCACTTTCTGGGAACAAATTTTCCCACTCACAATATTCACAATAGTTTTTGGGTGATCATCGGTCTTCAGAGGATCTATACAATAAGACAGCTTTTCCTTTAATTTAATTCGGTCTGCAGCATCTCCTTTTACTCGAGATGGCATTCCTTCCTTATGCTTAGTTATTTCCATATTTCGTCCAGCATCTCTCATGACATAAATGTCATTTACTAAACGACTGCAGGTGTGAAGGCTGAAAGCCCATCGCTTCACTGCTGATAGATTTAGTGTAAGTCCGATTATTCCTCCTGGTCCATGGCCATAACACATAAATGTATTCTCAATGAACATGTCTGACCATATAGCATTTCAGATACCTGGTTTGTGACGCAGAACATGTTCGCCTTTCATAAATCGTTCTAGTATTTCACTTGGAAGTATCTCTTATTTTGTTTCTGAGATATTTTTCCTAAATTCTATGAAAATGCTGCCATCTGTGAGCACAAAATTAAGGTTTTATGATTTATTATTACTCATGTCAGTAAATATTTTTTCAAAAATAGGTTTCAGAAATGACAATATAAACTTCTTTTGCAGCCGCCATATTGGGCGCCATATTGAATATTTCGATTTGTATCAATTTCATAACATTTTTGACTTTATTATTGGAATCTGCAACCCAAAAAACATATAATTTGATACCCATCTTGATATAATATACAAAAATATTCCTGTCACTTTTACAGCCGCCATATTGGCCGCCATCTTGAATTACTCAAAATGCTCAAGGTGTACATTTGTACACCCGGCAGATTCAGCTTCAGCACTCTCAAATGAACTAAAAACCGCTGAAAAACATTAGACATACTGAAATTTTTGGTTTGGTCCAAAAGTAGGGTTTTTCCTCCAGACTATTGTGTTTGTCCCACTTTTGTGGTACAATTAGTGTAAAACTGTTTAAGTTGAAAAACCTAAAGTTAGACCGGGTTGGCTTTTCATTAATAAGTCCAAAAATATGATAGCACCAACGTTAGTACTTATTATTTTTTGAAGCGTCGCTTGTCCTACCTTTATGAGAAAATTAGTGTTTTTCGATACTTTTAAATTCAGTCTCGTCCGAGTTATTCATTAATAATTCCCAAACTACGATTTCACTAACGTTAGAGCTTTTTGGAGTATTAACGCTGTACTAACCTTTGACGTTTATTCCACCTTTGTGAGACAATTATTGTAAACTTCGATAAATTTAAATTTAGCCCGGAATGTGTTATTCACTTATAACACCTAAACTATGATACCAATCAGTGTTTAATAGGGCTCTATTAATGCACTACCCACTGGTGTTAGTCCCACTTTTGTGGCACAATTACTAAAAAAATGTGTAAAAGTTGAAAAATCTAAAATTAGCCCCGAACGAGTTATTCATTAATAACTTCTAAAGTATGATAGTACTATCCTTAGTGTTTAGTGCACTAATGTGAAATTACTTAGCACTAAACATGTAAATAGTTTTACTAGCACTTGAGAATCGTGCGGGACTAAATTTAGACACTTAGCATTTTTAATTTTGTAAACTTCCCACGTATTTAAAAGCACTAATAACTACATATAGTGTAACGGTTATGGTGTAGTGTAGTGTTAGTACCTCTTATTGCAGAACTCCAAACATTAGTATATCAACAGTATGGACGGTAGAAAATAAAACTTAGGAGAAGCTAATTATACGCTAGCCAATAAAAGCATTCACGATGAGAAGCATTAATGTTCGGTCTTGGTGCACTAGCAAGCAATAACAAAACACTAACGATGCCACTAGAAGAGACCACTACTGCATTTGAATTTCGTGAGAATTTGACCTAATGAATGCATTTCTTATGGGAGTTTCGTGACTTATAATTGGCTATATCTACACTAATAGTGAAGCACTAACGAAACTATTGGTATTTTCTGGAAGCACTAACGATATACTAACGAATGGCACTAATCTTTTCGTTAGTGCTCAAAGTGGGGGGGGCAAGTTCACGCTAGGCCCAAAGGGTTTTTCACTTGTAGTTTGTACACTAATGAAGCACTAACGTTAGGGTTGGTGCACTAATAAGCACTAACGATGCACTAACGATTGCACTAAAAGAGATCATTAGTGCTTTTGAATTTGGCGTTAATTTGACGCAATGAAAAATTCCCTATGCATTTCTTATGGGAGTTTCGTGACTTACAATTGGCTATATCTACACCAATAGTGAAGCACTAACGATACTATTAGTATTTTCTAGAAGCACTAACGATGCGCTAACGGATGGTACTAATTTTATCGTTAATGCTTGAAGTGGGGGGGCAGCGTGAACTTGGCCCCCCCAAAAGTTTTTATTTTATTTATAACTCCTACACTAATGAAGCACTAACGTTAGCAGTTTTTGCAGTAAGAAGCACTAACGATTACACTAGCAGAGGTCAATAGTGCTTTTGAATTTGGCGGTAATTTGACGCAATGAAAAATTCTCCATGCATTTCTTATGGGAGTTTCGTGACTTATAATTGGCTATATCTACACTAATAGTGATTCACTAACGAAACTTTTAGTATTTTCTAGAAGCACTAACGATGCACTAACGAACGGCTCTATTCCTTTCCTTATTGCTTGAAGTGGAGGGCCAGCGTGTACCATTGTTTTGGCTCTAGAGCCTACACTAATAAAGCACGAACTTCACGGGTTGGTACAGTAGGAAGCACTAACGATGCACTAACGAATGGCACTAGTTATTTCGTTAGTGCTTGAAGTGGGGGGGCAGCGTGAACTTGGCCCCCAAAGGTTTTTTGCTTGTAGCTCCTACACTAATTAAGCACTAACGTTAGGGGTTGGTGCACTAAGAAGCACTAACGATGCACTAACGATTGACACTAATTTTATCGTTAGTGCTCAAAGTGGGGGGCCAAGTTCACGGACGTCTTACAAAATCGCCCAATTCGCTACTTGTAGTCCAATCTGGCAACACTGCTCTCGCGTTGACAATCGAACCCGAATCATGTGCACCGAATGCGCACGCGCTCTAGCTAGTGGTCATCGGTTTCAGTGATACCAACCTAAAATATTGTAAAATCCCATCTCAAGGGCAAAACATCCTATTTTGGCTCTGAATTTCTCATGTTATACTAGTTACAAGTATGATATGTAGTATGAAAATAGAACTTTTGTGGAAATTTCGATCCATCCTATCTTTATAAAATAGTTCATGAATAAACGCTTCCCTTAATCGAAAACAAATACTTTTGTTGTTAGAAATGCAATGTCTATATTACGATTTTGTACCAACATCTTGTACTGAACGTAATTACATTGGGAAAAATATTGTTCACACATTTTGAGAGAAACACCTTGTAAAGTTGATAGTTTCACTTTTGGTATTTTCTTTCATTTAATTGTTCTAATTTTTTCATTTCTTAAATACTCATGTACAAATTTTGTTTCTTGCCTCTTAATCTTTTATCATATTATACGATTAACTCACTTCACAAATAGTTTCCTCATTAGCATGCACTTTCCAAACAGCAAAGGAAAGATTTCGTGCAAGGACATCAAATTTCATGATCAACATTGATTCCGTGCTTATTGATGACTCTTTATGTTTACTTCCCACCCGTAGACAATGTTGTTAACGTGGATTTTATATATGTGTGCATATATAAAGAATCCCATACATGTCGCCCTTTGTCCCTTTCCGAAAACTTAATTTTAAAAATTCCCATAAAATGGGATTTTTCCCATATGTTTGCATCACTAGTCAGTTTTAGTTTTTGTCTACTTATGCAACACTGAAGAAGTGATACCAACCAGTGAGAAAAAATTCATTTTATGGGATTTTTTACATTAATTTTTCGAAAAGGGATAAAGAGAATTTTCTTCAAAAATTGGCAGTATATATGGGATTTTTCATATCTATATATATTTCATCAACACCAACAAAATTCTCTATAAGCGGTGAGTAGGCGAATAAAGCTTGAATAAACGTAAAATCAATGCTACTTGTCAAATGTTGTTTTTGGAAATTCCATGCTAATGTAAAAGCAATTTATGTTGGAACATGTGAATTTCAAAAAAAAAAAAAAAAAAAAAAAAAAAGTAAGTTGTACCTTGAAGTGTTTTCTTATTAAATCATAAACGGAGGAAAGGAAATTTCCAAACAACAAACAGTCAATTTCTAAAATGTCCCACACGAAATAACTGGAAAATGATGTTTGTCTAATTTCACTACATTCACTAGACTATGGCATAAAAGAGAGATGGAAATACTCTGATAAAATGTAGGCCAACTTGATAAAGGTACCTGTTTTATCAACAATTTCAATAGTCTCTTTTAATTAGGGAAAATACTTATTAGGAGTGTAGAAGATCGGAATTTACGAATAATTCACTTAGATATTGCAGAAAGTAAGCGACTCACAGTCGTTTCAATTGGCAATTATTCGAATAGCAAATATCGAATAATTTTTTAACAGTACTACTACATATGTATCTGAGATGAAATAGTTCTCAAAGAATGGAAAATGGCCTCCGCGACTATCAAGTCAAAACTGATGTTCATTTTTTCTCTCTCTGCTTTTCTTCTGGAAAAGATGGTATCAACACCGATTTTCCTCTTGAAAATGCTTGTTTTTTGTCATCAATGTTAAAAGAGAGGAAAGATTCTAACGTCTAGTTTAGAAGTGAACAAGAATCACCTTTATCACCCAAACTCTGAGAGAACGAAAAATGACTTTTTAAAAAAAAAAAAAAAAAAAGAACTGATTCCACTTCCTTCTGGTCTTTTTGTTTCAGAAAAGGTTATTTTGATATCCACTTCTCAGTGCATCTTGTAATTTCCGGTATGTCGTCCATTTTCCAAGGAGAAAACTTTTATAGCATATAAATCTTTCGATAAAATGCTGGTTGCTACGATTTATATGGTGTGATTTTTCAGTGAAAAATAATATTTAAAAGAAAAAAAAATAACATGAAAGTTTTCACTGCAGTGTTTTTACAAACCGTTGAGAAGAATTATTTTTATGATTTTATGGGAATCGAAAGAGAGAAGAAAGTTTCTCACTAAATTTTTCCCTCTTAATACAGTGACATTTATTGGAATACTGTTAACAATGGTATGCATTGTGAAACTGAAAACAAGAATCTTGAAGCGCTCTCCACGTTTGGTCCGGAAATTTTTGTTGTTTTACTGTTTTGTTCATTTAAGATGCGTTGACTTGTAAAAACAAATACAGATAAAACTTGAATATTTTATTTCTGTTGTGTATATTTGTGCTATTTTTGTTCTATGTCCCACATTAATGCAAACCAAGTTTTCCCGGATAGTACCTCTACGGTGCAACTGTTTGGGCGCTGGACATTAGCCTTAAAAGGAGACCCTGTAATAAGGATTAGGTGTCTGAAAGTTGGCATTCTTAGACTAAAGTATTAAGTGGCATATTACGTTTTTGTTTCTAGGGTTTCTTTTGTTAAATCCTGCCTTTATGTAAGACCACTGCGTATACTTTTAAGGTAGAATTGAATCTCTTGTCTTACACATCACCAATGCAAGTTTTCGTAATATTACGATTAAGTACCCACAAATCAGCTCTAAGAGATCTACTGCTTTCAGGAGCTGTGCTGTTCCTTGGGATACAGGATTTCAATATACAGGGGATGCAGATGAAAGTAGTACTGTAAAAACCTTGATAATCTATGTTAAGCACGATCGGAGAAATGCTTCTGGGAAGAATGTCATTGTTCTCCTCGAGACCACCCCTCAAATCGTCACTGTTCTCGGGTACTAATCGTGAGACCACGCACGCAACATGCACATGTGATAACTGTTCTTTTATTCGAGAGCCTGCAAAACATAGAGATCTATGGACGTCTGTAATGTGGATATTCAGAGAACCTTCGACACTTTACCAACAATAAGTGACTGTTCGAACACTTTTGAGTTTTATATTTAGAGCTAGCAAACTTGCTTAACTAATTTTAGATATTCTATATGTATTTTTACTTTCGCAAATCAGAGCTGTGGAGGGTGTCGTACATAAGGGGGTTTCTGCGGTTTTAACCCCATTTGAACAGGATATTATGGAAAAATAAACACTTACCATATTAAGATATGCGTATATATGACACTTGTCCTGAAATTATATGAGATTAAGTGCTTGAATCCCCATTGATGGAATTCTGCGTACGCCATTGATTTTTAATATTTAGAATGTGGTTGAGCTTCAGTAATCATCACAAGATTTCTAGGTTTTGCTGTAATAATTGAATACGTATCTACATTGGGATAAGATTTTTTCATTTTTTCCACCTGATCGTTATGGAGTAAAAATGTTAACAGCGAGAAACGGTTTTATACAATCAATTGAATGTCCCAAGAATAACTCTATACTGAAACCGGAAGTGACAGAAATCAACCACTTCCGGTTTAAATATTGATTAAGAAACTATCACTACATGCAAACTAAACTCCTTTACGTGATGTACACGTGGCACTGCTACTTGTTAATAATAGTAGTTTTTTCTTTGCTCAAACCTCCGGCCGCTGCATCGTCATTGAGCAACCATCAAAACAGATACGAGACCAACAATACATTAAATATATATCGTATTTTGTTCTGCATAAGGAAGAAGTTAGTCAAATGCTATACCTAGGTATATGGAGTATTGGAGTGTATAGTTCGGAGACTTGGCCGACCGACGACCGACCGACAGACAGCACTGATCGAAGATGTTTTGTTAATCGGTATAGAGATTCACCACAAATTCTTCTACACGTGCTATCGTCTCATCATCCACATTACCAGATACTAATTTATTTAGCAAGTATGATTTTTTTAAAATATATATGTACCAGAAAATGATTCACCTGATGGGGATTCTCAAGACTAATATATATATATATATATATATATATATATATATATATATATATATATATATATATATAGGTGTATATGTAATTTTGCAAATATTTTGAGCAGATTTGAGTTGAGTTGATTTTGAGTTTAATGTCTCAGCTGCGAGACTATGTGAGAGTTGAGCAGATTCCATATGATAATGTAGAATATTATTATAGTTCTGCTTGTTTCCAGTAATTAGTAAGTATTTAATGAAGTTCAATGTAATATTCTCATAAATTACATACAAATATGGTTAATGAGGTTTCTGCAAAAACATTTTTTAAAGTGACCATTGAGAAAATACAGGCTTATTCTTGATTTTAGAAATACCCTTCAGGTATACAATGATGTTATCAATCACCCTGTATATCACCTGTAAATGGTGTTTGCCCTCACTTAAGACATGTTTACATATGTTCTTACATTATTTAAATTTTCTGTTATTTCCTTATGGTAAGATAAACATTTCTGTTAAAGAAATAAGGAATTATTTCCAACGACCGGTGGAAATACTACACACAAATAGAGTTGAAAAATTGGAATCATCCTGAATGTCAATTGAAAATGGGTGATCCTTAATGCACGGTCGTATCAAGTGACCGGAGATCTAGAAATGATCATGACAGTGCAGGAGAGCTCAAGGTAGAAGAGTGATAACTGTTTATTTATTTATTGCTAGACACAACAGGCTATATAACCCAATTACAGTGTCCGTTACATGTATTAAGCAACTATAACACATTCATACATTCATCTTATAATACATAGTTATAATGTGATTGCAATATCATTGATGTTCTTTCATTTACAATTATTTCTTATTACATTACAAAGGACTTCCTTGAATTGACTTAGGCTGTTACTATTAATATCCAAATCCATTGTGCATTTTGTTAACCTATTGTAGGTTGTACTCAATCTCCATACTGGTGACCTCTTGTTTGCATTTGTGTGTAATCTGTCGCAGTGAAAGAAATTGAAATTTTCAAGGCGAGTTACATTTGTAGGAGTGCGTATTTTAAATTCTTGCAGTAAATTGGTGCAGTCGATTTTATTATTAAATAACTTATATAGGAACAACATATCTTGCATTATTCGTCGCTGTTCTAGACTTAATGTATTAAAGTTTAAATTTAAAGATTGACTATTATATGTTTTCGGATATACTTGTGTCTCCCTATATGTCAAGTACCTTAGATATTTATTCTGAACTTTTTCTATATTATTTAAATTTGTTTTTGTGTAAGGGTTCCATATAGTGGCTGCGTATTCGAGTTTTGTACGTACGTAGTGTTCATATAGCTTTCGGATGGCGGTAATACTAGTAAATTCTTTACTGATCTTGATGATAAATCCAAGGTTTCTGTACGCCTGGTCAATCATGTGATTTATGTGATTATTAAATGTTAAATTTCTGTCATATACCACCCCTAGGTCCCTGACAGTATCCGAGGTTGGTAAAGTGATGTCATTCATCTTATACGAAAATTTCTGAGGGGTTTTGCGGTTTGTAAAGGACCTTACATTGCATTTGTTAGTGTTCACGTTTATGATGTTCTCTTTGGACCATTCCATCAGTTCATTCAAGTCATTTTGAAGTATTTTACAGTCATTTAATGTTTCTATTGCCATGTATATTTTAACATCATCTGCAAATATCAGCGTGTGAGAGTTTTGTATACTTCGCGGTAGATCATTGATAAATAGTAGAAACAACAATGGCCCTAAATTTGACCCCTGTGGCACCCCTGATAGTTGTACATACTCCTGAGACTTACACCCTTTGTACACGACGAATTGTTTTCTGTTTTCCAAGTAAGATTTAAATAGATCAATAAGTTCGCTGCTGAAGCTAAATTGTTTAAGCTTGCTGAGCAATCTATTATGATTTACGCTGTCGAACGCTTTCGCGAAATCTATGTATATTACATCTACTTGTCCCCCCAAGTCTAGTGTTTTACTTATAAAGGTAGATATTAGACTAAGATTTGTGACCGTTGACCTGCCTGTAAGAAAGCCATGTTGTGATTCTGATATAGATGGTCGCACGTGTGCTATTATCCGCTGGTATAAGACTGTTTCATAAATTTTAGCAAAGGTGCTTAAGATTGAGATGGGCCTATAGTTTTTAATTTCTCTCTTATTATTATTCGATTTCGGGATAGGTGAAACTCTCGTTGTTTTCCACTCATTAGGAAATTTTCCGGATTTAATTGACAGATTAAATATGATTTTCAATGGTGTTAGGAAGTGATCTATACAACCCTTTACAATATAGCTTGGGATTCCATCGGGTCCTACTGCTATTTTGGATTTCATTTTTTTTTTTTTTTTATTATATTAGCAATTTCCTGCATTTCTATCGATGATATACGCAGTATATTTAGACCGTTATCTACCCACACTAACTGTTCTGTTGTATTGTCTTTACTTTTACTGTATACAGACTGAAAGTAGTCCGCAAACTCCTTAGCGATTTCGTCGTCGTTGTTTATTTCTTTACTATTATTAGACATGAATTCGGCATTTAAATGCCGTGTCTTACTTTTTACAAAATTCCATAATTCGGATGGGTTTTGTTCTAAGGATGCCTCGGACATTAGTACAAAATTCTTATATGCATTCCGTACCTCATTTTTAATTTCCCTCCGTAATCTATTGAATTCTTGTTGATGGAAATTTTTACTCCCCTCCCTCTTTTTTAATTTCCTATGATGATATGATTTTGATTTAATTTTCTTAATTATATCCAGAGTAAACCACGTTGGATAATTTTGTGGGGATTTTGTTTTCTTTGGAACACAAAGGTCAAATATGCTATATATAGTGTCGTAAAAGCATTTAACAGCTTCGTCTACATCACTGTATCCTGCAAGATAGTCCCAGTTTACCCGCCCAAGTTCAGTGTAAAGTTTTCTGAAGTCTGCCTTTCTAAAATTATATCCCGTTACATTACGCTTAGATTTTGCTTGTTTTAGACGACTCAATTGTATTTCAACGTTCAGAGTAGGGTGATGTTCATCTTCTTTGACAAAGGGATAAGGTTCTTTGCTAACTTTTACGTGGTCTAAATTACTTAGAACTAGATCAAGAGTTTTACCGAATTTATTATGTACATTATTAAATGACTGTAAATTGTTAAATGACATGAAATTTTTAATGCATTGTAGTTTGGCCGGAATTTTGAGATAACTATTGTAGTCATTGAAATTTCCGTCCGGTAAATTGAAGTCACCAAGTATGAGAAGGGTACAACCTGATGGACATTTTGAATCAATTATGTCGAACACTTCCACAACTGTTCTTCAAATATTTCAAAAAAAAAAAAAAAAAAAAAGCTTTTATTTCGGAAACAGAACCTTTATTAACTGACATGAGCTGAAATTCAGTGGTGCCATTCGGAGCATCAGCATTCGAATCAAAGCACACTTGCCTTCAAACTTACCTGGCTGTACGGTTATTTCTGGAAGTAAATCTAACAACATTGATACCATTGGAAAGATAATTTAATGCTCTACAAATTTTATTATGGATGCTCTTTCCATACCTTAACTCATTGGGGAGAGACAGGGCAAAAAGAAAATATTAAGGACAAAATATGTCAGTTTTTAATGTTTATGTTAAATTTTCCGAAAAACCATTGTGTCTATCCAAAACATGAATAAACAAAATCTTAAAGCACACTTTACAGATAAAACCGGAAAAAGAAATTCATTAATATCTTCATTAGTTTCGGAGATATGGCCTTTTATTAGAAACGCTTATTTTTTTAGCTTCAATAGAGGGGGAGGGGGTGTTAGGGGGAAGTTTTTGCTCGTATCAAGCGATCGGCGGTCTAGAAATGATCAGGATAGTCGACTTGATGATTTAGGACCACCGGTTGCTTTTACTCTCTCGGGTTGATCCAACTCCTTATTTTGGAAACTTTTCCGGATTCTGCCTCCCGACTGCATAGCTTAACATCCGACAGCGCATGTGGCGATATCTATTAGCTTAACTGTTGAGTATTAGGATTAGCGTGACGAACAGACTGATATATTTGCTATTTGTTATTAGAATATATAATGAATAAATAAATACATAGCGCAACCTAAGGTAAAGAGAAGACAGAGCTTAGAAGATAAGAGAATCCAGACGTTTCTTTTCACTTTCATTGTACACACTAATATGACCAGACAGTATGCACTTCTTAAAAAAAAAAATAAATAAATAAATAAAAGGAACACTTATCTTTTGAATCACTTCTTGGACGTCCTTAAAAAGACTTTGAAGAGGAATTCCGTACTTTCAACATTATAATGGAATCAGCATTTAATAGAACTTTATGTCGCAATTTTCTTCGTACGTCTCGTTGTTTCCAACTCATAAATTTCACAGCTTTAGTTACAAGATAATTTATGCTCACAAGACGTCTGTGTCTCGACACAGGTTTTATGATTCAATTCAATTGCGCTAGAAGTTTTTTTTTTTTTTTTTAATTTTACTTTATTCTTTTGTTCAGACAGACAAGCATCACCAAATTAGTCGAGGATAACTGTACTAGTTGCAAAAAGTTAAATCTATTCGTCTGCAACATAGTTTGAGCATAAATATAGTTTCCTATTTTGTTGTACTGTTGCGAGCAATCGGCTTAAACTTCGCACTGTCAATTGGTGGGTTGAGTTATCTACACTTTAATATATTGAATGATAATAGTTTGTGTGTTTTCCCTAGAGAATTATTTTGGTACGTTAATATTTCTTAAGTCTTCACAAATTTGTTTGATTGATTGATTCATTGGAGTTTAATGTTCCTTGTCAGCACGGGAGTTATGTGAGAAAGAACCTACTGCTTAAAATAGCATCCAATTCGCTACTGTGTGAGATATGATTTGAATAAATACACTCGCCGGAGATCGAACTGAAACCATGAATACAGAAAGCACACATACCTCACACACATAAAACACACGCGTGGCTATGAAAGGAACACTTTCGCAATTTCATAGTAAGTTACGCATTATTAGGTTGATTCATTAATTTGTGCCGTTCAATTTCAGGATTTTTTGTGTGCCAGACATCGATGATGATAGCGGCACTGTCGAATATACTGAATTGTATCTATTTTATCAATAGTGTGTACCACACTGTTTGTGGTTTTGCTGCAGTTAATAGTTGTTTGTTTTCCAAGGTATGAAGTATGGAGTATCAAGTTGAAAATAAGGGTTATTTCTGGTATGTTCTCCTGTACGAGTTCAACAAAAGTTCTAGTGCCGCGGAGACACGCAGACAAACCTGTGCAGTGTATGGAGAGGATGCTATTGCTGAAGGGACCACTCAAAAATGGTTTGACAGATTCCGAAGTGGAAATTTTAAGCTGAGCAATTCCCCACGTTCTGGTGACACATCCCACTTTGATAAGGATCATTTGAGCGACCCATCCACCATGATCCTCTCCAAAGCACTGACCTGGCAATTGCTGTGCGACACCTTCAATTTACGGGAAAAGTTCGAAATCTGGGTTTGTGCGTTCCTCATTCACTCAGTGCGGACAAAATTCAGTGTGTTGCTATGCATGATTCTTTGCTTATCCACCTTCGTGAATCCTGTCGGTAATATCAACCCTCTCTCGCCCCCCCCCCCAAAAAAAAAGAGAGAGAGAAATGGTTCCCTTCTGTGAACTTTAACCAGAGGAAGGAATGGGTCAGCCCTAACAGAAATATAACATCCCAAACAGTGTTTGCATCCAAACAGGCTTTGGAATGTTGTGTATCTGGTGGAACTTGGAAGGGATTGTCCACAGTGAACTTGTACCCCGAAATTGTACCATGCTGTATACCATGATCAATTCCAACGTGCTCATGCAGGGCTTCAAGCAAATGGTTGAATAAACGGCATAGCATCATAAACCACACAGGTAACGCTAGACAACTGTGCCAATCAGCAGTTTCAGGGGAGGTTTTTCCTCATCCGCCGTATTTCTCAACTGTTACTCCTACCGATTACCATGTCTTCTGGTCCGTGCCGAATCCGCTCCGTAGCACATGCTTCGAAAACTTTGATAACATCTATGTACAGTCTACCGAGTTTTTTTTTTTCTTTCGTAAATGCATCCAACAACTGCCTGGACGTTGGAAACCGATTGTGAACAATGCGGGTGAATAAATCAACGATCTATTAACTGTATGTTTCATCTCTCAAATAAAAAAAATATATCCATTGGTTCCAAATGGTACGAAATAATGAATCAACCCTATAAACTCCTCATATAGTGTTATCAACTTATAGTGTAATGCATTTTGAACTTCGTCACATTATACGTTTACCAAGCATGTACTCACCGGAATCCCAACTTTTGTGTACATTCAGTCTAATTTTAGGAGTGATTTTTACAAAGGTTAATATAATTTATCCTCATATTAAATTTACAGTCTGAAAAGCTTCGGACTACCCCGAAATAAATTCGTGTGTCCGTGCCTAACGTTTACCACATTCAAAAATTTTACTTTCTTTTGAATAATGTGGGGTACTTGAAGCCACGGGAGTTATGTTGAATGATTTCGGAAGATGTAGATATTTTGTATTAGGTAACATTTATTGTCAGTTTTTTAAAAATAATTTTGTTTGTTCAATTCCTCAAGAAAGAAATAAAATATACTGAATGGAGTCAGTTAGGTGCCCTATTTTAATGTTTGCTAACAGTATTTAAACAGCTATGCGACTACAGTTACCAATATCAGATCTAGAATCAAAGTTGTGTCTTAACAATGGCTAAAAAGGTGAAAGATCTCCATCTCGTTCGTTTACGTGTATCACTCTATTTACCTGAGCTTTTTTTTAAAAAAACAGTATTTTTTACAATTGCGAGGTTGCATCTTATTATTTTATCCTTTTCACTGAGTAAGTAGGAAAAACTTGACAATTCATCTCATTTTATGAAGTGAGTGGTGGTGTGGTGATGATAATTATCCATTTTCAATACCAAAGCTATCTGAACCTGTAACCTAAAAGTTTAATGTAGAATTTCAACAAACCAAGTTCTAACCTGAATCGATCTATAGTCTCCTACTCTGAAGTCGAGAACGTAATTAAAACACCTCGGATAGATTTGTTTCGAATTCTGTATTCCTTTTATCAGTTCGGAAGTCTTTGTGAGAGGTGAGCAAAGCGTGCAACTTGATAAATGAACCACGCACATATTCTCACCATGGTCCGAATCCGGGTTTCCAGCACGAAAAGCAAGGACGCAGGGAGAAGAAGAGGAATTACACCAAGTTATCTATTGGATAATATCAACTCGTGACGCTACTGCAAATATTACTCGCTATTATGTAGAGTTAAAAGCAAGCCTAATAATGTTTAAAAAAGCTTTTTAAAACAATGCAATAAAAAGGAGAATTAATGGGGCAAAATAAAGCAAGCAGAGGAAGACTAAAAGCATTGGGCTTCTCCTAAGGTTGCGGCCTAATGTTTTATAGATACTAAGGAAGTGGTATGCTCAATGCTTTTAGTCTTACTCCCAATGCTTTTAGTTTCGCACCCAATGCTTTGAGTCTTACTCTCAATGCTTTTAGTCTCGCACCCAATGCTTTTAGTCTTACTCCCATTTCTTCACTTTACCCCACCCAAAAATATCCTGTTTAATACTATTTTATAAAACCGTTGTTTTTATTTTTTTTATAATCTACATTTGTTGTAATATTAGTCTTTAGTAATATTTTTAATTGCATTATGGTCTCTTGGCTCTTATTACGGAAAGAAAAATGCATGGACTTGTCCGTATGGAGTCAGTAGAACTAACTCCTAATTGTATGCAATTAGCCAAACTTCTGGAACAGTATGGGTTGTATAAACAACAGGGGTTCGATAATTATTTATCGATATGGATTTTCTCGGGGTACTCCCACATTTCCATTACACTGGTTCTTCCATCATCATTCAATTGCCTTAGTCATCCATCTCCCTTAGCCTAAAATGTGTAATCGTCGTAAGACATTAAACTGGCAGACTTCATTTCTTGTGGTGACATCATCAAAGACAACACTTGGTACCTCAATTTCACAATGAGATAACAATGATTTTATGATGTGATATCTTTAGCACTAATGTGGCACTACATTTTTTTTTTTTACATAGTTTCAAAATTTGTGTTCCATTATTAAACGTTAGTAAAGACAATCTACCCACAAAGAATATAGAATATTGGCTTTCTGGAAAGATAACTAATTTTATTTCTATATAATATCATCAACACTAATTTTTGGCGTATGTGGCATAATTAGCCCTCGTGTGGGTGGTGCCATCTTCACGGTGGTAGATAAGTCAGCTAAATCCAAATAGCAGCTAAATAGGAATTAACATGTTATGCATATTAGAGTTACCTTTTGTTGCGTTTAGTCGAAAAATAAAAATATGTAAAACGTTTGTTAATAAAATCTCCGTTTTAAAATAGCAATAGTTTCGTGAGATACTCGTAATTGAGTGACCTTGGTGGTGCCTGTGGTGAAGTGCGCGAGCTTTCCGCTCTGTGTCGCTAGTTGTCGCTGCAGCCAGCTGCCTGCTGCTTAACTAGCGGACGGTGCAATTTAACATAGGTACTGCTTGAGTGAAGTTCGAAAACTTGATAGTGGGAATTGTGAAATGGAGGTGTTAATATTTGAAGTTGATACGACAGGAACCAGTGGATTTTGGCTGCAAGGAGACCAAATGAATATCTAACCACTAAAAAGGCTCTGTAAAGGAAACAGGTTTGGAGACAAGAAAAAAAAAAAAAAAAAAAAGGGAAATGAAAATGAATGAAACAGTTTCTGGTTTGTATGTTAGTTATTCTTATTTGCATTAGAAACTTCCATTTCACTTTTCTTATTGTCTTGTTTGGAAAAGGAAATAAGAAAAAGGAAAATAAATGAAAGAAACTTGGATTCTGTCAACTTACGTAACCATTAAATGCCTTGGTTAAGCTATTTGAATAAAACCCTTTTGGATTTTGCTTTTAACTATAAATTAAGTTTCAGTAGCTAACCCTAGTCATTCGTATTGGGTAGAGAATTCCAATATCATTAAAGCTTCTTCAAGAAGTGCTTTATTGCGTTTAAAGTGGGGATTTTATATCTAAAAAATAAAAATTCTAGTGTCAAACAAATCTTGAAAAAAAAAAAGTTAATGTGTGTTACTTTCTCATTGGATGTTGTATTTGATAGTTAATTTAGTCCACTGCAAGACTTTCTTTATTACTTTTCGTTCAAGTTATTTGTTATAAATTTCACAAAATAAAGTTTGTTTGTTGTTATCTGAAATTGGGATTTCCAGTAATTTGAAACTGATGCGAACCTATTCTACCCTTCTATCGTAACTATCGCGCTCACTCGATGTGTGGACGTTAATTGTCGGTGCTGGTTGTTTTATTTTCGGGAATTATTTTGCAGTAAAGAAATTTAATGCTATTTATATTCCTAGTGGGTAAAACAGCTAGAACTGAGAATTGGCGGATACATGGAATTATATATGTGTATTTCATTACGCAACACATATATAATTTAAATAAGGTACCTATGTTAAAATTGCGAGTGTAAAAATAATTGAAGGGTTTTTATGAATAGGGTTTCTCTCTTTGAAAGTTTCTGTATAGCAGAGTTTCTGTGGAAGGATTTCCTGCTTAATGCTTTATTGGCAATTTGTTTATTGCAATTGGTACTGTTTGTATATAGACGTTAATGTGTTCGTACCTCTTGCATTGTTTATGGCAGGTTGCTAAATGCGTAAAACTGATAGTTATGGAAGTCGCATGCTAATGTGGGAGGAAACTTGATGGAAGTATATTACAGAAACATAATAGATATAAAATTCCCAATTTATATTGTAGTGTTTATATGTATATATGTAATTCCTCTCTCCCCGTTATATTGTTTTGTATTTAAGAGTAATATGGCGCAGTTTAATGATATAAGGGCTGGTTTTGTACACGATAATGATCAATCTAGCTCTAGTGGCGATGAGTTTGTGGGGTATCAATATGAAAATCCCTTATTTAAAAATGACCTGAGTGGAAGACAAATTCCTAATTATAATAGTACTTCTCCTAATATGGGAAGGGGAGCCTCTAATATAAGAGGGGGTGGTCGGACCGAAATGGTACCTCCACTAACCCGTCAATTTCAATTCAATTTTTCAAGGCATGCGTCGGATAGCATGTATAAAGTCTTAATGGAGGAAATTAATAGTTTACCAGTAATTGATGGAGGAAATACTGACTTGACCTTCAAGTTTTTGCTTCGTTTAGATAGTTTTCTCAGGGGACGGGATTTCCCGTTGGATTTGGTGCTAATCGCTTGTCTTTCTCGAACAAAAGGGGAAATTCAGGAGATGGTACAATCTCTGATTGGAAGTTCCCTCTCATGGGAGACTGTTTGTAGGCGAATAATGTTGCGTTTCATCTCTACTATTGCTAGAACTCAATATATGAAGTTATATTTTTACACTACTATGAGTGAAGAGGAAACACTCTATGACTTTATTGACTCTAAATTATCTATAATTAAGGTTTTGGATATGAATTTTGATGAACATACTATTTGTAGTCTAATTGTAAATATGGTTACTCCTCGAACTCATGAATTTTTAGTTGAACACGGATTTCCTAACACTTTTGAAAACTTGTTAACATTAGCTGCTAGATATGATGCTTTGTTTCGATATAAAAGGGATTATTATAAGTTAAGCAAACGAACCTTAGGTGACAAACAAAATCAGGTCACAACACAAAAGTCACCTAATATGTTAAAGGCTCGTGGCATGCGTAGCTCAGTGGTTCAGGTACCGAAACAAAAATGTTATATTAATCATCCTAGTGTTCACCAGTTAGGTTATGAAGACGACTCAATTAGTGGAATGCAAATGAGGGAGAATAGTCAGGCTACAAAAGTAAATAGATCTTTGGGTAATAATACATTAAAATGTAAATGTCCTCATTCAGATTTAGATAAATTCAATAGAGTACGGGGTGTTCATTCTCAACCACGGTCTAATGTGAAAATAAATGAATTTGGGGAATCTACTGGATCAAGTATAGCTCATACACCTGATAAAAGATTAATGAATTTAATTTCGGTGTTAATTTATATAAAAGGCGAAGCTGTACCTTGTGTAATAGACACTGGCAGTAGTAACAATTTCATTAGTCAGCGCTATTATCAACGTTTAAGTAGTATGTGTCGTATAAAAAGTGAGAATGTGAATTTACGAACTACGGGTCTTGGAAATACTCAGATTCTCGTAAAACAGAGAGTTCGTATTTACTTCCGCATGGGACGTCAGCAGTTTTGTGAACTGTTTTATATCATCGAGTCGGATGACTTTGATATTCTTTTGGGTAACAGTTTTCATACAAAGTATAGTGCTGTTATAGACTTACCTAATAACTTATATAGAGTACAAAATCGAAGATTAAGCGTACCTATACAAGATGCCTCCCAGTTGTCGGCAGAAACTGTGCGCTCTTCCCTTTATACTTTTAGGGGAGAGGATCGTGGAAGGCAACCACCATGCAACCTAGGTTCGCTGGAAACATCTTCTACTCCTAGTACTTCTGTGAGTTTTCAACAACAGCATGGATTGCCGGAAGCTGCTGCATCCACGTCATATGGAGCTGTTCCAAAAGAACCAGACCCAGAGTTGGAGTTTTGCTATGATCATTCGGTTCTTCATCCAGAGAGGATTACCGAGGAAAATTTTCAAGGTAACTATAAGGTTTCGCCTGAACTTTTACTAATAGATCCTAGTTTACAGAAATATGTTGATAAAATTTTAAACAATTATCAAGATGTGATATCGGATAAAATCGGTAGAGTCAAGAACTTTGAATATAAAATAGAAGTAACTGATAATACTCCCATTAGACAACAACCTTATCATCTCCCTACTTTTAAACAAAAAGAATTAGAACAATATATTGAACAACTTGAGAAAGATGATATAGTAGAGAGAGTAGACTTTTCACCTTTTACTTCCCCATGCTTTCTTGTAAAAAACTCAGATAAAAGTAGTCGTTTGGTTGTAGCGTATGGAGAAATGAACAAGCGGGTGATTTGTAATAATTTTCCGTCTCCTAACATGGAGAACGTTATATCAAGTATTTCTAATCACTCTATATTTAGTAAACTGGATCTCCGATCCTCTTTTTTTCAGTTGACCTTGACTAAAGACAGCCGTCCTTATACTGCCTTTGTTACAAAAAATAAAATTTATCAATTTAAGGTTTGTCCTATGGGTTTTCTAAATAGTCCATTTGTGTTAAGTAATTTAATGAATAAGGTACTTGATGGGTTAATTGGAAAGAATTTGGAAGTATTCTATGATGATATTCTATTGTTTAGCTCTAATGTGGAAGAACATAAGAAATTGTTAGAGGATGTTCTCTCCCGTTTAAGAAAATGGGGTATAACAATTTCCCCTAAGAAAACATTCTTGTTTCAACAATCTATAAAGTACTTAGGGTTTCGTTTTGAAAAGGGAACTATGTGTATTGACTCTGACAGAATTAAGGCAATTCAGGATATTCCAAAACCTAAAAATCGAAAAGGAGTGAATAAAATATGCTCATTTTTTGCATTTTACTCTAAATTTGTAAGAAATTATTCGGAATTGATAGCTCCTCTACAGGAATTACGATCTCCTAAACGAGTATTTAAGTGGACAAAAGATCATGATATTGCTCTTCAAAGATTGAAGGATGAATTTTGTTCTCATGTAATTTTGAAAGTTCCTGATATGAACTCAAGCTTTATTGTCCATTCGGATAGTAGTTTGCGTCATTATTCGGGAGTTTTGAGTCAATATGATGAAAATGGTAATTTGAGACCTGTTGCTATGTTCTCTAAAGCAATTCCCCCTACAGATTGGAGTAAAAATGTCTATGAGTTGGAACTTAAAGCCCTCACTCTTTGCTTAGAACGTTTTGAATATTATCTATTCAATCCATTTGTTGTATACAGCGATAGTAAAAGCCTCTCTTGGCTTCTTACAAATCATAAAAGACAACGACGGTATGGAACTCTTCTGGAGAAACTTGCACGTTTTAGGTTTAGAATAGTACATATCCGCACTAAAGTCAATTGTATAGCTGATTTTCTCAGCCGTGTTGGCAATCATTTAGAATTTTATACGAAAGACGCTGATACTGTTGAAGTTGTCAAAGACCATGGTAAAAGTGTAAATGTATCTTTTGTAAATTTTTGGAAGTATCCTGATTTCAGTATATCCTTGAAAGAACATCAAAGGAAAGATCCAGAGCTTCAAGAGATTATAACCAAACTCGAAAGTAAGCAGGAGGTAAGAGGGTACAAATTACAAAATAACATCTTGCTAAAACGAACAAAAGGTAAATCTGGTCAAGGTTTTAGAGCTGTCGTACCTTCTTCTTTAATTAATAGCATTCTAGAGTATGCTCATAATTCTTTAGTACCGGGAGGTCATATGGGAATTAAGAAAACGATACAAAAGGTTGCTTCTCGCTTTACATGGTCAACAATGTATTCAGATATAAAGAACTATGTGAATATTTGTGAAATATGTCAGAAATGTAAAGATAAAACTAAGAAACCTATGGGAAATTACTATACTAGAAATGTTAAGCATCCGAATTACATTTGGCACATTGACGTAGCTGGGCGTCTTCCCAATAGTTCGGGATATGAGTTTATTTTGATTGTAACAGATTCTTTCAGTAGATTTGTGTTTTTAGAACCTTTGAGACAATTAAATTCTAAGACTATTTGTAATAAATTATTAGATCTTTGTCTGAGATTTGGATTTCCAGGTTCTGTCTTGCACGACGGCGCGACATATTTTGTATCAGAGTATTTTTCTCAATTTTTGTACTCTTATGGTATTCAGGATGTAAAATTATCCCCTTATAACCCGTCGCCGAATAAGGCGGAAAGAACCATAAGGTCGGTGAAGAATTTAATTCGTGCATACGTTGATAAGTCACAAAGAAAATGGGCCCAATTGTTATCTAAAATCGCGTTCACTATCAACATTAGCATGAATGAAATTACTGGTTATTCACCTAGTGAAATTTATATGGGAAGAAAGTTTTATCATCCTCTTGACATTAAATGGTTATTAGATCTAGAAATTTTGGACGATGACCTAAATAAAGATGAGAAATTTGCTATTATCTGTAATAACATTCAGAATTCCTGGAAACGTAGTGAGAAAATTTACTCTCAGAAACATATTCCCGTTAATATACATGTAGGAGATCTTGTCTCAGTAAAAAGAATGTTAAAATTATCAGTGGAAAAGCACTTTAACCCTAAAATTGCTCCTCCTTGGGATGGCCCATTTGAGGTGTTAAGTAAACCTACACAGAACACAGTGTGGTTGAGAAGTGTAGAGAATCCTAATATAAGGTTGAAACGCCATGTATCCTTTTGTAAAATCTTTAACGCTCCTCCTAATGCTCAGAGTAATAATAATTAAGATACCTTTATATATATTTGAATTGTTTGGTATTTGTAATAATATTTATTGTTATATGTCTTGTTGGAATTCTTGTTGTGTTTGTTTTATTCTGTTTTTTCCTGCAGGAAAATCTTCATTATTGTTAAGGGCTAGAAGTTGTGGAGGTAGAGCCCATCATCATCATCCGTGTTCGTCGCGTGATTGTCGTTAATATGTAATGGAGTGGATAATCTAAGTTTGTAAGAGGATTAACCATATAATATTGATCTTGAAGGAAATTTGGTAATGTACAAATTATTTTTATTTTTCTCCTCTTGTTCAGTTTAACAGTATTGTTTGCCCTCTACGGGGGAGGGGGAAATTAATGTGTTGCGTTTAGTCGAAAAATAAAAATATGTAAAACGTTTGTTAATAAAATCTCCGTTTTAAAATAGCAATAGTTTCGTGAGATACTCGTAATTGAGTGACCTTGGTGGTGCCTGTGGTGAAGTGCGCGAGCTTTCCGCTCTGTGTCGCTAGTTGTCGCTGCAGCCAGCTGCCTGCTGCTTAACTAGCGGACGGTGCAATTTAACATAGGTACTGCTTGAGTGAAGTTCGAAAACTTGATAGTGGGAATTGTGAAATGGAGGTGTTAATATTTGAAGTTGATACGACAGGAACCAGTGGATTTTGGCTGCAAGGAGACCAAATGAATATCTAACCACTAAAAAGGCTCTGTAAAGGAAACAGGTTTGGAGACAAGAAAAAAAAAAAAAAAAAAGGGAAATGAAAATGAATGAAACAGTTTCTGGTTTGTATGTTAGTTATTCTTATTTGCATTAGAAACTTCCATTTCACTTTTCTTATTGTCTTGTTTGGAAAAGGAAATAAGAAAAAGGAAAATAAATGAAAGAAACTTGGATTCTGTCAACTTACGTAACCATTAAATGCCTTGGTTAAGCTATTTGAATAAAACCCTTTTGGATTTTGCTTTTAACTATAAATTAAGTTTCAGTAGCTAACCCTAGTCATTCGTATTGGGTAGAGAATTCCAATATCATTAAAGCTTCTTCAAGAAGTGCTTTATTGCGTTTAAAGTGGGGATTTTATATCTAAAAAATAAAAATTCTAGTGTCAAACAAATCTTGAAAAAAAAAAGTTAATGTGTGTTACTTTCTCATTGGATGTTGTATTTGATAGTTAATTTAGTCCACTGCAAGACTTTCTTTATTACTTTTCGTTCAAGTTATTTGTTATAAATTTCACAAAATAAAGTTTGTTTGTTGTTATCTGAAATTGGGATTTCCAGTAATTTGAAACTGATGCGAACCTATTCTACCCTTCTATCGTAACTATCGCGCTCACTCGATGTGTGGACGTTAATTGTCGGTGCTGGTTGTTTTATTTTCGGGAATTATTTTGCAGTAAAGAAATTTAATGCTATTTATATTCCTAGTGGGTAAAACAGCTAGAACTGAGAATTGGCGGATACATGGAATTATATATGTGTATTTCATTACGCAACACTTTATAGGAAGGAAAGATTTTTCTTAAAAATAAAGTAGTTTAATATACGAAAAAAAATCGAAAAAAATGAAGTGAATTCTTCTATTATCCAGTAGGACAAAAACTGAGGTATGAAGTGCTTTCGAAGTACATAAGTAGTTTGCTACAATGCAGATTTCAAAGAGACACGCGCGAAACCAAAAATGGAGGTAATTTTTTATTTGTAAGGTAGTTCTTTCTTTTATTTCTTTGTGATTGTAGTATGTGTATGTTTTCTGATGATGGTCTGCTTCACTCACTGTTCCGTTCACCCGAAAATTCGCATTTCTCCATTCAATGAACAACAACAGAATAAAAAAAAAGAAATGAAATGGAAAAAAGAAAGAATAAAAATGAACACAGAGGGAGAGAGAGATGAAGTAAAAATAATGGCGGCTTGCGTTTGAAACCATACAAATGTATCTGTGGTTGAAATAAACAGAGTTCTGAAGCAGATCAAATATTTGGACATCAGATGGAGTTACGGTCAGGATTTGTCCTCTGCAAACATTCGTTTCCGCAACAGCAATTCAATGCCCGTGTGGCTGATAGTCTCATCTAGTATGAGAGAGACTTTCATCATGCACCACATATGTATATAACGTAGATCTACAACAATAGAAAACGCTCTGTGATATTTACTTCATTGCTTGGTTGCGTAATAGAAAATGCTAATAGTGGTTAGTGAAGGGTCGTCTGTATGTTAATGGTATTGAAAATAAGATATCTTGGAGTGTGTGTGTGTGGATGTGCACATAATAATATAGGTATGCTTATTAGAAAAGGTTATGGAGAAATTCGTATTGTTTGATTGAAACGTGGCCTCAGAGGATTAATTTATTTTTAACGTGTATAGTTACACTAATGAACCATTTATCTCTTTTTCTTTTATTAGCATAACGTGACGATCGGGTTGATTACATGTTAGACTTGTGCTTATTCCTCTATGCTAATATACATTCAACACCTAAAATAACATGCAGTTGTTTGCTAATCGCATACAAATTGTTTTAGTTAAATCTTGGTTTTGTGGCACGATGTTGAAACAAAGGTTCGTAATACGCATATGGCAATGTAATGATATTCCCTATAATGGTTGATAGCAAATAACCTTGGTTTACTAATATATTTCGTCGAAGACTTAAATGTTTAACTATGTTAATATAACTAGGTGGTAGAAAATGTCCTCTTATTAATAATTTCTTTTGTGCTTATTTGCGTTGTCATTCACGAAAGATTCGATTTTATAATGATAAACTATGTTGTGAATGAGTTAAACCATGATTCGTGCTTGAAATGAACCGATTTTTCTTATGAATCATCTCTATAAGTGAATCGCTTGTCATGTTTAAATTGTGCTCTCTAGCTGCAATTCATATGAGTGAATTTTATTTTTAATTTTGCAGTGACAAATCCTGGGCAGTGGTTCAGATTCTCTTTAGGTATCAGGCTTTGTCCATATCCATACTGAAAAAGAACTTTAAGCTGTAATCAGACAATTAGTTAGTAATCAACTAACAAATGGGGCAAAGGAACTGGGAACGTTACGTGCTTTTCACATAATCAAATTATTTTCAATCAGTTCTTATGATCACCGTAAATCATATGAGCGAGAGAAAAACACCGAAGACTAAATGATTGATATGAACACAAATCATTTAAGTGAGTGAGCAAATTTATCAATTTTATCTAATTAATTATTTTCCCTATCACTTTATGTCTAACTTATTTTTTTTAATTAGTAAAAGAATAATAAAAGAAAAATCATTAGAATTGTTTCTCAGTACGAAGGTTTAATTTAATCGCTCTATGTTTGTTTCATGCAACATCAACAAGAAACAAACTCAGAGATTACAGGTATCAAAAATATCGATTTGACGACTACCATTCCATGGCAGAGCGATTCAGTTCAATCACATTTTTGTGTCACGTAACACCTTGCTCTGCATTGCCAGAGTCCAGAGTCTGCAAGCGACGGTAAGATACACAAAGTGTATCAAACAAAGATTTTATAGACCAGCTGCTTGTTAATTGATACAGTTAACTCTGCAGTGACATTTGGTTTAAACGAAAGACAATGAATATTTAGTTAACATTCCTACCTTTCTAATATTTACAAATTACTGTTATTTGATATAATTGATATTGTCTAATATATTAGTTCAAGATAGTGGATTATTTGATTCTTTTTTACTAACAAAAGATATTCATATCCCCTGACTGAGGATCACACATCTTCACACAGCGTTCTCGGTTTCTCTGGTATTAATTTAAAATTCCAAAAATATTCCTTAAAAAAAAATAAATAAATAAATATATATATATATATATATATATATATATATATATATATATATATATATATATTGAATTAGGTAGTATTACGTTTCGACGACGCAAGATGATCTCAGAAAGCTGTACTGTTACCTCAGTGGTAGAGCGCTTACTTCTGGTATGTAGGGTTCCTGGTTTCGATCTCAGGACAAGTAAGATTGTGATGGACTCTTATCGTGTCCGTGGGTTTTCTCAGAGTACTCCCGTTTCCTTTCACTTTCTCATTCCACCAGTTCTTTCATCATCATTTACTTGCTTTATTCATCGTCTCCCTTAGCCTAAAAGACATAATCGTGGACGTTAAACTGTTGCTATTACGATGGAGTTTACTCAGCGTTGTAACTTGTGAAGTGCAGATTGCCCTCGTATTTAAGCTTCCCGCTGTAGGAGAGGGGTCCGTTTCAAGATGAAACTTCTTACTTCATATGATTCGAAATAGAAACATGAATGTATAAATAAAGCATAGAATAAGTTCACCACATCCCGGAAACAAAAGAAAATTTTAAAAAAACAAACTCTCAAATGAGACGAAAATGTGACCTGAGCCGATTCCAGTAAAATGTTTCCTATTACGGCCCTCGGAAATAATTTCTTAAGCCTTTAAGTTGCGTCAATTATTGTTCTCTCGATTTAACTTGTGAAGCATGGAATATATCCATATCCTTTCGAAAAGAACTGGAAATAACAAGGTGCTCTTACTACCCCATCATCTGAACAAACACATATCTCCCTAATGTGATGCATAAATGTAATATGGGCCCCACTTCTGTAAAACATCAGCTGGGGCCTCTAGATATAATAAGACATACTTATTAAGATTTAAATACTGGGAGGGGGACTATTTAATATTTAATCCGTGAAACCCATGTATGCATTAATCACAAAAAATCCTCGTTGCTAACGCATGGACAGCTGTTTATTAGTCGATCGGCAAGTCGCGAAAAGTAGCCTGTACTGATCTGTTGTTGCACTATCGATTCCAATATGAGTAATCCGAGTGGGCTAATTCTTTAAAAATAACCTGCACATTGCTCACTTTGTAAAGCCTTAGGTAAGAGTATATACAGCTGTAAATAAAAACTTCTATACTCTGCAGTCATAGTACAGCTGTTTCATGTAATAAAATGTTTTATTAAATATACACACTTTTAATTCAATCATAATAGCCGTAAGGTGTAACGAAGTCTGCCTTCCTATTACAAAAAGCGGTTTTGTGTATATAAGAAAGAAAATCTACAAATTCTTTACAGAAAATATTATTTTTGTATTACATAAGTTAGTTTTTGTGAGGAAACGTGTTTATTTACTTCAATATGATGAATCTGTGAAATTTCTCAATATTCATTTTTTCTTCTTCTTGTTATTATTATGGAGTGGGGGAAAAGGTGGAAGGAAAAAGAAAAAAAGGTAACTTTTTTTTAAAAAGTTAATGTCCTCCACCTTACATGGAAATATGGTTATGACCCTCGGGTTCATAGTAATTGGACACCATTGGTTTATATTAAAATAAATATACCGCCAGTAATTTCTGAAATGAAAAATTGTCCTCAAACCTAAAAACGTTGTCCACCTCTGACACAAATGAATCATTTGTACTGCAAATAGTGCACCGAGAGAAACTATACCAAGCAGGGTAATTTGAAGTGTTTTCATCCCATAAATTCTTGAACTCTCCTAGCGTAGCTTGTAGGGAGAAAAGAGAAAGTTATTTAAGCTGATATACGTAAGTTAAAAGAGTTACTCTTATAATAACAAAAATAGTTATTTATGTAAGGAAAAATATGATAAAAGATAGAAAGTTACTTTCATTCTGTTTTATTTCGGAAATAATAATAATAATAGCTCCATAAGTTGATAGTTTTCGTGATATTACAACATTGCTGTCGTCACTTTTTTGAGTCAGAACGGTAACAGTTCGTGTGACATGCGAGTAATAAAAGTGAAGTTCATGTGTTTTTGTCGCTGCTAGAAATCTTTTCCAAGTGTTGGTGAGACAGCATCGTTTTAGGTGCACGTTCGGATATAGGCAAGTACAGTACTATTTTGTATTTGTCTACTCCATCTCCCTTCTTAAAAGTGTTGATTACCTGCGTCATGGTTGTTGTTCTATCCCAGGGGTTGAGAACCTTCTATGTTTAAAAAAAATGACAATGTCCATTTCCCAAGAATACCGCTATGATAGTTTTTAATATACTTTTGTATTATTTTATTTATTATTTACATTAATAAAGTACGTGAAAATATATAAAACTATATTATTTGATATACAGTACGTAACTTATATTTCTCGTATCTTTCATATTTCTTATGTAATTTAGCGTTTTTCACAACAGGCCCAGAAGGCTTCACTTTATGACTTTGAAGGTTGTGTGTTGATTTATATAGATCTAGGCAATTATTTGTCTTCTTTGGGGGGAGGGGGCGGTGGCTCAGTGGTAGAGTGCTTACCTATGGTGTATGGGGTTCCTGGTTCAATCTCCGGCCGAGTAAGTTAGTGATAGACGACATCGTGTCCGTGTGTTTTTCCGGGTACTCGCACTTCCTTTTACATTTTCATTTCACCAATTCTTCCGTCACCATTCACTTGGCTTACTGATCCATCTTCCTTAGCCTAAAGTTCATAATCGTGAGACGTCAAACTGAAATATTTCATTTCATTTATTTGTCTGTTCTCTTTGAAATGATCTGGAATTTTAATGGTTTCTTTTACAAGTTTCTTCTCCCAGTTTATTTAAATATCTCTTACTTCGTGAAAATTAAATTTCGTCATATATAATAATTAAATAATATATAATAATTAAACCTATATATAATTTTAAAATTTAATAGTAACAATACAATTTAATTTAAGTAATAGCGTTTCCTATGAAGTTCATTCTACGTCTTTCCTAATCGAGCGCATAGCTATTTCCATCCAACGTGGCAACGTGTCGTCGATCCTCAACACTTTACCACCTGGAAAAGTCACTTGATGAGGTGTTTCTTCTAATAAGAATATAAATTTAATTATACAAAAAGAACAAACTTCGCTAATTACCTTAGAGTTGTAAGAGAGTAGTTTCTTAATTCCACTGCTTGAAAAAATATTTTGTACATTTCTTTCTGTTTTAACATATTATGTTAAAAACAACCATATACAAAACAACCAATAAGGGTTTCCCAACTAACCCAGTCAACCAGCCAATCAGAATTGAGGCTGTAGACTAACGCTGATTGGACGTCGTCGTTGACCAATCGAATTCCGCTCCCTGCCAGCGCCTATATAATAAAGGCTTCTGTTTATGTGACCGATGCAAGCCGATGATGAGCAGGCGAGACCATGAAAAATGATAACAAATTTGCATGCTTAAAAAAATAACAGATGCTCCACTAGCAGTACAGACAACACATTTGCATTATAATAACAGATTAAGTTAGGATTTATTTTTTGTAATATAACAGATTTATAATTAATTTATTATTACAGACATATTTACATGAATTTTTGTCACCCCTTCTCAGTATGATTTTGCCATGTAATCTATTGTATGCAGCATGACCGATACAGGGTTTTTTACCCCCGGTTTCCAGGTTTTTTTTATATCCCTCTATCAAAACAAAATAACTCTTCTCTCGCGCCTTCCTATCTTCTTATTTACCCTTCTTTCTTTCTATCTTACACAATTATAACAGATTCCCGTGTAACTATCTTTTGTATACTCCAGTAGAGGTAGGACAAACCCCTCGTAGTAGTTAAGTCTCATTGAGACGAGTTATGCTTAATTGAAAAATAAAGGTTTATTGCTTGATTAGAGCTATGTCCGCCATTTATGAGTGTTTTTTATGTTATTTATTGAGTGAAAATATGTGTTTATTGACAATTTATGGCTGTGAAAGTTGAAATTCGTAGAAAATACAATTTGACTGAAGGTTATCTTGAAAAAATAAAACTTTATTGATGTTTTTGGTATGTTGTTTGATCATTTATTATTGACAATATGTGAAACGATGTTGGAAAAATCCTTGACACCTGAATTCTCAGAAATGAAGCCTGGAGCAGTCTACGACTTGATGGAAGGCTAAGTTGAAAATAAGGCTTTATTATTGGCTATATACGAATTCTTTGATGAATTCTTTAAAGATTTATCTATCTTTGTTGGAGGATATACTTGTGATTCTGTGTTGGAATTTATGATGTGAGACCGTCCTTCACCCGAAAGGAGCCGTGAAAAAAATTAGGATTGACCGTTAGATACAACCATCAGATTTAATTACAGAGTGACCTTCACATAAATACCAGAGTCCCCCTCAAAAAGATTTTTGGAACACAATTGTGCAATTTAGTTACTGATAAAAAAGAAACTGTTAGGGATTATTGTCTACTTTCTAGAGAGCTTTGTGAAGATTGCATTCTAGATGTCCTTCAAGAAATTTTTTACTCCCTTACAGAAAAAAAAAGAGAAAATAAAACCCAAAGTTGACATTGAACTTGGAAAAGCTTTATGTATTGTTCCCCTTTTACGTAACAGTTAGGTTGTTACATGAATTTGTTTCCCTCGAGTTTTTGTAAAGATTGTATTGAAACGAAACATTCTTTCTTTTAATGGTTAAGACCGCTGGAAAAGAAAGAGAGGCGCCGGATCCCATATTGAACGCAAGGGTGGAAGGGGCGGAGGGGTGAACTGAGTTGCCCAAACTTGTTTTGGCGGGAAGACCTGTTTATAAAATTGATAGGAAGAGAAACGAACATTTTATTATTGAACAAGTATTCCGTTCAGAGCTGATCTCTGTTTCTTTGAGTTGGTGATTCTTGGCTGATTGATATTATTTGTGTGATATTACTCGTTGTGATTGTTTTTGTATGAAACATTGCTGGTGATATATTTTTGTTCCTGTGATTAGTTCATTATTAAGGTAAGAATATTTATTATTTTTATGCATTTGAAATGTGGACATAGGGAGGGAATCAGTTCTCTTAGCAGACATATCTTTGAATCAACGAGTATTTGTTTATATGTTTTAGAGGGAACAACACTTGATTGTACGGGGGAAGACACGGGTTTGATGCCAGAGGGAACTCATATGCTATCCTTGATGTTTAATGGAATGAAATTACTACGACTTGGAAATCGTTTGAAGTAAATGGTAGTGGATATAATGAATGCAAAAACAAAATGAAGTTGATCAGTTTAACGCCCCACAATTATGTCAGTTAGACTAACATATTAGATTAGATTAGATTATAAATTGCAGTTAATGAAAGCGGGATGAATTCCGAGAAAAATTAGACATAATGTTGTCCAACATAACTTTGTACTAACAGAAATTGAACCCGGGACCAGAGTAAACGTTTTATCACTGACTTACCGTACCACTTTTAGCAGTAGTAAACACACTTATCGATTGTAGGTATTGGTGCTTGAACTCTTGTATTGAAAATATAAATGATAGAATCATATCTTAACAGATTTTTTCAATGTAAATACGGACTTCTATAAGAGTAAAGTACTATTATGACACGAATATATGTTTGAATTTTGGGTTATTACAATCCATTGAGATGTGAAAAGTATTTGGAAATGATAAAAGATTAAAAACGGGAATTAATCATGTTAATTTATTCATTTTATGCTAAAATATACGTGAATTACAAGCGTTTTTGTGTTCCTATAGATTAGGCTCTTCTAACCATATAGAAGGTATACTTTCTCTTTTGAGAGACTCAGGTAATCCTCTAAGTTTGTGAATGAAATAGGTATAAGGGTTTGTTTACGTCCATAGAAAAAGAAGAAGAAAATAGTAGCAAAACTTGTGAATGAACCAGTCCTCCCTTTTCCCCCTAGAACTCCATTTCCGGGCTACGAAACTATCAATGAATGAGACAAGTCTAACTGCTTTGGGTAACATACTTGTTTTTGTTGACATTTTTTTCTTTTTCCTTCCTGGCCGGAATTCCCTTGAATGACAAGTGATGTTTTTATGACGGTCGGCCGTAAAAAGGAAGACTTTTCTGTTTTGACTGAATAAAATGGAACCAGTATTCATTCATTTATTGGAATCTTTTTTATTTTTTAAAAAATTAGGCTAGAAAGATTAAATATTCATGAAAGAGATAGGATAAAATGGTCTATACGCATTTTAGGGGTGTAGAAAGACATTTTTACGGTGGGCTGACTGGTATATTTGTATCTTACATACATGTAAATGATATTTACTAGTTTTACGTCGCAAGAATACACATGTTGAGCTATTTTATCGTAGTTTTCTTTATGATGAGTGAAATGGTGGAATGAGAAAGGGGAGGAGAACGATATTAAGACAAGTTTGTAGCATATTTTGTATGAACTTTTGATATGAATCCATTATTTGAGGGTATTTGATTACGTTTTTGGTTTATGATCATATATATTGTTTGTATATGTGTATATATCTATATATGTACGTGCCCACAACTGTTTATATGTATATATGTTTATATGTAGGCATCTATTTACAAGTATATTTGCCTGTTGCTTGTTTGTGCGTTGATAGACATCCGTTTCATTCTTTCTCTTTCTCTCTCTTTCTGTGCATGTTTGTATGTGTATGTATGTATGTATGTATGTTTGTGTGTGTGTGTGTGTGTGTGTGTGTGTGTGTGTGTGTGTGTGTATGTATGTATGTATGTATGTCTCATGCTGCATTATCATGCTTGTACAAATGCATGCCTTTGTAGGTCTTGGTAGATTTCCCTTTGTGTTTCCTGCTGTAGTATTGTGGCTTTGCTTATGTATGAGGTATGTGTGGTGCGGCATTGCCGTGCATGTACATAGGTTGCCTCTGTTTGCCTTGGTAGGCTTCCGTTTTGTGTTTCCTGCTGTATTATTGCTGCTTGCCTATGTATGTGATGTGTGTGGTGGAACATTGCCATGCATGTACATAGGTTTGCCTCTGTAGGTCTTGGTAGATTTCCCTTTGTGTTTCCTGCTGTAGTATTGTGGCTTTGCTTATGTATGAGGTATGTGTGGTGCGGCATTGCCGTGCATGTACATAGGTTGCCTCTGTTTGCCTTGGTAGGCTTCCGTTTTGTGTTTCCTGCTGTATTATTGCTGCTTGCCTATGTATGTGATGTGTGTGGTGGAACATTGCCATGCATGTACATAGGTTTACCTCTGTAGGTCTTGGTAGATTTCCCTTTGTGTTTCCTGCTGTAGTATTGTGGCTTTGCCTATGTATGAGGTATGTGTGGAGGAGCATTGCCGTGCATGTACATAGGTTTAACTCTGTAGGCCTTGATAGCCTTCTGTTTTGTGTTTCCTGTTGTATTATTGAGACATTCCGTGTGTAGGTGATGTATGTGGTGGAGCATTGTCATGCATGTACATAGGTTTGCCTCTGTAGGTCTTGGTAGATTTCCCTTTGTGTTTCCTGATGTAGTATTGTGGCTTTGCCTATGTATGAGGTATGTGTGGAGGAGCATTGCCGTGCATGTACATAGGTTTAACTCTGTAGGCCTTGATAGCCTTCTGTTTTGTGTTTCCTGTTGTATTATTGAGACATTCCGTGTGTAGGTGATGTGTGTGGTGGAGCATTGCCGTGCATGTACATAGGTTTGCCTCTGTAGGCCTTGGTAGCCTTCTGTTTTGTGTTTCCAGTTGTATTATTGCTGCTTGCCTATGTATGTGATGTGTGTGGTGACATATTAACATGCATGTGTGTACATATGTGTGTCTGTATGTGTGTTTGTGCATTATCCTTTTCGATAGTAGACAGCCTTTTACTTGTATGTGGTGAAGCATTAGGGTGTGTGTGTACATGTGCTTGTCTGTATGTGTGGATGTGTATTGCAGCTTTTCGTATGTATGACTTTGTACGATTGTGCTGTTGCACTGTTTTGTGTCATGCATTGGTACACATGATTTTATATATGATATTGTTTTGTATGTATTATACCTATACACAATTTCAATTTTAATATCATTTGAATATAAAAAACAATTTGTCACTTACCTAACGGCTTCTGCATAGACATATTGCTTGCACAAGTAGGAAAGTGTCTTAGATGTGAATACGTAATCATTAATATTCGGTTGCGGCAACGCGGGTCCCCGGTAGCGGAAAACGCGGCGCGGCGCGGCGCGGGCTGCGCGAATGGAAAATGCGTCCGAACGCCGACGCGAATGCGAAGACGAACATTATAATGTTACGCACGCGAACAGGTATGTGTTACGCAAAGATCAATAATGCTTAGACAACATATGGTATCTACACACACCGCTCCCGTACGCAAGAGATCCATAGTAGTTTTCTTATAGGTACGATATGTAATATTTGTTGTTTTTTGTACACAACACATTCAGTAAATGATAATACAGGGTAGATTTGTGTAAGTCACTATTCAGGTGTACGTGTACATTTTCCCGCCAAGCACAAATTTGTTTATTTTTCTGCGCGAAGGCTAACAGTACGTGACATGCTTGCGCAGTAGGTACATTACATGATAGCTAGTAGCCAATGATAAGATGACCGTGTACATTTCCCGCCATGCACAAAATTGTTTATTTTCTGCGCGACGGCTACCAGTGCATGATATGGATGCGCAGTAGATACATTACATGTTAGCTAGTAGCCAATGATAAGATGACCGTGTACATTTCCCGCCATGCACAAAATTGTTTATTTTCTGCGCGACGGCTACCAGTGCATGATATGGATGCGCAGTAGATACATTACATGTTAGCTAGTAGCCAATGTTAAGATGGACTTGTACATTTTTTCCCTTTTCTTCATTTTATGTTTTTTCAATGTCCTGGCGTCCCTATGGTGATTTTCACTATACTGTTTAAATATTCTTATTCCTAATGTCCAAACGGACATGTTCACTTTTCCATTTTTTTTTTCATTTTATGTTTTTCCAATGTCCTGGCGTCCCTATGGTGATTTTCACTATACTGTTTAAATATTCTTATTCCTAATGTCCAAACGGACATGTTCACTTTTCTCTTTTCTTCATTTTATGTTTTTCCAATGTCCTGGCGTCCCTATGTTGATTTTCACTATACTATTTAAATATTCTTATTTCTAATGTCCAGGCGAACATGTTCACTTTTCCCTTTTCTTCATTTTATGTTTTTCCAATGTCCTGGTATCCCTATGATGATTTTCACTATACTGTTTAAATATTTTTATTCTTGATGTCCAGGCGAACATGTTCACTTTTCCCTTTTCTTCATTTTATGTTTTTCCAATGTCCTGGCGTCCCTATGATGATTTTCACTATACTGTTTAAATATTTTTATTCTTGATGCTCAGACGGACATGTTCACTTTTTTCTTTTCATTACTTTTGTTTGTTTTTCTAACTTTTGGAGTTTCTATAATGATTTCAACATATTATTTTAATATTTTTACTAACATTTAAGAAAGATGTTTATGTAACGCAACCCCTATAATTACACTGTAGGTTGCATGACTTTTATTTCCCCTCCCACAACTTATTTACTCTCTCGTTTCCTTTAGAAACTTGTTCTTATTTAAATTCTCCTAATAAATTAGTCGGAACACTTTGTGTGAACTGATGAATAATTGTTTTCCTTTCCCACTCAGTCGGCATTCCTTTGATATTCCCTTTCACTCAGTCGGCATTCCTTTGATTTCCTCTCCCACTCAGGCGGCTTAACTTTGAATTCCCCTCCCACTCAGTCGGCATTTCTTTGATTTCCTCTCCCACTGTAGGCGGCATGGCTTTGATTTCCTCTCCCACCGTAGGCGGCATGGCTTTGATTTCCGCCCCCTTCATATCTTTTGCAGTATCGTTTGCACTGCAAACTTCGAGGAAAATTGCAAAACATGTTGAAACTTGTTTTTAACACTTTATATTTGTGTGACGTCATACTTTGTATTGTATATATACCGTATTGTTGTACAATTATAATCATTTGAATGCTGACGACGATACCTGCATGACATAATTTTATTACATCCTCAAATTTAAATTTATTGTATATTATTATCAGTCAAGATAAAAATTGAACATAAGAAGAAATTATTGTGTTAAGGAAAACAAAACAAGACAAAACAAGTAGATATATTGAAGTTGAAGTGACTGTATTAACAGATATACAGAAACACCAAATTATTATTAATCTATTTATATTAAGAAGAAACTCAATTCCTGATTACAGATGGAGTTCTTCAACCTAGAATTTAACGTCGTCGATGAAACCCTCTTCCAGGAAGAGTTGAAGGGGTTGCATAATGCTGAAAGAGTCCTGGCGGCTTGGCAGAAAATTGTACAATTACAGAAGGATGGTCATAGAGGGAGTGAAAGGTGTGAGTATTTGCTTTCATTATTACACCAGTATTTTGCTTCTGATGAACACACAGTTTTGAATACATGTCTTTCCTCTGCAGATGTGTTAGATCTTTTTTCTGCAGGATTTTTCAGAGGGGAGAACATGTATCATTTAGCGCACGAGAGGTTTATTCATTATTTTAATAGGGGGGAAGGACAACTTGATAGAGTAAATGATAGAGAGGTATCTGAATTTTATCAGTATGGCTCGCGTTTTGTTTTGGCCCAACGTAATGTTTTAGCATCGTCATGTAACAATTCCATAGTCAATACCCCCCAAGGAAATTCAAACTTGGGTAATATGATGGATAATAGAATGATTGTTGATGATGCTGAACAACAATATAATCAAAATTCCGTTGATAATAATGATGATTATATGGAGATACTGGGTAAGTTTTTAGAAGAAGAGTTGGGTATCGATGCAGTTTCATCTGCTCAAATAACCCAGGGAACAAATCCTGTAAACAATGTTTATCCAGATGTGCAATGTTCACGGGATACTATTGGCTATGGAGCAGTATCTCCACAAGCAGGACCATCTCACGGAAATGTGTCGCATAGGCGCGACCAAGTTGGTCACAAACAATTTAAAAAATCAGATGATGGTAACTTCGAAATCGTAAGAGACAGCACAAAAGATTTCACGAATTTTAATCTTCGTGGAAGAGAAATCGCTGTTCGTCCTTCTGGTGATTACAATATTGAAAATCCGGAAGGATATATTAAGAAATTAGTTACCTTTGCGTTAGACGAGGTTCTCGCTGACGCCCGAGCAGAGGATTACGTTGGTCTCTGTATCGATAGCTCGAACAGTAGAAACAAAAAACCAGCGTATATTCCTTGGAGAAAAAAGAGCGATTTAAGTGCTGAGGTCATTTTAACTTCATTGGAAAATATACTAAATTCCAATGAAGAATTCTTGCTCGGAAATGAACTCCAATTTCGATTTCATATAGTTAAAAACGTAAGCGGGCAAGGTATATCAAAAAGATGTAATGCCGCCCGTTACGAAGACATGGAAAAAGTGCTTCACCGTCACATTGTCTATATTAACGGATCTGATATGCTCTGTCTGCCAAAGAGTATTGTTTGGTATTTGGAGAAACTAAATGGAAACAAAGATAGTTTATATAATCTAAAAAGAGACAATGATAAAATTTGGAACAGTAAAGCAGAGCGACTTTGTAGGGATGCAAATGTTAATGTTAAAGCAAAGAATGGTTGCGATCTAAGCGATGTTGATACCTTTCAGAAATATTTTTCAGGGAAGTATCAAATTGTTGTTTATATAAGAGATGAATCTGTTAATGAGCGTAAATATAAGGTACTTGTCCCTGGAACTCCTGCACCAAAACAAATGTATATTTATTATGAAAGAGGTATTACAGTTGGCCATTTTGCACCAATTAAGTGCATTACATCCTTTTTAGAAAATAGAAAGTACTGTACCAAATGTTTGGAAGCATACGATGATCGTCGACATAAACACAAATGCGAATTGAGGTGTTTAGCTTGCAATAAGCAACATTACCAAAACCCAACATTAAGAAAAATCAAGTGTGATGCATGCAATAGAAAGTTTACTGAGGGTGAATGTTTTAATAATCATTTGGCACTTAATAAAGCTGGCTTTAGTGAGTGTCATTATGTAAAGGTTTGTCCCGATTGTGATCGTATGACTGACAGTAGACTTCGAAAAGTTGCACATAAGTGTGGTGAACATTTTTGTGCCACGTGTAAGGTTCACGTTGAACCTAACCATCAATGCTTTGTGCAAAAATTGAAGCCTACACATATCAAAAGGTTTATGTACATTGCATATGATATAGAAACAATGTTAATGCCTGAAAATGAGAATGGTGAAAGGAAACATGAAGTCGCCCTGATTTGTAGCAGACATACATGTTCACACTGTATAAGTAAATCTTTGGATGATCCCTGCAACTTTTGCGGTGATAAAAATGGAAATCGATCGTTTTCTTTTAAAACAATGGATGACTTCATTAAACACGTGTTAATGGCGCGTCCAGTGTTTCAACGCATAGTAATTTTGGCACATAATTCTGGACGTTTTGATGGTATCTTCTGCTTAAGAAATCTAATTGAGAAGCAACATATTATTCCTGATGTTCTGATACAGGGTCAAAAGATATTTTGTATGAATATTGCAAATAGATTCTTCTTCCGTGACACTTATTTGTTCATTGGTTGCAAATTAAGTAAACTACCGAAAACGTTAGGTTTATCTGGAAATTTGAAAAAGGGAGATTTCCCATATCTATTTAATACTTTGGAAAATCAAAATTATGTAGGTCCGGTTCCCGCTATTGAATATTTTGATCCTGATGCGCGATCCACGGAAGAAAGACAACAACTAATCGCCTGGCACCAAGAACGTGCTGCAAGTGGCGAGGAGTATGATCTCCAAAAGGAAATGTTGGCTTACTGTGAAAATGATGTTAGAATTCTTACAGAAGCTATCATCAAATTTAGTAACATCATAGAAGAGAAGACGAATGGTCTCCAATGTTTTATTGCGTGTTCCACGGTTGCAGGGTTAAGTATGAAAACGTACCGTACTCTGTACTTACCGGAGAATACCATTGCTGTAATTCCACCAAAGGGATTTCAACATAATGAGCGACAAAGTGCAAAAGCACTCTTGTGGTTAAAATATGTTGAGCATCAACTTGGTAGGAATATCCAGTACTGTGGTACTGGTCCGGAGGTACGCTTCGGTAAATACAGGGTTGATGGATACGATCCAAGTACAAAAACAGTGTATGAATTTTATGGATGCAATTTCCACGGGTGTGTTTCATGTATTCCTAATAACCGTGATGAAATCATTCATGGCTCTCAGGATCCTTGCGATACGTATGCAAGACGGTACGAACAAACCATGAGACGCCGAGAATACATTCAAAATCTTGGTGTAAAGTTACACGAGATCTGGGAATGTACTTGGGACAATAAGGTGAAGACAGATAAAGATTTACAAAAGTTCATTAAAGAACATTGTACTCATCTAGCGGATCCTATTGTTCCAAGAATGGCTTATCAAGGTGGACGTACTGAAGTCTTCAGATCATACGTTAATTGCAAGGATAATGAGACAATTCAATATTATGATATTACGTCTCTATATCCTTGGGTAATGGCACGTAGACCAATGCCGATTGGAATGCCTAAGATTCACAGGGGGCCGGATTTTCCAGAAGTGGAAAATACTCATGGCTTAGTGAAATGTACTATTATGCCTCCTAAAAACATGTATTTTCCTATTCTCCCATATGTGGCAGGTGGACGCTTACTTTTTGGCTTGTGCCGGTCATGTATGGAAGAAGAAGGAAATGAAGTTGTAGGGGAATGTACACATGAGGGAATGGAGCGTGCAATAACAAGTACATTTTGTACTCCAGAGCTACACCTTGCTCTTAAAAAAGGTTATAAGATCATCGATATTCACGAAATTTGGGAGTTCGAACTCATGGACCCAGAAGAAGGGAATTCAGGTGGTCTGTTCGGGAATTACGTGAACTCCTTTCTTCAAATGAAACAGGAAGCCTCAGGTTTTCCTGCTTCTTGCAAAACCGAAGAAGACAAAAAGAAATACATCGATGAATATTATGCCCATGAAGGCATTAAATTAAATTATAATAATATAAGGAAGAACCCGGGATTGCGCGCTACAGCGAAATTATACCTTAATTCGCTGTATGGGAAATGGGGTCAACGCCCGGACACGATGAAGTGTGCAATCCTCAACAACTCAGAAGAGTTTCTTAGGTACCTTTCATCGGCAAGATATGAAGTTCATTCAGTGATTCCAGTCGGTGATAGGCATTTACTAATGAACTACAAGGACTTGGAAAATGATAACACCCCGTTAGGATTTTCCAATGTCGTCTTAGCAGCATTTATTACTTCGTGGGCCAGACTTAAACTTTATGACCTTTTGACTGCTGTAGGACCTGAACGAGCACTTTACTGTGATACGGACAGTATTATGTTTTTACAACGGAAAGATGAGGAACCCGTGTTACAGTTGGGTAATTATCTTGGGGATTTAACAGATGAAGTAGATGAAGGGTGGGAATTTATCACTCTGATTGCTCTTGGCCCCAAAAATTATTGTATGCGGCTTAGAAATGCTGCAGGGGAATTTCGGCACATTTACAAAATTCGGGGGATAACACTGAACCATAGAACCTCTGAAAAAATTAATTTTGAGAGCTTCTATGCGTTAGTGCGAGAAGAAATTGAATCTGTAATAATAGAAAATCCTACAAGTATTATCCGCAAACGTGGGTTCCAAATCTTTTCAAGACGTGAGACCAAAACACACCGTATGGTTAACAAAAAACGTAAACGTATTGATGACGAAGACGATATTCTTTTACATGACGTACAAAAGACTAGGACATTACCATACGGTTACCAAGAGACTTAACGTTTGACCCACGAACGCCAAATGTGTTTGAGTGTGTGCGTGCTATTTTGTTTGCTATGCAAACTCTTTGTTAAAATTCATATTGAAGCTCGTTGTGAAATAATTGCTATGCAAACTCTTTGTTAAAATTCATATTGAAACTCTATTTATTTATTTATTTATTTATTTATTTATTGACTCTTATTGATTGTGATTATATTAAGAACATGCTTTAATATTCTAGTCATTTTAAATATTCTAGTCATTTTAAATAGTTAGTCATTTTAAATAGTCTAGTCATTTTTAATTTTGTTGAGTGAGAGTGTGTGTGCGAATGTATAAAAAGGTGAGCTTTCTATTCCATGCATTCATTTGATAACGAGATGTTAAAGTTTAATCATCCCTCTACGATTTTAATTGCTGGTCCATCAAGGGCTGGTAAAACTTGTTTTGTAAATCGATTACTTAACGAACGTGAACATATGTTTACTACAACATTTCGTGAAATTGTATGGTGTTATGGGGCAGTAATACCACACTTGGATTCTCATGCAAATATTCGTTTCGTAGAGGGAATTCCAGATATGAATACTTTTCACATTGAAGAAAATTCATTATTAATATTAGATGATTTAATGTCTGAAACCAATGGTGATGTTGCAAATTTATTTACAAAATATGCACATCATAAAAAATTAACTGTAATATTTATAGTACAAAATTTGTTTCCAAAAGGAAAATATGCACGTGATATTAGTTTAAATGCACATTATATTATAGTATTTAAAAATCCACGTGATAAATTACAAATTCAATATTTAGCTAGACAAATTATGCCACGACAAAGTAAACATATCGTTGATGTATTTGATGAAGTAACACGTTCGCCTCATACTTATTTATTATTTGATTTAACACAGAAAACAAATGATGCATTAAGAATTCGTACAAACATATTTCCCGATGAAACAATGTACGTGTACACAAGCGTAAAAGACGATGAAATCGTAGTTTATGTTTAGTTGTTATCAAGATGTTGAAGGTGAAACAACACTTTAGCACACTCCGTGCTCTGTGTAAATGCAAAGCAGCAAAACGTAAACATATTTTGAAAAATGCGTCAGGTGATTTAATACGAACCATTTCACAAGTTGCTAAAAATACAATAAAAGGGAACATTCCTTTAAATTCTCGTCAGAAGCAACGATTACGTAGACATAAAAAGATCTTGCGAGTTCTTTCTCAACAACGTACAGCATTAAACAAGAAAAGGAAGATATTACTTCAGAAAGGCGGTGCGTTCTTACCAATGTTACTAGGTCCAATTCTAGGAGCTGTAGCAAGTAGTATTTTTGGAAGATAAAAAATCATGTCAGGCTTACGTAAAATGATTTTAGTTCCGGAGAATGCAATGCATCAATTTCAATCAAATGCTAAGTCTATAGATACACATCAATCGCGATTAGATGAAGAAATGAGTAATATTTTACAACGTCGTGATCTTAGTGTTGAAGAAAAATGGAAAATGTACCAGCAAGCATTACATCAATATTTACAGTATTCATCTACACAAAAACCTGTTACATTACCTATTGTTGAAAAAGAAATTCAAGGATCAACATCATCTGAAGAAAAGAATCATTCTATTTTACCCGTTGTATCGGACATTTTACAATCAGTACCGAAAACACATCGAAGGAAAACAGATCTATTAATTAAACAATTAATAAATTCGAAAAAAATAGATTGGGATCAATCAGGAACAGTAAAGATACATGGAAAACAAATTCCAGGTTCAAATATTATAGATTTAGTGAATGATGTTGTTCGTATGCGAAAATATTCAAGACAACCAGTAGGAATTCAAGAGTTTAAAATTTTGTTAGAAGAACTTAATGTTCCTAAATAATTTATTTCTACTCCTGTGAGTACACCGAAAGTTATTAGTAGTAAAATTCGTAAAACAGATTTTTTAAAAGGTTGGAAAGAATATAAAATGTAATAAAAATGACAAAGTTATCAAAAATATATTACGATTATTCAAATCCCGCTTCTTTATCTAGTATTAAAACATTGCAACGTAAAACTAAATTATCACAAAAGAAAATAAAAGAATGGTTAGCATCACAAGATGCGTATACATTGCATGCACCAGCACGAAAAGTTTTCGAGCGAAAGAAGTATTATGTTAGTGCACCGAATGAAACATTACAAATGGATTTAGCAGATATGCAAAATATTGCAAAGTATAATAATAATTATAAATATATTTTATGTTGTATTGACATTTTCTCACGGTATGCGTATTGCGTTCCATTAAAAACAAAAAAGGGTCCTGAAATGGTTAAAGCAATCACAAAAATTTTTAAACAGTTAAAATTACCCGTGTTTCATGTACAAACAGATTTAGGCGGTGAATTTTATAATCAACATGTAAAACGTTTATTTCAAGAAAATGAAATTAATCATTATAGTGTGCATTCGGAAATTAAATGTGCATTAGCAGAACGTTTTATACGAACATTAAAAGAAAGATTGTATCGATACTTTACAGCAAAGAATACCTATCGTTATATTGATGTTCTCGATAAAATTGTACATAACTATAATCATTCGTATCACAGAAGTATTAAAATGGCACCTGCAGAAGTAAATGATTCTAACATTAATCAAGTATGGAACACATTATATGGAACATCATCCGCAAAAAAGAAATTAACATGTAAATTTCATCCGGGTGATTATGTACGTGTCAGTAAATATAAACACAAGTTAGAGAAAGGATATTTACCAAAATGGTCGCAAGAAATATTTGTTGTAGATCGATGTATTAAATCAAATCCAGTAACTTATAAATTAAAAGATTGGAATGGTGATGAAATTAAAGGAATATTTTATGCACAAGAATTACAAAAAGTAATAATTAATTCAAATAAAAATTATTTAATTGAAAAAGTACTTAAACGAAAAAAGGGGTGGATTTATGTAAAGTGGTTAGGATATCCGTCAAGTATGAATTCATGGATTAAAGCGAAATCTGTTCAGTCTTCAACATGAATTCAACATTTAAACACGACTTTTACGTTACTCTTCCTTCAAATGCAAGTAGTAAACTTTTTGATAATACAACAGCATCGTATAGAGTAAAACTTGCACAACCTATTGATTTAAGGGATGGAGAATGGGGTGTTGCATTAACACAAATCAATATTCCTTGGAGTTTTTATAATGTTGGTGAAAACGAAAAAATTACCATAAATACTGTAATTGATGGTAAACATGAACGTCACGAAATTAATATCATACCGGGATATTATTCTTCTATAAAAAGTATTTTAGATATGTTACCTGAAAATGTACGTATGATAAGATATCATAAAAATAAAAATCAAGTATTTATATCACATATTTTAAAATCATCCGATCAATGTATGATTGGTATTACAAAAGGATTACAACACATTTTAGGTTTTATTAATGAACATTCAACAGATTTTTCTCCTGTTGTATACTTAAAACCACCAAACACACAAGAAAGAATACTACCACGTGGAAAATTCCCGTGCAATTTAGATTATAATATTCCAACTGAAGTAAATGTTTGTGTTGATGTTGTAAAGCAACAACAAGACGTTGGACCTTTACTTCGAAAACTTAATGTTTATGATGAAGAGCATGCACGCATCAAATGTTTTCTATTTCACACACCACACTATGTTAAAGTAGAGAAAAAGTATTTTGACACGATAGAAGTAAACTTAAAAGATGAGCACGGGCAAAAACTACCATTTCAATTTGGAACTTCAAACTTAACACTACACTTTAAGCAAAAATGATTTCTGATAGTATTGATGATAGTTTTTACATTACACTCGTTTCAAATGCTAGTACTGATGTATATCCTAAAAATAGTCCGTCACATTTTATTAATCAATTAAATAATACTATTCGGTTATCTGAATCCGATTGGTGTGTTGGTTTAAGTGAAATACACATTCCGCTAACATGTCATAATGTTATCGATGGTGAAAATGTTGTTTGGTTTACATTAAAAGATGGGGAACCTCAGAAAAGTAAAATTACACCTGGATATTATTCAACCGTGTACCATTTAATTGAAGAATTAAATAAAGTTTCCAAATTCATAAGATTTAATGTGTCAAATACAGTATTCGTAGAATGTGATCAACGTGTTAAATCACTTACATTGTCACCAACATTGTCTTTACAATTAGGATTTCCCGAAAATAAAGATCTTGTTTTACATAAACGTGGATTTAAACAACCTTACGTTGATATTGGTTATCCACATCAAATTTTTGTGTATAGTGATATTGTACAATATCAATATTTAGGTGATACCAAGGCACCATTATTACGTATTGCAACAATTTGCAATGTAAAATATGGAAAAGTGCAAACAATTACATTTCAAGATATTCATTATTTACCAGTTTCAAAATTTTGTTTTAACAATATCGAAGTACTACTAAAGGACCATGCATGGCGAAATTTGCCATTTCGTTCCGGGACATTGACGGTAACACTTCATTTTAAACGCGCTGCTCCTAATAAAAGAAATGAAATCTAGACGTATATGTTATCAACGTGGTCGTGGAATACCTTATTTTTCAGGACCAGTTTATCAACGTGGACATGGTATCGGTAGTTTCTTTAAAGGTTTAGCACGTATTGCATTACCATTCCTTAAACAAGGTGCCAAAGCATTAGGTCGCCAAGCATTACAAACAGGCATACAAGTTGCAGGGGATGTATTAGAAAATCGTCCAATAAAAGAATCCGTTCGCGCACGTGTAAAAGAGGCTGGTGAAACATTAAAGACAAAAGCTGTTAATAAAGTTGGTCAGTTACTATCTGGTAGCGGTAAGAGACGGCCACGAAAACGTAAAGCTCCTGTAATACGAATTGGACCGCCAATCAAACGTAAACGTTCTCGTACTGTTAAACGTAAAACAAAAAGAAGAAAGACTAAAGATATATTTTCATAATGGCTTTACTTAATTCAAATAGCCATGAGTGTTGTACTTCAGAATTTGACTTATTTTCCGTTCCAATGACACAAACTGCGATAGAAGCAACCTCTCATGTGGAATATCGTCCTATTTCTACACTAACTTCAGAAGGACCTATTGAATTTGTTATTCCTGGTGAAACAGGTGAATTTATTCATCCTGCTTATCTTTATCTTTATGTACGTTGTAAAATTACAAAATCAAACGGTAATAATTTAGATGCAAACGATGTAGTTGCACCAGTAAATAACTTTTTACATTCATTATTTAGTCAAGTTGATATTTCATTAAATGATAAATTAATTAGTTCATCATCTGGATCTTATCCTTATCGCGCATATATTGAAACCTTGTTAAATTATTCAAACGATGCTTCGCAAACTCATCTTACATCTTCTTTATGGTACAAAGATACCGCAAAACAATTTAATTCATTAGATGAAACAAATACAGGGTTTAATAAACGTGCTGCTTTTGTTAAAAATAGTACACCATTTGAAATGTATGGACGTATTCATGTTGATATTGCAAGTTTAGGTCGTGTGCTTCCAAACAAAGTTGGTCTTCGTATTAAATTACACCGAACAAAAGATATGTTTTGTTTAATGCACGCTCCAAATACATCTTATAAAGTAGTGCTTCAAGAAGTTACGATGTATGCACGACGTGTTGACACATCTGCACATGTTGGTATGGAAATAAATTCAGGCATGGTGCATGAAACGGCCAAATTACCTCTTACAAGAGTTGAAACTCGATCATATACAATACCTCAACAAGTAAATTCATACAATCTTGATAATCTGTTCCTTGGAAATGTACCTAAAGCAATCGTTATCGGATTTGTCTCTAACGCAGCCTTTAATGGGAAATCAGAAATTAATCCTTTTGAATTCCAAAACTTTAACGTTAACAAGTTGCAACTACAAGTTGGTTCAAAATCATTTCCTCCCAACCCCCTCACCCCTGATTTTTCAAATAATTTATACGTTCTAAGTTACCAGACTCTGTTTTCCGGTACAGGAATATTTTATAAAGATGATGGCCATACTGTTACCTATGATGAATATCCACATGGATACACTCTTTATGCATTTATTCTATCCCCTACTGCTACATTGGATGATACTACTTGGGATGTTGTGCGCGATGCTCCCGTTAATTTAAAAGTATCATTCAAAGAGTCATTAACACAACCAATCACTTGTATTGTGTATGCACAATTTGACTCACTCATACAAATAGATAAAGATAGGAATGTATATAGTGATAATTCATTTTAAATTTAAATCAGTTGAGTAGCATGAGGGTTGTTGTTCACTTCTCCGCTTATCGTGGGGAGGACGACGATGAACTTATTGTTAAAGAGTTAGCAATAGCTAATCCAGATATACCATTCATACAAAGCTGGATATTTAAACCTCCGTGCGCTAATACAGAACTGTGTGAAACAATAATAGAAGCAAACAAATACTTGTGTGATAATTTTTATGGAATCCAATGGCATGAAGGAGTTGTCGAATACTCACACCTTAAAGAAATTCTTCGCAAATATTGTACAAATATTTCATCTGTTTACACTTTCGGCAAAGCTCGTCAGGACTTTCTGCAGGAAATTCTTCAACGTGATATTATCAATCTCGAGGATTTGGACTGTCCACGGTACACATCTCTAGGATTTCATGTGTCAAAGTGTGCACATTATAATCATCGCTTTGGACATTACAAGTGCAGTGTGCATGAAGCTTTATTATACAGTGAATATGTAAAAGTGTATGACTATGTTTTGTTTGTGAACAATACCAGTGATAAATATATTCCTACTCCGTTAAAGAAATAAACAAAAATCATGTATACAGATGAAATTTTAAAAGTGCTTCTCAGTGATAAACAAACTGGATCATATGTGAACGGAATTTATTCCATTGATACAATTCCACAAACAGTGCAAACTCCTGTTGGACTAATCATTAATCTTGATACATCAGATTCCACAGGAAGTCATTGGGTTGGACTATACATAAACAAAAATCATGAAGGATTTTATTTCGATAGTTTACGAATGCCTGTGCCAAAAGAAATTCATTCATTCTTATGTAAAAATAGTAAAGTTTATTATGTAAATAGTCAACCATACCAAGACGAAGAATCTGTGCTGTGTGGATATTTCGTGTTATTTTTCATGTATCATATAGTTCGCAATAATTCATTTGAAAAAACATTAAGTTTATTTCATAAGACAAAATTAAAAAAGAATGATAAAATTGTATATGACCACGTAAATAAATTTTTAAAAAGAAAACAAAATATTTATCTGAAATAATAATTTTATTGTTTGTATATATTATGTACATAAATATATATAAATCAAAAAAAGATTTTTTTTAAAATAAAAGTTTCAAATTTTACTTCATGTGTTTCATTTCACAAACATAAAAATATTAAAAAGTAAAGTTACATCATTGAAAACATGTTAGTTAATGCTGTTGATCGTTGAAACTTCCACCAAAAATTAAGTTGTTGGGCATTTCGATATGCACAACCTGATTTTTTCTCAAGTTGTATATTTTGTTCATGAAAAGAACAATATTCATTCATAACATTTGCACATAATTCATTTAATGGTGGGCATTGTTTTGATTCAAGATCAATAACATTATCTAACAAAAATAGTTTCTTAATCCAAATGGATTTCTCTGCACCTTTACAATAAAAGGTAGCATCTTGCAAACATAATTGATATACAAGGTTACGTATATGTGATACAGTATATCCGTTTTTATTATTCCAAGTTAGTCCATGTAAGTTTGATGTTAACCAATCAACTTGTTTCTGACATCCTAAAGATAATTGATTGTATTCAATCGGAGATTTTACTAAACAATGGAAATTTACTGTATCATCACATGCAATTAAACAAAATTCACGAATAATAAATTCATTATTTGAAATCTTAAAACCTTGTATGTCGATAATGTATTCATTAACACATGGTGAAATTTCATGTTTACGATTCAACAAAAACGGAATTATTTGTCCTACAAATTCCATGTTGTTTAAACATTCTCGCGTTTTTCGTATAAAGTTTATACTTGAGATTTCACTATGATGTTCTTCAAACACTTCAAACAAATCAATAAGAGTTATTTCATTGGATAAATGCTGTACAGCAAAAGTTCCAGTATCATGAAGAAGCAAACACCGGTGTTGAAGATTCAACGTGCATTGTTCACAGGAAATGATATTTAAACGTAAGTATACATTTATAGTTTTTAAAATACACAGTTCACTAATATTATTGTCACTACAAGATACACAAATATAATCACCACCACCACTGATATGAGAATACATGTTTTTAAACACTGTCACTTCAGTTTGCATACACACACGTACAATCACTTTGCAAAGCCTTTCTTTTTGTCTTTGCTTTCAAAAATTTTAACTAATTCACTCAAAAAATTAGGGTCCTTTTCTTCAATTAAGTCAAAAAAGGCTTCATAAAAGAGTTCTTGTGTAAATATCCCAATAATATGCGTTCTCGCATATATATAAAATAAGTCCTCTACTTCAACATCCAGCAAAGATTTCAAGGCACGATCTTCTAGTTCCTCTGGACTCAAAAACAAACAGTCATGCCCCATTTGATTAGCCAATGCTTCTGCGCATCCACCACAAATTAATATTCTATCAGTGTCCCAATTAAGAATTGCATCAATTACACAATCACGATCCACTTTCTGACTGGAACATGCACAGTTTAAACTCCAAAATCTGGAACTGGATCGGCTTAACAGCGATGGTGATGCAGGTGGCGTTGGCGACACCGTTGGAGATGGTGTCTCTGGTTCCTCCAATTCGCCTTCTTCATCCGAAGATGATGAATAAATTTCATCATCCGAAGATGATATATAGACTACTTCAATAGAGTCCGGGGAATCCGTCCTGTTGTCGGTCTTTAACTTCTTAGTTCCCGCAGGAGGCGATGATAATGTCTCCTCGTCGTCGAGTTCGCTAAAAACTAACTTGCGAACGGGAGCCATAGCGTAATACATAAAACACTCTCCTGAAACTCTGTATTTAAGCGTTTACGTCACAACAAAATGGCGTCCTAACAACAACAAGTTCATACAAGTCTTCCTATCACGTGATCATTAAAAATCTTGGAATTTTTTCCCATGCGTACGTGACTATTCAAGGGTAAGCGACATTCCTGTCCACAATAAAAACTTTTAACGCACACCTGTGTTCTACTTCTCCCCCAAAACAATATAAGCATTTCTTAGAAATTCCAAAACAAAATTGTGCCTACGTAACTATTCAAGGTCAAGCGACATTCCTGTCCACAATAAAAACTTTTAACGCACACCTGTGTTCTACTTCTCCCCCAAAACAATATAAGCATTTCTTAGAAATTCCAAAACAAAATTGTGCCTACGTAACTATTCAAGGTCAAGCGACATTCCTGTCCACAATAAAAACTTTTAACGCACACCTGTGTTCTATCTATCCCCCAAACAACCATAAGCTTTTCTTAGAAATTCCAAAACATCTATTGTATACAAATATTGTCAAGGACAAGCGACATTCCTGTCCACAATAAAAACTTTTAACGCACACCTGTGTTCTATCCCCCAAACAAACATAAGCTTTTCTTAGAAATTACAAAAAAACATCTATTGTCCAAGTATATGGTCAAGGTTAAGCGACATTCCTGTCAGCAATACAAAATAATATAAACAATCAATAAAATATAATAAAAGAATAAAACATCTATTGTATACAAATATCGGCAAGGTTAATAACATTCCTATCAACAATAAACCCATTGTAAACAATTAAGCATAACTCGTCTCAATGAGACTTAACTACTACGAGGGGTTTGTCCTACCTCTACTTACTCCCCCTGACAGATGCTTTAGTGTACTAACTACAATCTGAGGAGAGGTGTGTAGATAGATGGATGATGCCTTACTCTCTGTCAGGACGCGGGCTTTCCTTAGGGGCGTACATTTTTATATCTTTTGGTCTCATACTTTACCCTGAAGACGAGAACAATGTTGTCGATTCTCGAAACGTTACACGACGTAGAATTCACTTGGCTGATTGCACGAAGGCAATTATATTCAATATATTATGTACAGTGTATCTCAAAAGTTCCCTAACATAGGGTAACTCTGTTATGATCAGAGTTACAGCAAAATGTAAGATGTAATAGGAGAAAGCGTCTCCGAATATGATATTTTTAATCTAAAGTGAAAGAATTTTTTTAATCGGATGAGCCGTTTGGGCTGTACACTCTTTATGCACCTAATGTTAAATGAAAATGCAATGTGGACATGTACCAGGACCCACAACATAATTAAATAAAGTTTTCTGTCTTTTTGTTAACGTGTCGATGGCCAGATCTCATTTCAAACATGCCCCCATTCACCATACTCTTACGTTAACGTAAAAGACAGTAACTTCTTTCACTAATGTTGTGTCCAGGTAAATGGCAACGTTGCATTTTCATTTAACATTGGGTGCATAAGGAGTCTACAGCCTAAACGACTCGTCCGGTTTAGAAAAATCCTTCACTTTAGTCTGAAAACATCATATTTGGAGACGATTTCCCCTCTTACATTTTGTAGTAACTCTGACAATAACTGAGTTACCCTATGTCAGGGGACTTTTGAGACACCCTGTATTATTATTATTAGTTTTCTTTGCTTCTTATAAACCAATGCACAATTATATTGAAGCAATCTGTGTACTTCCCAAAGCATAAAAACATAATGGTTAAAATAATAAATAAATAAATAAATTGGAAATGTAATATTAAATGTATGTATAACGCAAATTTATTTTAAGAAAAGCAAGAAACATTGAATTAGACTTGGATAGAAAAAATCAATAAAATCACATTATTAAAATTCCAGTTAATTAAAAAAAAAAAAAGGTATTCCATACCCTTAATGTTCGATACTAAAAACTGAAATTCAAGTGTAGACGGAAGAACAAAACTGAAAATTCTTTGTAATTTAGAACTATTTGTCTACTGAGAATTTAGTGTTTGATAAGTCATAAAAAGCATAAATTACTTTAGTCAGGAGTGGCCAGCATTTTTAGGTTTGACGACTACGTTTCATTTCAGAAATCACTGGCAGTCTATATACCTTAATATAGATAAGTGGTGTGCAATTATAATGGATCCGATGACCATGACTGTGTTGACTAGTAAAGTGTAAGATAACATATACAAGTATAAAGAAAATAATAAATAAAATTGATTCAGAACAGTGTAATAGGTAAAGTGTATTAGTATACCACAATAGTGGAACGGGTGGTATAGTAAGATTATAGTTATAGTGTATTGCCTGTCACATGGAGACCATTACCCAAATGATCCATGACATTTCATTCAGATGTGACAGATAGTAGAAAAAAAGAGATTGAATAAAAATAATAAGAAGAATGCATAATGTAATTAATTAATATTCAGAATAAAAGAAACAATTACCTATAAGTCAAATGCACAAATATATTACTAAAAGAAGCATACAATAACTACAAAAATATGTAAATTGCTAATAGATAATTTTAATTTGTCATACTATACCATACATTAGTTATACTTCCTTCTTGAGTTTATACTTAAGAGGCCTCATCCCGGCGAAATTAAAATACCGCTAATTTTACAGTAATTATGTTATATCTTCAAATAGATAAAATATAATTGAAATGTGGAACAAAAGCGCCCTAGACAATATCATTTTACATGAGATGCCGTTATCACGACTCACTTATCTGCTTTCGATTTCGAGCCATTTTAAAAATCGGCATTTATTTTCGTGTTTCTAAACGACTGAAAACGGAAAGCCACTAGGTGACTTGTGATAACGGTACCTCATGCAAAATAATATTGTTTAGGGCGCTCTTGTTCCACATTTCAATTATCTTTTTTTATCTATTTGAAGATATCACATAATTACTGTAAAATTAGCGGTATTTTAATTTCGCCGAGATGAAGCCTCTTAATGCCCTGACGACCGCTACTCAGAGACTTCATGTTAAAGCTCTGAACGAAGTGAGTCCGAATGATTCTTTGAGCCGAAATGATCGCTTGGTCTATAAAATCTCGTAAATGTCCTTGCTTGTTACAACTAGTTGGCACTATATTTTTGAATCTTAGACAGTCCAAATAATAGTTTTCTGATAAATATTACTGTTATGTATAAAAATCTAAAGTATTGGTTATTTTTGTTTTTCTGTTCAGTTTCGGAAAATCCGTGTGTTATTTGTCCACCAGAATGTCACCAGATATTTTGTTTTTAACTTTTCTTGCAAACAATAGATCAGATCACAGATGTACACATCGAGGTCAGCTAGGTGTTATAGTTTGTTGTGGGAAAGTTTATTTTCCAGTTCACACAACCTTGGCCTCAGGTTATTCTTACTTTTGGATGCTTTGACTATTCTCTCACCTTCCGCGTACCAAATATTCGCACTGAAAAATATTATTTTAATTGTCCATTCTGTTCCATGTTAACAAAAAAAAAAAAATTTATGCACTATTAAGTGATAATTCATTTATTATGTGATAAAGAAGAAAATAAAAAATATTGCTCTTTCCGTTTCTTCCTTCTTCTAAACTATAATAGAAGAAAGCTTACCCCCTGTGCTAATTTTTGTATACTTCTTTCTGAAACTCTGTGAAGCTTATTCTGTTAGCTTGTAGCAATAAATTTATAACTTTTTTTTTATGGCTGTAACTTCACTCAAGGTCTGCCACTGGCATTTCAATTTTCTCATATTGACCATATTTTTCAATCAAAATAAGGCAAAGCATGAAAAACGTTAATGTAGTATACTCGAAAAAAATATATATAAAAGAAGAAAGAAAAAGAGGATGTTCTCTAAAACGCAATTGACACACAAGCGACCGTAAGAACCAATATTTCAACAATATACTATCTGGATTGAATAAGAAGAGTAGGTGATGTGTGAAGTGTAAATGTGGTATTTGGAAGTGATGGATGGTAGAACCGTGCCTTTTGTCTGCTAAAACAAAAGAAAAAAAAAGCGGTAAAGAGAGAGATGGGGGAAGGTGGAAGTTGTTATAAGAGACAGTGGAAGAACCGAGAGTTTCAGACTCGAAAGATCAGGCTAAGAGCCCTGAATGCCAATGAGTTTGTAGAGTAGCGTATGAACTTTCAGTTCGAGAAACATGGATAGGCTTAAAATGTAATGCGAACAGAAGTTTCTGAATGTAATGTATTTGTGTAATATGTGCGAAGACTATGTGAATAAGAAAATAGCAGATTTCTCTTCAGAGGATTTTGTCCTTTGAGAGGTGCTTAAAAATTCATTTATTTTTCATTTCTAACTTTATTTTTGCCTTAAAAAAAAAAAAAAAAACAGCATACTTGCTCGAATATAAGCGGTCGAGTATATATATATCAAAATGTAAAGCTAACATAATATCTTAGCACACTTAAATCGCATAATACGATTTTGAACAAATGGTAGAAGTACTGGTAGATGTTTTCTTCTTTCAAAAGTTGTTTTATTGTTCCTGGTTTATAGCTCATTATTTTATTTTTATGATAGATGTACTTGTATATGGCCATAATAACAGTAGCAGTACAACAACATTTTATTTTCGATTGCTTTTCAGCTCATAACATTGTATATATGTTCAACTTTAATACTTTTTAGAATGGATAAAGGTCTCAACGGTAACTCTCTCTGGTAATAGGTACGTCTAACAATTTACTAAACGGGAAACGTAGTCGATGCTATGTGGAGTCAACAAAGGCTGTGGCGCGACGTTGCCATGTGGTAAAGGGGCGTGGCCAAGCAGACGCACTACACAGTTCTCTGTTGTGAATTTGTACAAAGATGTGGCGGCAAGAGCACAATTCTCTCATTTGCTAACAACATTTAAATTTAACTCGGAGCTCCGCCTTCAAACGCCATAAACGCTGATCTTCAACATAGTTCGCAGCCAAGGTGTCTCAGACGCATTGGTTTTCCTACTGCGATACTGAACGTAAATAGTTCAAAGTTATAGTTTGAACTTAATTCCAAAGAAAGGCTTTGTATATACCAACATAAATGAGTAGATACATGCAGATATATGCATGCTACAGTGATTTAAGATATTACTCTAGTATTTGTGTGAACGAAACTGAGGAAATACTTATGAATAATACCAATTAAGACAGCCTGGAATAGAATTCAAACCTGGTATCTCCGAGATTACGAATTGATCCCACCAACGAACTGTTCATACGCCCGTTCATTGGACTTCCCGAAATAAAGGAAAGAAGTCCATTTAAATTCCGTACATTGTTAAGAAATTTCAGGTATTGGTATGTTCTGCATTAACTTCTTATTCTTATTCGCAGTAATAGTCGCTGAGAGATGTCTATTTTTTTCTTCAGTTCTTTCATAGCCAATGTTCTTTGAAGTTATGAAATCTTTAGAGCTCTTATTGCCAGTTAGAGGATTATGACATTTTCTTGCAGACATGTAGCCCTGTACGAGTGTTCGTAATATTGGAAGAATCTGGATGTCTGGTAGTCGTTAGAAATAGTGATTGTATTCTTCTTACTTACGTAGGCCTATATTACGAACTCTTTGGCGACACTACTCTTATTAGTCCCAAACTAAGTATGGGTTCTGAGATTTAGCTTTTACGATTATAACCTTCTTCTGGATATATTTAATACTTAGTGTCCGGCCATTTTAAGTTTTTATTAATATTTCTTCTGGAAGGGTGTTGGATTGATAAAACCGAGAGTTTTATTCTTTCTTTTTAAGAAGAAAATATTGTAAGTTGTCAGCTGGACGTAAAGATTTGGCCAATTTCTTAAGAAGGAAAAGAAATAGTTTAAAATGACTTTTTTTTTTTTTTTCAAAAGTAAGACAACGCAACGAAACGGTTTCATAAAAGACATGAGTTGTGAGTGAATAGGAGAATGCCGTGAGCTGTTTGCACCAGCTGGGACAACCAACTGTAGTGAGTGTTGCGTTCGCTGCTGCGGAGCGTTTATCTGTTTGAAAACTTTTCTTTCACCTCATTAGCGGCAGCGCTCCCGCCAGCTGGCGAATGCAGCACTTAATAATATCGACTTCGCTGCCTTTTGGGTATGTTCCACCATTTTTTATCATTTGTTTTCCTCTTTTTGTTCTAAAGAGAAATGGAGAGTTAAAAACCAAGGCCATAATCGCAGTACTGACTTCACTGCAGAGAGAAGACAATAAGAATATTTGACACCACGGAAAAGTATTTCGATATTGAAAATGCTCCTACACAAAATTGAGTAGTTATTTGCCTGTTCTGGTGATAGCCGTACACTCAACACCAAAAGCCTGTATTTTCCTGTGTGGTTTTATAAATAACTCCCACATACACAACTATATACAGCCTTAACATAGATTACATCTATGAACATTAGTTCATTAACATGGCTCTCATCATTATTATTAATTGTCAAATGAACTCTTCAGGATTTATTGATTGAGGTGTAATAGTGACGTCAGCAATATATATGAGGTGTGATCAAAAATACGGTGAATAATTTTATTAGAAACGAAGTAATAAGCTTACATGGGATTTGATTTAATGTCTTTCAAAGTACTGTCTTTGGCTAGCAATGTACACTCGTATCCAAAATGATTGTTGCATGTCTATAGATATGTTGTTGTAGGAATATAATTTAATAACGATTTCGCACCGTATTTCTTATAATGTTAGTATGTGTATAATCGGCAAAGACATGTAAGTGGCAAATTTCATGTCAAAAGAGCAGCAAATAAGAACAATGAAACGAAAATAAAATTTTCTTGTCCATTTAGCAACATTTTGTTTAACTCATCTAATCTTCGTATTTATAATTTTTTTCTTATGAAATTGACCACAAATATACATTTCCTGATTATACACATAGTAACATTATTAAAAGTACCCTGCAAAATCATGATCAAATTATATTCCCACAACAAGACAGTTATAGATATGCGACAATCATTTTGGACATGAGTGTACTTATCCCGATGTTGAATCAATGACTGGAAGCATTTCTGGAAGGCTTATTTCGGACAGGCGCTCAGCTACTCTCTTATGGCCCTCTCAATGTCATTAATGGAGTCAAAACATTTTTCTTTAAGCACGGTTTTAATTTTGGGAAGAGCTAGAAGTCGCATTGTGCTATCTGGAGAGCACAGCGAATGTGGACAGACAGGAATACTTTTTTCGGCCAAAAACTCGTGGATCAAAAGCAAGGTGTGACACGGCGCGTTTTCGTGGTGAAGAAGGAAGCCATTGGCCCATTTAATTGGCTGTTAAAATTATTTTCACGGACCCATATAAGATGTCTAGTTTTTCGAAAAGCTCTCGAATAGTTATTTCCCTATTTGAACAAATCATTTGTGTCACTTTTTGCACTTTCCATCTGTTATCAATGTCAAAGGACGTCTCAATCGTTGCTCGTTTTCAACTGACTCCTTGCCGCTTTTGAATCGCTCATACCACTTGTAAACAGTCTTCAATGCCACCGCGTCATCGCCATACACTGATTTTGACATTTTGTGAGCTTCTTTGACACTTTTTTGCAGCTTAGAACAAAACTTAATATTGGCGAGCGACAGACACTCGTAACACGTCCTCACTCTTCTGCTTCTGGAAGCCAACTAGCATCGTCGCAGCTCGTTCAACGTTTAGGCTACTGGACTTAATAATTGAAATAAATACAACATCGATAGATGGCACTGTCCAACTACATTCATTGTACTTTTTTTTTATCACTCCTTGTATTTATAATACCTCAGATTTATACCACTGCGAATGCTCCATATTAATTAAATATTCATTATCCATTTTTTCTGTTTAGAATACTAGCCCAAATATCCATATTCTATCCTAACTATATATAAAACTACGTAAACTGACAAAATAAAGGGGTACTTCCGTTTGACGTGGGAAGTTGAAATTTGGCATAATTGTAGCTTTCTGGGGCTAACCCACAGGAAAATTGCCAAAAGTGAATATTTTTAATTTTTAGGGGGTATAAAGGAGGCATAAAATTCTCCATGTTATTTAAATGGGCCTTTTTTAAATACCTATAATCTCATGTTTTAGATACTTGGAATTGGAATAAAAACTTGACATTCGGTATGCTGGTACGTTTTCGTTAGCGTTATCTAAGTAAATCACTAAAAATAAAACATTCCAACTTTAGTGTGGTTTTATAGGGAATTGAAAAATCTTCCCCATGTTATTTATATGGGACAGATTTTACTCCCCAAAATTATTGGGTACTTCATGTAGGGCCATAATGATTAAATTTGACGTGATTGTAGCTATTCTGGACTAACGGACAGGGAAATTGCCAAAAGTTAATATTTTAAAGTTTTAGGGGGTCTAAAGGGGCGATAAAGAAATTCTTCATGTTATTTAAATTGACCTTTTTTCACCTATGTCATATGTTATGTACTTGGAATTGAAATAAAAACTTGAAATTCGGTATGCTTATACGTTTTCGTTAGCGTTACCTAAGTAGATTGCTAAAAATAAAAATTTCCAACTGTAGAGTGGTTTTATGGAGAACTGAAAAATCTTTCCCGTGTTATTTATATTAGACATCTTCTACACCCCCAAAAGGCACTTCCGGCAGAATTAGAATGTTGAAATTTAGCATGATTGTAGCCTTCCGGGTCTGACCCACAGGAAAATTGCCAAAAGTGAATATTTTTAGTTTTTAAGAGACCTAAAGAGGGGATGGAGAAATTCCCATGTTATTTAAATGGGTGTTTTCTTGGAATTCAAAATCTTATCTTTTAGAAAGTTGAAATAGGAAAACAAACTTCAATTGGTAGAATTATAGGTTTAAGAGATGTGAGGGCGTAGACCGAGTAAACACAGCCTCAGGGGGCGAAGCTCCCGCAGCTGGGCCAAATTCAGTGAATGTAATTAAAGAGCAAATGCACGAAATTCACTCTCGATGCAAAGGCTGATGCATAAGAGATGCGAGGCCGTAGGTCGAGTAAACGAGGGGGCTGGGGGCGGAGACCCCAAGTAGCCAAAGACTAATATTACTATATTATTCTATCTGAACTATCAAACTTATTAATAATAACTATTTTAAAAAATCATTTTATAATAAAGCATAATTGATTACAAAACACTACCCTGAGCAGTTGTTCTTTGTCTCATCTTTGCGTGAATGTAATTCTGCTTCTAGGAGTGCGATCACCTAGTTAATGTTATAAATCCGAACATATAAATACTGATGAAAATAAATGGGTCTCTATATAAATTTAAAGCAAATATAGAATATACATAACTATTTTTACTAAGTCTATAAGGAAATGTTTTGACTATTCTTTTTAAACTATCTTATTTTCAATCCTAACAAAAACATTTCTAAAATGTAACTTACAATTACAAACTGCAGATAGCTTTATATGACGATACTTGGTTGCAAGGCCAGCTCGTTCATATAGGCAAACTAAGCAGCCGCCTAGGGTGGCGCGGCACAATATGTTTTTCCTTTGTAGAGTTTTAACATTAATAGGATGAACGATTAATGCAAGCTATGTAAAAGCATTAAAGCAAGATAGCTGCTTCACTGCGTATTTGATGAAAATCTAAACGACATTAATTGTTCAAGTCAGCACTGGCGCAAATCCCGGGGAGAATGAGGGGGAAATGTTCCCTCCAGTCTTGAACTGGGACTGTCTCCCACTAATCCGATTTGAAATGTGTTTTGGAGAAGGAGAAATGTGACGATTTGTGTCCGATTGCCACAAAGGAAAGCGGGATGAAATTTATGTCCCCCTCCCAGAATAAGCCCCAAATTTGCCAGCTTCCAAATGTTGAAAACAACTCTGCTTCTCTGATCCCCCACATTATTGTTTTTGAACTTTATAAATAGTTTTGAACAGCGCTTAAAAAAAAAAATATATATATATATGGGAACGGCCTTATCCGTTTCCCGTCCCCCAGTGTTGAAGACAGATTTGCGCCGCTGCAGGTCAGAAGGGTAATGGAGGATATATATATTTGTTTAGATAAGTGGGCACCAGGGAAACAGGGAAATATTTATCAAAATACCTAGAGCTTGCTCTGTTAGTTTATTAGAGTTTAGCGTTCTTTGTCAGCACTAAGGCTGTATGAAACATGGACTTATAGTTTAAGGTGTTGAATCCGAACCGCTATCATGTGTTCACATTTCAATAGAACTCAAGACCTCGTACACCAAAGGTACTCGCAATAGCCACTACACTAGCGGAAAGAAACTCTTCACTGTAATAATATATAATCCCTGACATAGAATGGAATCTTTAAGATTTACATCCTACGACTATGTCGTATAGGCTAAAGGAGACGGTGATGACGAGGAATGAACGAAATAGTGGAAGGAAGAAAGTGGGAGGAAAGGGGAGAACCACGAGAAAACCCATCCACACGGTGATTGTCCACCACAAGTGTATTTGGCATGAGTGGGGATCGAACCAAGGATCTCACGCACCAGAGGTTAAATCTACTACTGAGCCAACACTGCCTTTTAAGATCATTAGAAATGAAAATCAATCTATCTGCCATCATAGGTACTGATATTGATTGAATCTTGCCTCCAGGCAATGATGTGAAGTGCCGAAGTCGTATGAAACAAGGAACGTGTCTGAAATTTCGTGCTCTCATTGGCCTATAATGCAATTCTTATATTCCTCTGCTTCCTCTGCTACGTAGCTCCAATCTTCAAGCAGCAGATTAGCATGGGTCTTGAGAAACGGGATAGTAATTTCATTACAAAGCGGCAGCCTCTATTTCTTTAGCCAGAAGCTTCGTCGAGGTACGTACATCGTTCACGAGATCACTGCCTTGTGTCTTAAGGATTCGTAATGAGAGGCAGTGCTCACCCAAGTTTTTCCCCAAAGGCAGCAAATTTTGTCAATAAAGTCTGAGACGAGTGCCAGCCTCTGTGGAATTCAAATTGCGTTGATAAAACTTGATTCAGATTTAAATTCATCAAGCTTCCAATTCCCATGCTTCGTCCCCTTCTTCCTCTCTCTCTATTTTTGTCAGCAAGAGAAACGTAGAGACTTATCTGCAACATTTTTACTGCGTGTTCACAGAAAAATATTCCTTATTCTTAGAGAAATCAGTTTATTATACATAGAGTAAATATAATGGTGTAGAATTCCTAAATAAACGAGAGTTTTATTTGTATAATCAGTTGACCAAATGAATGCAACAAAGTACTGTGAAGTATATTGCGTGTGGTGATATTACGTGGACTCGCCCTTCTGTGCCACGTTGTAGACCTTTTATTCTAATATGTAGGAATGTGTGTCTTAGATATTCTGATATTGTGGGATATCCTGACATTGTAACGTGTCTCCAAGATGATGTTAATACTGTAGTGACGGTAGTTCCTTGTATTCAGAAGTACACAAGTAAATGCGTTATTCAGTCAAGAATATTATTTTACATTGCGATTAGACTTTTCTTTTTCTTTTCTTTCTTTATTAGTTGTAAATACTAAATATATTTTTACACAATTGCTTTCATTCACAGCAAATGTGATTTGGAAAGTCCTAAATAGGGTCTACAGCAGAGTTTCTCAACCTGGGGGTCGCAAGAGAGTTTCATGGGGTCGCGAAGATAAGCGGAAAAGATAAATATAATCAGAATCTAATACTGGCAAATATTTTTAAATATTATTATTTTCTTATTTATTCTGATAGGCATATTTTTCTTTTTATATATACTGTTAACAACAACAAAAATAGATCTACTAAACATTTTCAACAGGTGCAGAGTTGTTTAAATATCAATATAAATGAAGTAGGTACGGTATGAAACTAACGAGAAGTGCATATTGAAATACCTGAAAAATACAAGTGCAAAAACCTGCATATTGAAATTAGGGATTTTCAAAACCCGTTTTTATAAAAACCGGAAACCGGTTTCTAGAAAAACCGAAACCCGAAAAACGGACATTTCGGTTTTCTACAAAAGCGGTTCGGTTTTTTCACCGAAATCGGTTTCGGTTTTCTAAAAATCGGTTCGGTTTTTCACCGAAACCAGTTTCGGTTTTCTTCAAAACCGGTTTCGGTAAAAACCTTTGGAAAACACATGAAACTATTTCTGTGGAATCGGATTCGGTTTCCGGAGAACAACGAAACACTATTCTGCTCAGAAATAGAACAAATTTGGGAAAAACCGGAACCGGTTTTGAAGAAAACCGAAACCGGTTACGGTGAAACACCGAACCGTATTTTTTTAGAAAAACCGAACCGTATTTTTTTTTAGAAAAAACGTAACCGTTTTTTGAAAATTTTCAAAAACCGGTTTCGTTTTTTTCTAAAAATCGAAAAACCGGTTTTTGTGCCCACCACTTATTAAAATACAGTTAAAATTGAAGGCTAATGAGATAGCTGAGCCTGGTTCAGTCCTCGTGACATACATTATCAAGTCATTTTCAACTGATAAGTGATTTCTTGTCTTTTTTTTTAATGTTTACCATGTAAGAAAAAACACTTTCACACAGGTACGATGTAGCAAGTAAAGTGCAGTGAGCTTAAAGCAGCTACAATGAAGGATTTAAGATTCATCTTGAACCAGCACTTTCATCGTAGGGAATATATTAGTGTTACTTTATCCACTATATACAAAAAATGGTTTCTACTATTATAGAAATAGATTGATATTGTGAGATCTCCGCAATAGGTATATTAAAAATCTCACACAAAGCTTATTACAAACCAGCAATTATAAGGGGGTCATTGACAAGAGAATGTGATAAAATGGGAGTCGTGATAGGAATTAGGTTGAGAACCACTAGTCTACAGTAATAAGTATGTATGTGTTCTTCATAAAATAATGACTTTCCTTGTGGGTTATAGCAATAACTTATTACAGCACTAATCTCTGATACGCAGAGCGGCAGGTTTGATCCCACTTCTTGTTTATTTCGTGTTCAGCGCTGAAAATTCAAGATCATTTAGGTATTCGTTTCTTTTTTTCTTTTTTTACTGAGTATATATTATTCATGTATTTAGAGTGCTATAAAGTTACTTTACAATAAAGAAAATAAACAGGTATCTGAATGATCTTGATGAATTTTCAGCGCTGAACATCATATCAATTCTTTCCAAAAGGCAGTATAATATCCAGATAACTCATACAATGAGGTACGATTGTATATGTTTCTTGAAATAGGAAAGAGAACACAACGTGAAACCGTTATCACGACTCACTTATCTGCTTTTGATTTCGAGCCATTTTGAAAATCGGCATTTATTTTCGCGTTTCTAAACAGCTGGAAACCGGAAGCCACTAGGTGACTTGTGATAACGGTACCTCACGCAAAATAATATTGTCTAGGGCGCTCTTGTTCCACTTTTCAATTATCTTTTATCTATTTGAAGATATCACACAATTACTGTAAAATTAGCGGTATTTTAATTTCACCGGGATGAAGACTCTTAACTTTCATCAATCATCTATCAACTTGACGCCAAAGGACATAATCGTGGGATGTTAAATTATAAAATTCATTTTCATTATTAAAATAGTCGAGGGCACGTTGACTCAATGATGAAACGCTTTTAGTTAATATTGATACTCATAGACTACATGTATTCAGGTTAATGCCTTAATTTTATAACCTGGTAATTCTTCTATAATCTGGACTTTTGTTTCTATTTTCTACTTTGTTTAAAATATCGACTTGAAAATATTCAGAGTGGTAAGGCGCATAGAATAAAATTTCTTGCGTAAAACAAATATCACAAACTCATATGTACACCACACGAGGGACATACTAGCTCAGTAGTAGCCTCCTCGGTCCCAGCAATTTTTTTTGGATAGAAATGTTATGTTCTAATATTGTAGTTACCTTCGGTTGTATACCCTGTTAGCCAATTTTCAGTTATTCTTTCTTATATCTTTGTCATCTGTCCGCTGAGTGCATGTCGCCTATAGGCGACATGGGGACTCAGTGTATACATCATGTATAATTCACATGTCGCCTATTGGCGACACGAGGTCCGAGAAGGGTAGAGCGCTTATCTCTGGTTCATGGGGTTCCTGGTTCTATCCCGGCCAAGTAACTTTGTGGTGGACAACATTGTGTTCGTGGGTTTTCTCGGGATACCCCCGTTTCCTTCCACTTTATCATTCCACCAATTCTTCCGTTACTTGCTTTGATCGTCATCTCCCTTAGCCTACTAGAAGCGGCGTAATCGTGGGACATTAAACTGAATGATTTTTTTAAATACATATACACCTCATGAAGTTGGTTCCATAGCTTGATATTTCCTAAATTAATATTGAAACCGAAAGTGGTAAGTTTCTGTGAGTTTTGGTTTTAGTAGAGAAAATAGAATGCAGATATATTCAACTTGGGATGCTTAATTGATTGTAGAAAACCACTTGGCACTATCAGTTGCCGTTTTGACTTTATAACGATCAACGTTAAAACCGGAAGTGATTGATTTTTTTTACTATTTCCGGTTTGAACAGAGGGTTAAGAGAAAAGATGATTTGTGTCCTTAGAATTTTTTTGTTGCCCGGACGGACAGATGGACCAACAAGGTCAAATATATAAAGAAGTTTTTTTTTTATAAACCAAACCTCCTAAAAAGAGGGAGTTAGTATGAGTGTCAAAAAGTTGGCTGGTAAATTCGATGAGTGCGGTTCCGTTCTTGTCGATGGATCAGATGGCTTTTATGTGCCGTGACCTGTATCCCTGATAGAGCAAAGCATCAGATGTTTGAAAAACATCCTCCTTTGGACGCTCTTTTATTTTTCATTCCTAGGGTATCCGAATGCACTTACTCCTTCTCCCAGCCTCATTCTCTCTCTCTCTTTCCTTTTTCCCGAAACGAATCAGTCTCTCTTTCTACCCTCGGGGTTTCAATCACATAAAGCCAACAGAGAAGACTCCCGTGAGTCTTTTGCTAACTTCCGTTCTTCCGTAATCACTGCATAACTTAAATATCCGAAAATCGTTTCTAGAGAGCTTGTACTTGGAATGAATTAGAACAACCGGAGGAAGAAATTATTTTTAGTTACTAGATAGCCTACTTCCTGTGCGTTCTCTTAATTTTAAAATGGCCTCTGGTTGTTCTTGTATATTTAGTATTTTACATATAAGTTTCTATCCTTTAATACGTCTTAATTTGATGCTGTGTACAGTTTTCCTCTTTAGGTCATGTTAGTAATATTTCACTATAATTAGCTTAATTGTGGAATGAATCTCATTAGCTTCTTATCTAATGTGCAACATTTCGTTCAATAAGCATTACAAGTTACATTATTTCCTTCAGTAAGTAGAAGAGTTACATCAGTTTCGAGAGTATGTAGTGAAAGTTACATAACTTCCTTGAGTAAGCAGTAGAAGTTACATAATTTGCGTGAGTATGCAATGAAATTTTCATACTTTCCTTGAGTAAGCAATAAAAGTTATATAATTTCCTTGAGTAAGCAGTAAAAGTCATATCATTTCCTTGAGTAAGCAGTAAAAGTCATATCATTTGCATGAGTAAACCTAAAAGTTACATTGTTTCCTCGAGTAAGCAGTAAAAGTTGAATAACTTACTTTAATAAGTCATAAAAGTTTCTTGAATAATGAGTAAAAGTTACATATTTTTTTCAAAAAGCAGTAAAAGTTACATAATTTGCGTGAGTATGCAATGAAAGTTTCATAATTTTCTTGGGTAAACAATAAACGTTATATCATTTCCTCGAGTAAGCAATAAAAGTTATTTCATTTCCTTGAGTAAGCAATAAAAGTTACATAACTTCCTTGAATAAGCCGTATAAGTTCCTTGAATAAACAATAAAAGTCACGTATTTTTTTGAAGAAGCAGTAAAAGTTTCGTGATTTCTTTGAGTAAACAGTAAAAGTTGCATAATTTGTAAGCAGCGAAAGTTACACACTAAGTTGTGGAGTTGACAAATATAATTTTTTTTTTAATTAAATGAAGTTTCATTAATCCATACCAATTTATTCTATCTATGTAAGTATGCTTATTACTCTATTATCGTACAATACTGCATTGTTAAGCGAATATTGAGCAATGGTAGATGTTAAGATATGCCCATCGTTAAACTTGGCACGATTACATTAGCGACTAGTTCTGTTGTTGTATTTAACATGATTTACTTTTCAGCAAAGGCAGGTGATCATAGTACGTAGTAGATGCTGAATGCAGTTGAAAGTGATGTTATGTATGATAAAATAGTTCTCTTTCATACATCATTGAAACTTAACAAAATTGGTGTACAGGGGCGTCATATAGGTAGGGCAATTCTCGTCTGAGTTTGAGAAGCATATGCTTTTTAGTACATTGTATAGTAATATATCAATCCAGAATTCTCATCGAAAAGCTGGAGAAGTTATGGAATTCAGCTAACTTGTAAAAATCCTGAAAAAGTCAGGGAATTTCATGAAAAGCTGAAAAACTTGGAAAAGTCAGGGAATTTTAAGTACGCATTTTTACTTTTCATCACCCATTTCTCTTTTTGACTTACCTGGCTATTTGGTAAGGGATATTTTATAAAATAAACTTGTTTGTTTTGCAAAAATTGCTTCCCCTACACACACACGATTTACGTGAACATGCATAGTAGATGAGAACCCCCTGGTCAGAAAAATATAGTTGTTTGTTACATTACCTAGATATATATAAACTCTGAAATTTTTAAATTGTTATCTGGAAAACCTGGAAAGGTCAGGGAATTTGTACTCGCCAAATAAGTGGGCCTTCTGTAAAAGAAAACGTGAAACTGTTATGTAGATGAATCATCTTGCCCTCTTCTCTCCTGGGAAAACCTGAAATGATGCTATTGTGGATACGATGTGCTATTTCTATAATTGAAACATAGAATGTTCCTTCTATCACAATCGTAGCAAACATTAAAGTCAGTTTTCTGAGTTTCATATAAGCATACATGTCTTTCTTGGCGCCTCTAACCAACTAGGTAAAGCCGCCTGTGGCTCCTTAGTTGACACCCTGAAATAGGCTCTTCTGGAATGTTCCAGCTTACGGAACGTTAAATATAAAACGAAGGGCAACTTCTTTGCGGAAGATCGGTACATCATCTTGTATATATATATCAAGTTGTATATATATATATATGCAAGGAACACTGGAATGCAAGAAAAATTATTATATATACGAGTATAAGCATATTGATTTTTATCAGATCTATACTAGTAATGCAAGTGTTCCTTTTGTGAAACTGACACCAGAACATTGTTCATCTTCTGGTTAAGGAACATTGTTTTAGAAAATGTTGTTTTGGTTAGAATGGATTTCTTTTCGCATCATGGTTATTCTATTGACAGTCGTCTGAACATGCATATTGGTTTATTGATGAATTAATCAAGTTTCAAATTAACAGTGTCCCATTTATGTATATAAAATGCGTTTTTTTAATGTTCTATTTGGCATGATTCTTCGTTACTGTGTTTATCACAGTTTCCAGAACAACTAATTGAATTTATTAATGGATTTTGAGCAGTGCCCCTCAAAAGAGATTGTTTGTTCTGCCAATTCCTTCTCTTTTCCATCCAGTTTTTAAACATCGTTTGTGAATCGTTTCCTGGATTCCAGAGTCAGTGAAAAAAGCAATCAGGACAAGACTTAATAGCAAGATGGATATAAAACCTCGCCACATTTTTGTAGGACATTATAGATGCACAATATGACCTTCTTTCCAGACTTCAACCTATAATAAAGTCTTCCGAGGGCCCTGCTTGGCCTGTTCGTTGAGCAGCACAAAAAGCAGTCCGCGACAATTTTCTGCACCACCTATGAATTGTTTTGTCTATATATATATATATATATATATATATATATATATATATATATATATATATATATATATATATATATATATATATATATATATATTTTACAGCTTACACGAACACTTTAATCTACGAGTTTCATAATCAGAGCCAGATTTACCACTAGGTTCGAATCTAAGCATGCAATATTCTAGGAGCGCACATTAGACGAGAATTTAAGAAGGAATATGAAAAAATCGCAAAAGTTGGATGATAATAATAATAATAATAATAATAATAATAATAATAATAATAATAATAAACATGATTAATGTCAGAATAAACACCCTTCAGGTAATTAAAGGTAATTATTCGTATAGCATAAATGTACTATTGGTTTCAGGCATTAGTGCTTCAAGTTGAGTCATTTTAACGTTACTCTTGGAGTAGAATTGCGTAGAAGCGGGTACATCTGCATAAGACTGTTATTATTATTATTATTATTATTATTATTGTTGTTATTATTTGGAAAAATTATTATTGTTTGTTTTGGTATCTTTCATCATTACTCTAAAATTACGAAGCTAAATTTTCTCAAAACAACTTTATAATTTACACTCAATATTGGTCAGAAAGCATTGCATGACGTCATCTACTAAACTGCTGATCCCAGAAATACCTGTAGATAGTAAAAAGTAAAAATGTATTGTAAAACTGCCAAAGGTATGCTGGGATGATTTCATTAGCGAACTGTTTACCACGGGGTGGATATTGTTGCGGGAAAGGGGCCTCTGGTTATAAATTGTTTAGAACCACAAGATGCCTCAATACGCCTCAATTCTAATTATGGACCAACTTTTTTTTTTTTTATCATGTTTGGATTCCAGGTGGTTGACTAGTGACGTTAAGGATGAAGTGTATAACAACTAATTATTACGCGAACCAGATAACAAAGCTTGTTCATCTTTAGCATCACTATCCATTTGCAAATAATTAAATTGAAACATACAGGTTAAGTTGCAGCAGTAATGAGACCATGCGCTATAGATGTATGGATTTCGACTATAAATGCGACGATGAGGGTTATGGAAATCTGTGTCCTGTTCACGTTCATAAATTACAAGAACATGGTCGCCTGGCGAATAAGCGTTACGTGGTAAGGCGGGAATCTGCTCGAGAAGTTCGTAGAGAACTGGATGAGCATCTCAGATACGGTGGTGAATATAACGAGAGCGAAGGCGGTAGAGATGTGAGAGAAGTGTCGGTATATCGGTGCGGCGATAGACTTCTTGTCTTGGAGTGCTAGGTGGCAGAGAGTATGAAAGGCGTAAAGCATGGCGTTCCAGGTCTTGTAATCTGTTATAAAATTTTAATGCAGCTGACAACCAAGCGATATGTCCATGAGTTAGAGCAGGGTGTACAAAGACCTTGTAAGTATAAAGTATCAGTCTCGAATTGAGGCTCCGTGGCCCCGCGTAAAGTAGTCGCTAACGCTCTCGCCTTCGGTGCGAGCGGTCCCGGGTTCGATTCCCGGTGGGGGCACTCGGTCGAAAAAGTGTAACACGCTTTTTCAGGCCAGCCAATCTGAATGAGGTTTACTGGATTTTCCCTCATTTACACCACGCGAATGCCGGGGTGGTACTTATAGGTCCCAGGCCGATTCCTTCCTTCCCTTTTCCCGGATTGTGTGCTCGCCGAGGGACGTCATCCCTCAAATCGTGACGGGCTAAATGGCCTTAGATGCCGAAAGCTCAGAAATCTAAATCCCTAAATCGAATAGAGAGAGGGTCCAGTTTGTGCCTCGTAAACAACGCATTAAGTTGATTCGACGGCGAATGTTAGATTCGAGGTTGGAGAGATGAACTTTCCAAGTGAGATGTTTGTCAAAGGTGACGCCAAGATACTTCATACTATTATGTAAAGCTAATGAGGAATCCTAAGGGTGTGAGATGTAAACGTTCAGGATTTCGAGTTGGACAACATTTTTTGTGTTTGAATCCAAATAACGTCGTTTGAGCTTTTGCTGCATTAAGTTTAGTTTCTATTTGAGACACCAACTAACAAGTTTATCGATTGGAACTTGGAGTTTTGCGTTAGTACGATGCACTTAGAAACGTAGTGCTACGTGCGCGGTGTCATCAGCAAATTGTAGAGAATATGTTGGTTGTTAAGTTGCAGTTAAATCGTTCCAGTATTAACACTCAAATCTAAATAAGGTTACATCACTTGCCCTATTTTCAAACAATTAAATTCAAACAATTCCATTTTAAAGGTGTAATTAGATAATCAGAATAACATTTTTAAATCGGCAAGTCGTTTGCATGCTAGCGGCATCTATTGATCTATTGGCATCAGATAAAAAGGTAACGTCGGTAGCGACACCTATTAGATTGGCTTTGTACTATTAGAAATTAGCGTGAATACCAGACGGACATGTTTTTGTATTATAAATATGATTCATTAGTAACCATTTATTTTTCAATTGACTTATATATCTATATCTATATCTATCTATATATATATATATATATATATATATATATATATATATATATATATATATATATATATATATATATATATGCAGGGTGTACAAAGACCTTGTAAGTATAAAGTATCAGTCTCGAATTGAGGCTCCGTGGCCCCGCGTAAAGTAGTCGCTAACGCTCTCGCCTTCGGTGCGAGCGGTCCCGGGTTCGATTCCTGGTGGGGGCACTCGGTCGAAAAAGTGTAACACGCTTTTTCAGGCCAGCCAATCTGAATGAGGTTTTCTGGATTTTCCCTCATTTACACCAGGCGAATGGGGGTGGTACTTATAGGTCCCAGGCCGATTCCTTCCTTCCCTTTTCCCGGATTGTGTGCTCGCCGAGGGACGTCATCCCTCAAATCGTGACGGGCTAAATGGCCTTAGATGCCGAAAGCTCAGAAATCTAAATCCCTAAATCGAATAGAGAGAGGGTCCAGTTTGTGCCTCGTAAACAACGCATTAAGTTGATTCGACGGCGAATGTTAGATTCGAGGTTGGAGAGATGAACTTTCCAAGTGAGATGTTTGTCAAAGGTGACGCCAAGATACTTCATACTATTATGTAAAGCTAATGAGGAATCCTAAGGGTGTGAGATGTAAACGTTCAGGATTTCGAGTTGGACAACATTTTTTGTGTTTGAATCCAAATAACGTCGTTTGAGCTTTTGCTGCATTAAGTTTAGTTTCTATTTGAGACACCAACTAACAAGTTTATCGATTGGAACTTGGAGTTTTGCGTTAGTACGATGCACTTAGAAACGTAGTGCTACGTGCGCGGTGTCATCAGCAAATTGTAGAGAATATGTTGGTTGTTAAGTTGCAGTTAAATCGTTCCAGTATTAACACTCAAATCTAAATAAGGTTACATCACTTGCCCTATTTTCAAACAATTAAATTCAAACAATTCCATTTTAAAGGTGTAATTAGATAATCAGAATAACATTTTTAAATCGGCAAGTCGTTTGCATGCTAGCGGCATCTATTGATCTATTGGCATCAGATAAAAAGGTAACGTCGGTAGCGACACCTATTAGATTGGCTTTGTACTATTAGAAATTAGCGTGAATACCAGACGGACATGTTTTTGTATTATAAATATGATTCATTAGTAACCATTTATTTTTCAATTGACTTATATATATATATATATATATATATATATATATATATATATATATATATATATATATATATATATATATATATATATATATGTATAGTGAACTAAGAAGTAAGAGATAGAGCAAGGAAGGTTATTTATTGCCCGGGATGGAAGGTTCCGAAACTTCAGTAAATTCCAGCTTGCATCAGGTTGTTATAGGTAGAAAGTGCTTTAGTGTTAGGCCTGTGCTTGGAATAGAGATGGTCCAGCTAAATATTTACGTTTGTGTTTTGTTTTCGTATAATGTTGTTAAGCACGGTAGTTAGGTAAATGCTGCAATATTACACAATGTTCTAGATTAAACAATTCATGGGAGTAGCCAGAAAGCTCCGATTGTTTATTCTTGTAGGAACAACTGTCCTGGCTTAAGTAGAAATAATAAACTCTAGTGAGAATATGTATTTACATTTTTTTTTAAATATACAGGTCATTTGTTTTCAGCGCGTGGACTTCCTTATCTTGGAATAAATAATGCATAACTAATAGTGGCTTAAAATAATATCTACTGATTAAATATCTACCCAACACTGTTAAGATATTAACATGGAATACAACTACATTGCATAAATTGTATAGATAGATACGACTGCCTTTAGAACTAGTATGGTTGTACAAAGTGAGCCGAAAATGCTATTATTATCTTTACATACGTGAAACAAGTGATCATCTTGTGTTTCATTGTAAACCCATATTAAGGGTTTTGTAAGTGGTACGAGGCAGACTCATTAGTTATGTCCTCTATTGCACTGAAAATGGTTAGAATTGCACTAAAAAGCATGGTCATGACATAAGTCATAACCAAAATGGCGCGGGTATCAACCTGCATTCGTCCCGTGTTAAACGATATTGTTATAAAATAAAACCATTGTAGAAAAACAGCGGTGTCAGGATGCCCACACACTATAGAGAATGAATTCGAATTAATAGAAAGCATAAAACAACACTAGTATTAATCGAAAAAAATCATTAAAACGTAAGCTCGAGACAATCCGTGTAACTCTGATGCCAGAGGGCCTCGAAATGGGATGCTTCTTTACAGATAGTGAGTTAACTGTTGTATGTTTCATTGAAACCATCTCTTATTGTATTTTATTGTTTGTATTTAGTGTATTTTATTGTTTCTGCAGATAATTTGGTCCATCGTTGATGAGTAATCGCATAACGTAGAGGAATGGATTGTAAAGAGCACTGGCGCTCACTGCTCATAAGTAACTTCACACAGGGAAATTAATGCATGGACATTGTTACAATGGGATAAGCTTTTTAGAAACACGCTGCAACACTGTGAAGAGTTTCATACCGTACCTAGAAGCGAATAATTCTCTAATAAAAGTGATGGAGTACACAGAAACATTCTGAAATAAAATGTTTTGTATAGCCTCCTTAGATAACATTATATATATCTTCTGTTATTATATTCAATATATATATATATATATATATATATATATATATATATATATATATATATATATATATATAATGAAACCTTCGGCACATCCTGTACGTTTCATTTTTTTTTAAATTAATCTGAATCTGTACTAGGCTTTCTTCCAGATACTTTTTGTACAGGTGGAGGGACAAATTCAAAATGAAATGGAGCTGCACTTGGACACTATTTGCTAAAGAACGTGCCATGTGCAAATGTGACATTACAATCGCAATTTAATTTATCTTAGCTTCGGGAAGCATTTGCCCAACTTCGGCGGAAGGGGCAAAGCTCCCTGAAGTGTGCCTGGAAGAAACATCAGTTACCAGACAAAGAACATGCAGCTTTTCAGTTCAGCTAATTTTATTATATGCCGTAGAAATAGGTTAAAATAGTCAATACACAGTAGTAGGGTTAAAATTGATGCTATATTTTCTTTGCACAATTTTAGAACACGTTGCTGGTAGAACTACGTGGTAAGATTGCGAACATCAGTTTATGTTAGTAATTCCATATAGTCCATTCTACCACTTACAAGATCGTACAACAAATGCCTTGTTCACAATGTTGAGTGATCCAAGTGTGACGTCACATGTGAAGGGATAAAACTGCAGTAAAAGTCATATCTAGTTTCCAAAGATAGGAACCAAGCAGCTGTTCTCTGTAACAGAAAATGAAAGGAAAAGAAGACCAAAAAGAGAGATAAAACTCTTCTGTTAAGCTTCGGAAGCATATTTTGCCGCACACTGAGAATAATATATAGGTTGTTCCGTTTGTAGTAGTAGTCTTTTTTCATATTCTTCATACGTAGGACCATACTTGACTTTATCTTACAATCAGCATAATCGCGGGGCTACGTGAAAACGTTCTTTCTGCGGTCACATATGTTTATCCAGATATCATTGTAATGAGAGCTACCCGCAATTAGAACTTCGTTCTTGGTAATTACAACTGAAGTATTTTTTTGATGGTGGATGCTGATTTCTCTACAGGATGGTCATAAAGTCTTGAATCGTGTTCTCCGCTTATCCGGCAACATTCTTAGCATCATTTTTTTTTTCAGTATTTTACTAGGTTTTTTTCAATTCTTCAATATGTGAAGATCCTCAGGTACATTGCAGTGATTATCTTCCCTAAGATGGGGGGCGCGGTGGCTTAGTGGTTATCGCGTTCACCTCCGGCGCTTGGGGTCCCTGGTTCGATCCTAGCTCGCACCGTGTGGACTTTGTGGTGGACAAACACTGTGCTCGTGGGTTTTCTCGGGGTTCTCCCGTTTCCTCCCACTTTCTTCATTTCACCATTTCACTCATCTCTCATCATCAGCGTCTTCTTTAGCCTAACCAGCATAATCGTAGGACGTAAAACTTAAAGATTTTCTTCCCTTAGAAATGACTCAGGTATTCGATTTCAAAAGCTTATCATGGTCTCAGACCTGTGGCAGTGTCCACGGGTCCTCAGATCATGGTAAGTGACCCATTGTACTACCTAATATCTACACCAATTACGGGCAAACTTTTGTTGGGGGGCAAAGAAACAAAAACTTTACGCGGGCTAATACAGTATAACATATTGAAAACAACAATGGTCGATCCAAGCCCTATTAATAATAATAAGATTATGAAGAGGAATATGGTGAGAATAAAATTATGAATGTACTTCTGAAAGTTTCTCACAATTTGGTTCAAACTGGGATGCATTGATTATCAGAAGTGAAGTTAAGTTCGTCAGATTACGAATCCTGTCGCGGACCAGATAGAACCTTTCAGGGGACCGTAGTTTGTCCATCACTGGTTTAAACCATTAAACTGGCGATCACAGAACCTGTTTCGATATAATTGTTAAAATGTTCAATATTTTGTAAAGAACCATTATTACCTAATATGAAAAATTAATATCATCATAATACACATAAAAGTTCTGCGAAAAGTGGTGAAGGAATTAAAATTTATAGGTAAATAATTTTGGAAACGTTTCATGGTGGTCTCCAAGAAGTTTTCGTTTGTTTACTAATGGTGTGGACGCAGTACTGACGGTTTTCTCTTTTGATTTCTAACAGCCAGTTAATAGCAATGCTCACAGAATATCATTGTCAAAAATTTTCGTTCTTATAATAAAAGCAAGACGCCTTAGTCTGTCAGTCACGCTTCTAATAGTTCATATTCAGGCTAATAGATGAAACTAGCTCCCAAAAGATGTCGCTAGCGTGCAGCCGAGCTTAAAGTTTGCGGGGAACAACTAGTTTCTTTAAATTGTAAACAACCTGCTTATTAACAGGTGAGATACTCAGTAGGGTGATAAGAAAATGTAGATTGTCATCTGTTCTGAAAAGTGAATTATGGGTTGATGTAACCAGGACGGCAAGGTAAGATTCTCCAACCTGTTCACATCTTTAGAAAGGGATACACGGTGGCTCAGTGGTACAGCGTTTACTTCTGGTGCACGGGATCACTGGTTCGATACTCGGCCAATTAAACTTGTGGTGACCAACATCATGCCCGTGAGTTTTCTCAGGGTACTCCTGTTTCATCCCACCAATTTTTTCATCATCATTTACTTGCCTTAATCATTTCTCTCTCTTAGCGTAAAGGGCATAGTCGTGGCACGTTAAACTGAAAGGGAGAGATCTTTTTTTTTTTTTTTTTTTTTTTAAAAAAAGAACTTGGAGCGCCATCTTGAATAATATTAAACAGTTTCTCTCCATATTATTTTTTATGAATCGTACAACTTAAGGTACAGAAATCATTCGTATTCGGGCTTAATTCTCTGCTAAATCATCATCACAGAAATTGCAAACTATTTAGTCCTCACCAGAGATGGAATGGGTCGTGGGTAGGGTGACCAATCGTCCCGTAAAAACGGGATTGTCCCGTTTTTTCACTACCATTCCCGGTGTCCCGAAAAATTCTCCCGGGACGCCAAAATGTCCCGTATTTACGTACATTCGGTACAAAAAAACCTTTCGAATAGCTAAAACTTCCTAATTTACATTATTTTTTCTAAGCTATGTGATTATATTGGAGTATGTCGAATTACTGAGCAACGTCATTACGATGTTTCCGATATTGGATGTGGTGGCCGCACTGTTTTCCCTCCTAGGCCTTCCCACTCCGCAGACGACACTGCAAGGGGCTGAAAGTCTTATGAAGAACAATGTAACCTGTTTTTATTCTCCGTTTGGGCGCATTGAAGCGCTCTCATCAGTGTTTCCGTGATTTGACTAAGATGTAAGATACTACTAAAGGGTAACAAAGGTATAGAACTTTAAAAGTAACAAAATGCAAATAAAAGGAGTTGGAATCCGATGCTGAGAGTAATGTAAATCCTGTCGGTGACAAATTAGAGCGCTCATATATTTTTAGTAATGTTTTTCAAATATTTCATTTTTTAGTTGCTGATAGTTACTTGTTATTTAATTAATTCCAGAACCTTTTAAATAGGTTTTAAAACTAAAAGAGTGTCAATTTACTCTTTTTTGTGGGGGATGCAGAGAGAGAGGGGGGATAGGGAACGGAAAGGCAAAAATATATACTTAGGGGAGCAATTTATCCAGGAAATAAAAGGTGTCCCGTTTTTTCTAGTTGACGATTTGGTCACCCTAGTCGTGGGTCAATAGGATGTGACCCACCATCACTCACCGTCACTCTAACCCACCGAATAACTATGCTCAGTGCATTGTAGACATCACCTTCTGAGCACTAGTGATTTGTCTACGTTTTTACTTCCAAGGCCTACATTTTTCTTCCTTTTTCATTTGTTTCTATTTATTTACGTGAGATGAGTATATCTAAGTAAAAAAGAAAAAAAGCTTCAGGCACTTATGGATATTGATATTTGTAATTGTAATAATAGCAATAGGACTTAATACTTGGCTTTCAAGACACAGTCGAATTTTACACTGTGTTTTCCCTTTACATTACCTACTTTACTTTGATTGGAGACTTTCAAATTTCACGCTGTTTTCCACTGAAAAGATCTGTAGTTCAACAAGAATATAATTTAATATGATAATCAAATTTTAAAATTATCGCCCATGGCCCATGACGAACACTACTATTTTATATCGTACTGGTCAGATCCACTGGTATTGTAACAGCGATGCTTGAGCGATTGACCGTAGAAATTCAAACTCCGATTAGTAATAATTTCACAACTTTGTTTTATTATAAGTGTAATGTAAACTCTTTAGTTATGGAGAGAAGAGCATGGATCATGAATCAGAGTTGATAACGATTAGACATGGTGGGTCAAAGTGGTTCATAGTGGATCGTGGGTCATGGTGGGTGGTTGGTCAGTGGGTCATGGATCAAGTTTTCATTGACCGCGCCATCTCTCGTTTCCCATATCGACATCAAGGGTAATGTATTAATTAACGATAATAAGCCGTTTTATCCGCTTAGACCAGTCATTCTGAACATGCTGAAGTGAGAAATTCGGGATCAAATTAGAGGAGAGGCCGAGTAAGAGGAATGGAATAAAACAAATGTTACCAGTATTCGCATAGTCGAGGACCTACAAGTAGCGTATCTACAAAATGATATACCAGGGGTCTCCAAATTACGGCCCGCGGAACAATACTGGCCCAGAGCACCACATGTATACTTCGATTAACCAGGCATACTACGTATTTGACGTTTTGCGTATCTCCACTGCTCCCCACAAGATGGCGCTGGCGCTACAGTATATTGGTATAATGAGCTAACTAGGTATTGGCTGTTGGGGCTCAGTGCAGAAGTCAGTTTTCCTATTTTACTTTCCGGATTCCGGAGAGCAAAAGTTCCGGAATTTTCAATCCCTAGTTTAGACAAACCTTGATTGACAAACGCAAAAAGTAAAAAGAATAAAAGTAATCTTTTCTTTTAGTACCTTTGAATAACTTTTAATTTTTTTAAAATTTTATGTCCGCAATTGTAATCCGCATTGGAATCTATCGTAATCAAAGGACAACAATTCTGAGACAAAGGAATTGTTAGAAAGAGGATTACTAAATTATTCCCATTTTCTTCTTCTTCTTCTTCGGTTTAAAAAGAAAAAAAAGTGAAAGCCTTGGAGCGAAAGGATTTGTTGAAAAATGCATTTCTAAAGTGTTACTTTGAAAATAGAAATCTTAAAAAGGGAATAAAACTTCTTAAATGAATCCTTGATTTTTTTTAAAAAAAAAAAAAAAGAAAAAAAAGATTTTAACTGACGTACCAACTAGTCAAAGGGATTTCTTCTTTGTTTTATATTGTGAAATAATAAGAAAATGGTAAGATTTGTCTGAAATAGATGTTGAAGAATATGGTCGTAGAGAAAGAACGATGATTTAAGAAAAAAGAGGGGAAGGGGAAAATACTGTGTTCTACCGCAATCCACTAAGAGATAACTTTTCTGAGGGGGAGGGCTGTTGGAGAAAGAAATCTCAGAGAGGAACCTAATCCTGTTTTGAAGAGTTGGGAAAAATGAGGAGGGAAAAATCAGTGACGTGCAAATTATCTCGCAACTAATAGGATCTTTTCCACTCATTTCTTTGTATGTGGTAGTACTGAGTTCTTGATTTAAAAAAAAAAAGAAAAAGAAAAAAAAACTTTCAGCTGTTGCCGCCGTTGATGCTAACAAAAAGCTAGATTTTTTTTTTTACTGGTTTCTAGCTGGAGAAAGAGAAAGTTGCTTGCTAAGGTAGGGTTGAGGAGGTAAACGGTAAGCAAAGATAGGGGTCCTACTATTTTTTTCTGTTATTACTTTTTCTTGTATGTGTGTGTTTGTGTAAAGCTTTTAATGGAATTATTCCTGGGATCTGTTTTCTTTTGCTGAAGAATTCGTTACAGTAATGGTCGGACTAAATAATAACGCCCTACTGAGTTGTATTTGGCATGATGTTTTCCTTTAAAAAAAAATAAAAATAAAAAAAGAATCATCTTGGATAATTTAGTGGTATAATATTGCTAATTTATTGCTCTCTTGTGGACGATTACAATTATTACTTCATAGTTATATTATTTCTTTACTTACCAGTTTAAGAAAACCATATTTTGAAGGCTTTTTTTTTTTTTTTTTTTTTTTAATGGAGGAGTTTTGAACAAATTATTAAGGATTTGGTTTACCATAACTTCTTTATGCATTTACTATTTTTGTCTGTATATGTGTGTGTGTGTGCGTCCCCGTCCGTCCGTCCGTCCGTCCTGGAGACGAAAAAATCTCAACAAGTACTTAATCGGTCACCATCAATTTTGGCCAGAATATCAAAAGCAAAGAGTTTGTTATTGCTAGTTGTTCACAAATTGCAAAGTGCTAATTGTTCACAAAGTGCTAGCACAAATTCGTGATGGAGACGCTGTATTCTCACAACAAAACATGTACTTATTTTCTTTAACGTTTCTTAATGTCTTTTAGCTCAAGCTGTCTGTCTATGGGCTCAGGCTCATTATCCTTAAAAGGGCTCGTGCTCAGTGGCTCATGCTTGTACTCACCCAAGCTCGGGCTCACTATTTTCAATAAGGCTCATGATAGTCCGATGTCACACTCATTTACCTCACTAGGCTCGCGTTTGCCAACAAATCGGGCTCGCGATCGTACTCACACGTGCTCGCTCTCACAAACCTCATTGGGGCTTGAGTTCGCTCGGAGTGAGACTTTGCTTCACTATTAACTTAAATAGCTGTTATGTCCACTGGCGCAAATCCCAGGGGGATGAGGGGGACATGTCCCCTCCAATCTTGGAACTGGGGGGACTGTCCCCCCCAATAATCCGATTTGAAATATGCTTTTGGGGAGAAATGTGATGATTTGTGTCTGATTGCCACAAAGGAAAGTGAGATAAAATTGATGTTCCCCCAGAATAAGCCTGAAATCTGCCCTCTTCCCAATGTTACAACTCTCTGATCCTCCACAGCGTTGTTTTTCAACTTCATAAATATTTTGAACATCGCTTCCATATATATATATATACGGTCTTACCCCCCCCCCCCCCAATGTTGAAGACAGATCTGCGCCGCTGGTTATGTCCAAACATGCTTGAGCTCTCAGTTATTGAACTCTGGGTCGGTTGAGTTCTAGAGATTGGACTCGTGAGTATGGACATTCGTGCAAAGTATATCTGTAAACTTTCTAAGTGATTTTATCTTTAAACCGTGATAAGGTTACCATATCTATGTTTTCCAGCAATGCCCCAAATACATCCAACTATGTATGCAAAAATATAATATAACTTGGTCTTCAAAATGGTCAACAAGAAATGTTATAAATATATCCTACTGGAACAAAGTTTCTAGAAGTAGCATATTTTGGGGAACCACAGAACACTTTTTGAGTCTCGTACCCATTTTCCTCTCAAAATTTATTTTAAAAGTGTTTAAATACTGTTTTATTACTTACAACTCGCTGCTTATTTTACTGTTCTATTTGTCAGCTATCCTATCTATGTTCAAATTTCTGAGTTCGGATTCGGTATGAACTGGTCAATTTTTATTAGGGCCAGACTACACGTATGGGCTGAACGAAAATACTTTAAGAATGTCAGTTTCAAAAGCAGACATTAAGAGTCGGTAACAGTGTTATAGTTCATTCTAGAAGCCAAAATTTCTGTCAAGAGGCAAATCTGAAAGAAAAAAAAAATGCAGTTTGTAATAGCAAAACGACCGAGTACCGGTACTTTCGTTGTTTACGCCACATCATAAACATGACATTAGTTTTATCATGGCTAAGTTACTATATTTACATACTCGTTTCCAGTTTCAAACAAACCGTTTACACAATCAATCCTAAAATACTTTAAAACAGACTATGCCTCGTTAAGAATTAGCAGCTGCTCAGGCGGAGGAGGCAGCGTAGGGCCTACAAGATAAGGAAATGAATAGTTCAATATAAACAGAATTAATATGAAAAGAAGTATGTATATTACGATCGACGAATTAAAGATGCAGCTCCTAATTTTCAAATCCAATTACACTATTTGCTATGGAAAAATTATTATTATTATTATTTTTTAAATATAGGAGCTTGTTTTTTGGATCGAATTCTAAATGTAGTGAACAGAGTCAGTTCGTAGCCAGAACACAAACACAGAAGGGGGAGGGGAGAAGATAATTTTGTGAGGCTAACTTGAGTTTACCTTGCATTCATATTTATACGAGTATAACCACAAACAACTGAATGGGAGGGAGCACGGTGTCTCAGTGGTAGAGTGCTCACCTCTGGTGCGTGGGGTTTCTGGTTCCATCCCCGACCAAGTAAGTTTGCAACGAACAACATCGTTTCCGTGAGTTTTCTCGGGTACTCTCGTTTCCTTCCACATTCTCATCCCACCATTTCTTCCATCATCATTCGCTTGCTTTAATCATCGTCTTCCTTAGCCTGGGATGTTAAACTGAAAGGTTTCATTTCATTTCATGTCAAACAACTGAATGCTTTCGGAGGGTAGGCCAGCCCCAGCTACAGGCCTGAATAGAGGCAAAATACATCTTTCAGCCTTTGTGGATAGTTTAGTGCTAAAAACTGCACAGAAAGAGTATTGTGAGACATTAAAAGTGGACATAATGAACTCTGGTAACAAATATACTTCCACGTTTTCATGACCAATAGGTACAGTTGCCAATGCTAAATATATACCTACCTGTATTTTTCTTTGATCTTCCAACAGATAGAATGACAGATGCTAGATTGAAAAGATGTCTTTCTATGATAATTGTTTTGTTGTTTCGGGATGAAGAAAAGAAGGCGAAAACATATGATAAATGAGAATGACATATTTTCTTTACTCGTTGAGTGAATGGCCTATACATACAGGATATGTGTATACTTCAAATTCTTACTCCAGAACGATTCAGTTTTACTTTTGATAAAGTTTTCGCTACTCAAAAGACAAACTAACAAATAACGGAGGGTGAAAACACACTGAAGTTATGTAAGATATAAATGAATAACTCAAAGAAAAAATCAGAGGCGCAATGGTCCTTTGAAATATTTACTATCCTTGAAGTCAGGGACACCAAAGATAACAACAGAGATGGATCAGAACTTTGACTCCAAGCACTCCGAAAAGGACGTAAAGATCTATCATAATACATTATATATATTGTATACATTATACAAGGGTGTTTCAAAACAACAACGACAATGTTTGGGAGGTGATTCGTGACACAAAGATAAGACGAAAAGTATAGACCAACCTGGGTGCACATATGCTTCCTTTCGGAGTTAGAGGCTGTCGAAAACATGAAAAAATGAACGTTAAAGGTCCGTAGCTCCAATACTGTGGGACCTTCCGTAGCCGGGTCAAGACTTCACTTATTAACTAAAATATGCCTTGTCCAAATGTTCATGTTTCAGAATCCTGTGGTAGTACTTCCACAACAATTTTTATAGAGGTAGTCGGTGAGTACTTCAAATTACAAATTACGGATAGTACGTATAGATGGAACACTTATATACGGAAAGTTTTGTAAAACATGCGTTTTCAATTATACGTCTGCTGTACGTTAAGTACGCCACCTACATTCTTTTTTCTCAATGTAAATGGTGTTATACAGGGCAAGCCAAAATGATGGACCTGATTTCAGAAATTTATTCTCTGAAATCTAATAATCATATGTCCTAAGAAAGATAAACTTTCACCGCCATATGCAGAGTCGTTTGGACATATGATTAGTGTCATACTAAAAGCCTGACTACTACAGAAAACATATGTTAGTCAACCGCTTTAGTATGTCACTAATAACCCGTCAGAACGACTCTGCATAAGGCCTTCAAAGTTTGCTTCAAACAATATCACAAGTATCCTATGTGAGCACCTCGTGTAACACGACACACTTCAAGCGGATAGCCTATCTCCTGCCAAACCTTTTCTATAACGTTGCGGTCAATATCAATAATTCATTTTATGCTCGCTGTTGACTGTCAGCAATAGAATATCGAATCACTGCGTGGAAACTAAAACTTTTAAAGTTAACCTTTTCGAAGCGCATGTCTCACAATAACATTTGTTCGTTAGATTTCACAGAATTAATTTCTGAAATCGGTTTGATTTGCCCTGTATCACACTCTTCGTGGACCTCTCGTTGACGCGGGAGGGATTCTGATAACTTGTAGATGAAATGAAGATGAGGACATAAATTTTGTAGATACATTTACAAAACGAGACGAGGAAAGCTTTCCGAGACGAGAGTTTCACAAAAAAAAAAAAAAAAAAACTTGCGAAACGAGACATATTTATTTCTCGTCTCGTCTCGTGGGTAACATTATTCTTACGGCTCTAAAAATTATGTCTTCGTTGCCAAATTGTCAATTATTATTGCGCCGGAACATTTTATTTATTTATTTACTAGGTTATTATATCATTATTTATTATGTTATTTAAATGAAATGAAATCTTTCAGTTTAACATTCTATGATTTATTCTCGTTAGGCTAAAGGAGACGGATGATTGAGACAAGTGAATGATGATGGAAGAATTGGTGGAATGAAATTGTGGGAGGAAACGGGAGAACTCCGACAAAACTCATAAACACGATATTATCCACCACAAACTTACTTAGCCGGGGATCGAATCACAGACCCCACCAATCAGAGGTAAGCGCTATACCAGTGAGCCAGTGTGAACCCTATATGTTATTTAAAATATATATATTGTTAACCAATTATGTATGGTTAATGTATGTGTGATGTTTCTCTAACACCGTGTGTGTGAGTTTCCTGTGGGTTCTTCCGTTTCCTCCTACTTTCTTTATTCCATCATTTCATTCATTTCCCATTAGCACCGACTCCTTTAGTCTACACGGGATAACCGTAGAAAATAAATAAATAAATGAATAAATAAAACATTTCATTTCGGTTTATATCAGTGACATAGATACCCTTATAGTTACTTTTAATAATATTTGATTTATTCAGCCTACTGTGCATATCATCATTACGACGGAATCTTAATCATCAACTCTTCATAATTTGAATTTTTCATTTCGTGATAGTGTTGATGACTAAATTTCATTTTTGAAATATCCTTCCGTAATAATTCTATTTGCTACTTAGTTGAGCTTAGACAGAATAAGAATAAAATGAATGTATGGAGACGCGTATAAGGCCATATCTTAATTACTCCATTAGTTAAATTAAACGTTGAGGGCTTATCAACAAAAACAATGTCGTTTGGCACAAAGTAAGAGTATTTTAATGACACACTGGGATTGGTTAATATCAGCCAGTACGCCTTCCTCTTGAAAATGTGATGATATTTAATTCTGGAAAGTGTGCGAGAGGGGGAAAAATAGTCGAGGAGGCTTGGCATTCATTTGTTCCAAACTTTTCTTTGCTACCCACTTCCCTTCCTTTCATAGAAGGAACCACTGTCTTTCCTTCCTAAAACTGGAACAACTGTAAGGGGATTTTTTTTTTCGTGGGAGTAGCTCATTGAAAAATCGCTTCCATCTGTCGACGATTTTCTTTACTCAAAACGACTTTTCTCGCTTAAAAAAAAAAAAAAAAAAAAAAGCTCCATTGATAGCGAACAAGAGTGCTTGTGTCGGATGAAAATAATTTTCCTGATTGCTGGAAATGAAGCGATTTCGTGGGAGTAGTAATGAGGCTAGCGGCCAAATTGTGGAGAAAACCCCCCAGGAAGAGGATGCAGGGAATGGTGATGATGCAGTGGGAGAGGGCGCTAAATCCTGTAATTTCTCTCTCTTTCTTTCGTTTCACCTCATTCTACTGCATCGCCAGCTAAAACATGTAGTGTACGGTATCTAAAAATGCAATGGGAAATTTCTACCTTAATGAAGGACAGTAATAATAATAATAATAATAAAGTCGCTCCTCGAAAGTAAATTGAAAATGTCACGATCCTGGGACTTTTTTTTTCGTTCATATGTTTAAAAAAACTGTGTGAATGAGTTTTCGTGCTTAAGTATCCATGTTTCATTTGCTAAAGTTAACTTAGAACAAAGTTATTTTAATTGAAATGTGTCAGAAAGCAGTAACCAGTAGGCCATTAGCATTATTACTAAAAATTGGTAAGCACAATATTGTTTTGCGCACGCTCACAATTTAGGATTTTTTTTTTTTTTTTTGTGAGACAGCTGAAACAACATCATAGCTGCTTTGAAAGTTAAATTCATTTTTATACGAAAGAGAGCACCATCTGTGATTGAATGCATATGACTGATAAGTTTTTATTGAATACCAGCTGAAATACCCATTCTTCGCATGAGGGCTGTGGGAGTATAACCATTCATCTCAGCGACCGCGAAAACTGTGGATTTGACACCAATATTGGTCACTTTGGATTATTTTTTACATGTCTCAGTACCGCTCGCAGGTGAACCCCAACCCGCATACCGCTAATGGAAGTGTTACCATTGACCTCAGCGACCGCGAAAACGATGAATTCGACACTAATATCGGTCACTTTCTACTACTTTTACATGTCCCGGTAAACGCCCCTCTGAGACCCCCTGGTTCGAAAGTTAAAAAAAAAAAAAAGTTTCGTCTTCGTCTGGAGCCTGGACCAAGGTACCCGTGACTCAAATTTGGTAACTCTCGGTCCACTCGTCTGGTTGCCAAGCAGCACACAGACAAACTCTTTATTTTATTTAGAGTAGATTAGATTAGACTACTTCAATTTCTTCTTAAAACATGTATAAATCTTAAAGTGTTTGAATAATGTTCTGGAAGGAAGACATTGTGGAAGTGAAAATGTCTTGTTAGACGGTGTATTGTTTGAATGTGAGGGAAAATATGCGCAGCTGGTACTTTATACTGTATAATGTATCAAACCATCTCTTTCAGATACAGGAAAAGAATCGTGTGCCAATATATGAGATTTGTTCAAAAAGTGTCCGACTTTTATTCGTATAAAATGGTGTATTCAGATACCACAGGCTTATATTAATCTCCTTTAAAAGATGTCCCCTTAGGCTACCAGACATTTCTCCTAACGGTTCTCCCACTGCTAGAAGCAACGTTGGAACGTCTCGTTTTAGGTTTGCATTCAGATGATCCGTCGCATTCTGGATGATGTCTTGGTTGGAATTCTTTTGAGGGGCATTTTTAGCTTGAAGAAAACCTACAAATCACACGGAGCCATGTCGGGAGAGTAGGAAGCTTGACAAACCACAGTCACGGTAGATGCGAGACTGCGAGAACGCAAGAAGCTTTATCTCGTCTCTCATTTTTGCGACGCGAAAATGAAAGACGAGACTTAAATCTAGTCTGGCGAGATTTGTAGACTGAATAAATGCATACAGTCGTCTTGACTTTGAAGAATTAGTATATGTGAGTGGTATATGTAGGTATATTTGAACCTTCACATTTGACGACACTGGCTGACAGTTAAATCCGCGAGTCTGTGTCGTGCGAACAGTGTTGTGTAGCAAAGTGATAAAAGTGTAGATCTGTTGTGAAAACATTTGAAAGACTGGAAAAGAACCTGTCTAAGAAACTGAAAAAGGATTTTAAGTTTGATGGTGATGATAGTGTAGCTAATCCAAATGAAGAACCAGAAAATGTAGTTGTTGAACAACGGCCACTACAATGGTGATGACGCTACTGGAAATGTGGCTGAATATAGTTGAAGATTGGCATACACAGTGAACTTTAAAAAATTAAGTTACATACATAAATTCCCCAACTAGTCATGGTGGTAGCCATGGTTCAGTAGAATTACTCAGACAAATAGAATAAACTGATAATGTTTTGTAAACATAATAGGCCTACATTCTTCCAGTCAGTTGGTCCTGCTCTTCTCCAACACTCCCAAAAAGAATAATGTTGTACTCACTACCCTAATGATAGGTTATTTAAGTGTACGTAACAGGAGCAACTGCTCCAAAATTCAAGTACATTATTTTAAACTTGCACCTGAATTGGAGAGTAATTTTCTTTTTCTTTTTTAAAAAAAAAAAAAAAAAAGTTTTCAGTAATAAAGGAAAAGAGGTGCATTTTATTCAACTTTCCTGAATCCATAGGTTTGTTTCATGTGCGGTTTCTTCGGGGGGTGCCGAAACGCGCAAGAAGAAGTAAAGGTATTGGTGGTTGACTGGGTTGCAAAAAACAACGTTTCTTTCGCGTTTTTTGATGATAAAATCACAGGAAACTTTTTCACCACTTGAATCCATCAATGAAGCTGCTATGACGAAAATCTTTATCTCGCTTCAGCAACATGCAGAAGGAAGTGATGAAAATATTGCAGAGCAATAAATCTAACATCTCATTTATTATTGATGGATGGACGCTGTTATTGGTAGATCTTATTATTGCATAACGGCCCATTTTTTATTGATGAAAATTGAATCTTCACTCTCTTGCCATGAAGTTTGTTCCACTACTTGGACAATATAGAGGAAAAGACATAGCATAGTTGTTTTAGTAGAGTACGCACCTATGAAATAGATTTCACGGTACAGGGAATTACTGTAAACTATGCAGTTGCGAACTCTACTTTTATGCAACTCCTGCTTCCGAGCTTTGACAGTGAGAACCAGCATTTTATATGTATGGCTCAAAACATAATCTAATCATCTTTTCTGAGCCACTAAACATGCATTTGTACCAAAAATCAAAATAGGAAGTTAATCATGTTTAAATATCTGTTGGAATTCTTTTTGTAAACACCAGCAAAGAACAATTCTAAATAAAATAAAAGAATCCATTAAATTATATTTCTTCCATTGATATTTATATGCTGTGAATATATGTATAATATTATTGTGCCGAACAAAACTGGTTTGAAGAATCTTGTCCATACTTTAAATTTGAGTCCATTGAATTGAAAAAAAAAAAAAAAAAGTTTTTGTTCAGCAAGACTTTCATTCTGCCAAGATGGTAATAATTTAGATATGTAGTCGAATATTGTTCAATCCTCGGAAATACTGTCATTTTACTCTGTGGAAGGAGGGACTAAAATATAACTAGCCACAAATCATGTTCGTTGTCTTTTCCATGCCCTCAAAATTCAACTTCTCCCTAGTAGAAGCAATTTGTACTGCACTATTAAAACCTTAAAAAAAGAACGGTATATCTAGTTTACCTTAATTTTAAAGACTCTTTCAACCAAAATAATGTTTCAGTTTACGATACTGCTCAAGATTTGCTCATCAGTAAGCAGATGAAACAAGTGACGTCACTGATGAAATAATAGCTTACCTGCTTAGAAGAAGTTAGATGTACTTTTGCACTTGAGGCGGAGGGGTTTAGGGGAGGTCTCTTTGTGACTCTCCGTGTCCTCCTCGTACTTCTTCGGAGATGACATTCGTCGGTTACTTGATGATCCTTATGGAGAAGCACATAGTGTTATCTACAAATATGAGGAAATATTGCAATATTTAGGTAATGCAGCCATTACAACGTTACTCAAGTCTTGAATATATGATACAAATGATTGTTTTGGAAATGTTACCATTATTATTCAGTTCTTGAATATGATGTGTCTTATCCGAATTCTCGATCCATCCTTAAATTCACGTTCCTTTGTTTGTAGCTTTTCACAGTGAAAGGAACGGGCAAATATATTCACTTTAGATAAGGCAGATTGCAATTATTTCGATCAGAACAAAATACACCCATGTATTTAGTAACGCGTTAAGATCACCAAATTGTCTGTTTTGTATGTTTCGTCGGGGCTCGAAGCAAAAGTTTTTGAAGGTTCAAAGCAACATTAAGTTTTAAGTTGATCCTGTGGAAACTTCTCATATTTATGCAGGACATAGTTTGGAAATCTAAAAGAAATAAAACAAGCAAGCGATTGTTTACTCTGTGTAAACTCTTAAACAGTACGAGAAATACTACCTAGTCAGGTAAACAAATTTCATGTATGATACACACTTGGAGTGACTGTGTACATTGGAATATACAGTTATGTTTTGTTTAAATATGACAAAACTTTTAGTTTGTTCTCGAGAGACGGAGCTGTGGCTCTTTGGTGATAACAAAGTTTTCGACCGCGAACACTCTTGTGTTGACACTCCGGAGAACAATAAACAGGTCGCTTCGTAATGCGAACAGATGAATCAAGTGAAACTAAATAAGACGCCTACCTAAATGGATTAATTACGTCTGTACTCATTTATATTCCTTTCATTTAATTGGCGGAATAATTAACTTCGAGCTTTAAACTTGTACCGTATATTAAGAAAAATAGAGTCTAATAGAGATTACTATTAACCAGAAATCGAACCCAAAACCGGAGCATCGAAGGCAAATCTGTTGTTAGTTGCAGTACTCTGTAGTTTATATTCTATAACCAACTTGGATTTGCAAGTTCTGGTTTGCATTAATATCGCTGCGTAATTCAGTATCATGGTATGGTTCAAAACGTTCATTTTTCGAGAAAGCGTTCATTTTTACCTACTTTTCTCTAACTCTGGTTTAACTGAGTCGTCAAAGTTTGCAGTCTTAATTTAACTCATTTGATGACGTCACACAATGAAATTTTGCTCAGTGAAATAATTTGGCAGTAATTCAATATTCCAGTTTTATTATTATATATTTATGTTTATAGATATATCTCTTGTTTGAATTTAAAGATCGATATCATCCTTTTGATATGCAAACAGTTTTGCTCTTGAGTAAACCGGGATTATCTAGTACACCCGAAGAAGTTAATATTCACAAATTCGAACAAAATTTCGGATATTCACGATTTTTCATAATACATTTGAAACAATTAAAACAAAATATTAAAAAAAAAAAAAAATGCTTTCTGAAAAGAAAATTATGAAGCAAAGTAAAACGAATCGTTTACTAGAAGGTAGAATAAAATAACGTTTTTGAAAACGGCTACCTTTAAAAAAATTAACGAACGGAATAAAATAAATCGTACTAGAAAGTAAAATAAATAATTCTGTTTTTAAGAAAATTAGTTTTCAAAATTCTATTTATGCATAACTAAAAACAGAAACATGAGGAGCGCTCTCATATAGCAAAGTTAATAGAATAGTAGGGTTGGATCATATCGGAAACGAGACGCTGATTGGCTAGTGATATTACGTTACTACAGGAGCAAGCGAGAGAAGCGTATAGCCACATACAGACAAAATAATGATATTAATCGCTTTGTACTTCTTTTTCTGGTTAATTGTTTGTTTTGAGCTTTATTTTAATTGACGACATTTTCTTCTTTAGCCTGAAGTTGATTTTTGAATGTTCCTACCCATGTACTTCTTTTGAATGAACATCTTAGTTCTCACAACTGCTTAATTAATGGTTTATACATATTAGAACATTTTTAACTTCTTTTTGTGATTACATTATTTTTACAGTTTTTTTTTTTTTTTTACTGAATATTAGTTGCTTCCATTTACATAATTGAAAATAAGCTCGAATCATTTTATTTTTGTCACCTACTTCTCTGATCAAACATGGAGACCACCAGTGGCGCTGATAACTTATGATAGGGTAGTTACGACAGTGGAGGGGTAAGGTGTCGTCCACTTGCCCACTGCCTTCCTAGCCAGATCCGCAGCCAGAGTTATTTCATTGGGGCACACGTTCTTATTGGGGCCTGCAGTGCGTTCCACGAATAACACTAAGGCTCGTCTCCTGAAGAAACCAAGGCAGATAGAAACATGAAACCTTATCTAACCTTTAAGGGACATAAAAGACAACATTATACTGATATGCAAAATCCCACTTGAGGTGCGCTCAAGGGGCTACGGGGGTAACTACAACCCCCGCCGAGTGGTATCTCGTTTGAAAGGTAATCACATGTAGAGACCAACTTTGGAAACTACATGTCGCTAGCATGTCTCTATCCAACATGGCGACCATCCGTAAGTACGATCGAAGTACGTTTCACGCATAACACTAACGCCCATCTCCTGAAGAAACTAAGGCAGGTAGAAGCATGAAACCTTTTCTAACCTTGAAGGGACATAAAAGACATTATGCTGATAAAGAAAATCCCACAGGAAGGGGGGGATAAGGGATTACGATGAGTAACTACGAGTACTTCGACCGTACGTACGGAAGGCCGCCATGTTGGATAGAGACACGCTAACGACATGTAGTTTCCAAAATTGGTCTTTACATGTGATTACCTTTCAAACGAGGTACCATACAGTGGAGGTTGCTATTTAAAATTGTATAGTTAACTCCTGTAATTCCCTTGAGCGTATCTTATGGGGTGTTCTCCACATCGGCATAACGTTGTCTTTTATATCCTTCGAAGGACACGAAAGATCTCATGTTTCTATCTGCCTTGGTTCCTTCAGGAGATGGGCCTTAGTGTTATGCGTGGAACGTACTTTGACCCTACTTTACGGATGGCCACCATGTGGGATAGAGACACACTAGCGACATGTAGTTTCCAAAATTGGTCTTTACTAGTGATTACCTTTCAAACGAGATACAACACGGTGGGGGTTGCTATTTAAAATTTTGAAGTTACCCCCGTAATCCCCTTGAGCGCACCTCATGAGGGGTTCTCCATATCAGCATAATATTGTCTTTTATGTCCCTTGAAGGTTAGAAAAGGTTTCATGTTTCTATCTGCCTTGGTTTCTTCAGGAGACGAGCTTTAGTGTTATTCGTGGAACGCACTGTATATATATTGCTCCTTGCGTAGCAATTTGTGAATCTAATTTAAATTAGCATCGCTGTTTATAATGTTTGTATCTGAATGTCGGAAGCGAAGGAAATTATTACCTATGTATTCTACTTTTTTATGTAATTTACTATTTTGTGTTTATATACAACACCCGTCCTCAACGGAACGATCGAATGTGTGTTTATGTGCCACGCCTGCCTGTAAAATGTAGGGATAGCTAGTTCTCTTTCTTCGGAGATGTAAGAAAATTTATGCCCTAAAAGCCATGCAAGTCTTTGATTGAGTATTAAATTAATTTTTGACAAATTAAACACAAATGAAGTTTATAATCCACACCCGTCCTCTAGGTCAAGACGTTGTGTTTATATATCACATTCTTAATGAATTATCGGATGTATTTATATGCCACACCAGTTTCTAAAAGGTAAGGACGGCTATCAGTCTTTTTTTCAAGAACACAAAAAAGGTAGGCCTAAAAACCATCCAAGTCTATTGTTGAGTAGCCTATTGAATAATTTATTTGACGCATTAAACGCCTGAGGCTCATAAATCACACCCGTCATTTCCGTCTATACTTGTTTATATACCACTCCCGTTTTAAACGAAACGATCGTTTGTGTTTTTGTGTGTCACAACTGTCTCTAAAGGGTTAAAGTATGATGGAAATTATCGTGGTAGCGAAGATAACTACAACTGTATTCAAGTTGGTAATTGCTTTCTTCAAGGCAAAGAAGTTAGCTTTGGATTGTGCTGTATGGATGCTTTTGATGAAAATGTCATGATAGCACTGAGGAAATATATTTCTCAATACTACTTCCTTTTCTTTTGAAGTTATACAAACACTGAGATTGTGTCGTGTGTCTAATTAAGGCAGATCACTCTAATGGCCTCAGTTTCATATTTTGTAATTTGAATAACACATGTTATTGTAACTTTAATGACATATAAAATCAACATTGTCAATTTATCTTGGTGTTTAATATTACAGTCTGTTTGACTCAAAATTAGATGGTGGAGAGTTGATATGTATGTACTCTATAGCCAGTGAGGAAAATTCTGATGATAAATATTACCTTTACTAATATTCAAACAAGACAAATATTTTAAGAGCATTTGGTAAATATGTGTTTGGCGAAAATAACCGTTAGTCTGAAGTTTAAACTCAGCTTGTTGATGTAGTATGATAGAATAACGCAATTAGTAATTATATTTTTAAAGAGAGTCAGGTATACCAGAATATATTTTGTACAAGTATCACTATTTTGTAATTCATTCCGTTTAAACTTCCAACGTTATGTTTACGAAAAAAAAAAAAAAAAGATATAGGTAATTACGTTCAAGTAGAAATATCAATTTGTCATTTTGTAATTCTGTGTTACTCGCATTTGTTGACGAGTTGTTTCAAAATAAAAGTTTGAATGCCGCTAGTTTGAAAATCTATATATATAAAAGAGAACGCACAAATCCTTTGTGAACTCATCACGCTAATACGGCTGAACCAATTTCTTTCATTTTTGGGGGGTTATTAGGATTTGGACCCTAGATGGTTTTTATCATATCACTTTAATTTTTAATTACCAGTGTCTTGAGATAATTGACCATTCAAGTGTCCATACGTACAAATCCTTTGTTATTAGTTCATCATAGGTAAAAATAAACGTATTTATATGCAACCCGCATGACCATGTGACTCGGCGGGTTAACATAAATGACAGGCGCTATAATTTTAACATTTACTGCAATTTGAAAGCGAAAAAGTAAAAATTATCTAAGTAACAAAGTTTATTGCGTTCCGGGGTGACCGCAGCGAAGCGGGGTGAACGCTGCTAGTATAACATAAATGTAAATGTATCCGATAAACGTTTCAATAGCTTTTCTCCAACTTCAAAGTAAATACTCGTATATGTATATACAGGGTGTTACTAAATGTGTCACAATATTTTGGGAACAGATTCGTCACATCAAAATTTTAAAAAAATGGGTCTGTGCTCGAAAGTGGATAGTTTCGGAGTTATAGGGTGCCGAAAACGTGATAAAATGGTATAGTTGTGGAACTATGGATCTTGGAACTTCTTCATGAGTTCATTTTTTTTCACGTTTTTGGCACTCAATAACTACAAAACTATGCACTTCTGATCATAGGTCCATATAAACGTTTTTTCTTGTTTTGATGGGAGTAAACTATTCCCAAAATATCGTGACAAATTTTGTAACACCCTATATATATATATATATATATATATATATATATATATATATATATATATATATATATATATATATATATATATATATAGGGTGTTTCAGATAAAACGTCCAGTGCTTATAAATCCGAAACGGCTGAGAACAAAAAGATGAAACAAAAACTGAGATAGGAAAATGTCATAGGGCCCCCAGGGCCCTCCTTCAAGGGAGCCCAGGGGCCAACTTCAAATTTTCAAATAGGAACACGTATTGAATCATACCTCATTCAATAGTACTTGAAAAACGAAACAACTTTTGTAGGAAACAATTTTCGATTTGGGCCACCGTTTTTAAATGGCCGCAAAAACTGGGTCCTATATCAGATAAAACGTCCAGTGCTTATAAATCCGAAATAGCTAAGAATAAAAATATGAACCAAAAACTGAGATAGAAACGATGATAAAGCATATCAAGTAGTGTTGTTGTGGTGACCCTCAGGAAACTCCGTGAAGGGGGCCCAGGTGCCAACTTCAAACTGATACAGGACTTTTTGCGGCCATTTTGAAAACGGTGCCCCAAATCGAAAATTGTTTCCTACAAAAGTTGTTTCGTTTTTCAAGTACTATTGAATGAAGTATGATTCAATACATGTTCCTATTTGAAAATTTGAAGTTGGCCCCTGGGCTCCCTTGAAGGAGGGCCCTGGGAGTCACCACAACAACACCATGTGATGCGCCCTATGACATTTTCCTATCTCAGTTTTTGTTTCATCTTTTATTCTCAGCCGTTTCGGATTTATAAGCATTGGACGTTTTATCTGAAACACCCTGGATTTAGGTGGTGCAAAGGTGCACGTGCAACCCCTCCCCCCCTTCGTTGTAAATATACACTACCTAAAGTGAGAATCTGGCAGTCAATAGTTTCAGTCAATTTTCTGAAGGTTGAAGGAAAAGGATTCATCGAGAGCAGACACTTAGCTTTTTCTGGGCAATTCCTCATTCACACCACAGATGCCTAAAGGCATTTAAAAACTCAATTTAATTCAAATGTACTGGCAGTTATTTGATGCATCCCCCTCAGAAAATCCTGGATCCGGTCATATATATATATATATATATATATATATATATATATATATATATATATATATATATATATATATATATATATATATATATATATATATATATATATATATAAATTACTGCTTTTAGCGTATTTCCGTGTGTTGTTTTTGGTTTAAATATCAATGTTTCGATAAGTGCTTTTAGGACTTTTACATGTTTTCATATTTGTTTTGTATTGAAGTATCAGATCCTAACTTTTATTACGCTAAGCAAATAGAATAACTTACCGTGTATGTGGTTGCAAAAAATGTTTTACGGAGGTTATAATAAATATACAATTAGTAGCAATTATGCTTCAGTATGCACTGTGTTGCTCAATATAATTATACTGATTTCCGTATTTCTGATTTGAAGTAAGAGTTCAGTGGTCTGCAAATGGTGCGGGAAAGGCCGTTCGTTTCCCGGTGGAAGGAATGTCGCTTAGATCCCACGTGGAGCTCCACGTCGCTGCATGCTTTTCTGCTCGGAGGAAGAACCCGGAGAATCATTCTTGTGTCGAAAGTTAATGTTTATATAACGAGTTAGCCAGATAGAAGTGTGTCGGCATTTTGCATTTCAAACCGTAGTAAGCATAATCCTAATGAAGTCCTTTATTTTGAAAAAAAAAAAAAAAATGAAAAGAGTGGGCAATATTTGGCAGTTAAGTAATGTATCCGGTCAATTATAAACTTTTGTTTTAATTGTTCTTTTATTTCTAGTTTAATATCGTTTGAACAAACAAGAGAAAAAGATTACTACACGTAATTTCATGTTAGAAAATCCATTGTAAAATGTTAAGAATTATTATATAATCTCGTATGTAAATTCGCTTTATGCTGAAGACAGCGTAACTTACATAACAAACGTCCTCATTACGTAAATCTTGCATGAACATATTTTTATCGTCTGATCAAATTCTGATTTGTACTTGAACTGGATCTGTCTTTCGAACGTGTGGCTTTACGCAGGGGCGGATCCAGGAGAGCGATCGGGGCGATGCCCCCCCCCCCCGCAGAAGAGGAAACTTTCTTATTTTATATATAAATCAAAACCATTCCAGAGTTTGGAGCTCTTAGAAGTAGCTCTAAGTAGCAGTATTACAACCCCCCCAGAAGTCAGTCCTGGATCCGCCCCTGGCCCTACGTCATAACTACGGGCACTTTAGGTAACAACCTCAGCAAAAGTAATAGTATAAAACCTTAAGACACTTTCGGGATGGTATGTTATGTAGCTGGATTTGATATCGTATGTTGTTTCTGTGTCGCTCTGAGACTGGAATTATATCGTGACTTTAAACTCCGAACATCATCGTCAATATCTGTGAAAGTTCGGAAGAGTGACAATTAATATCAAACAGCAGCCATCTCTGTGGATTTTTTGTAAGATCAAGTAATTGTGCTGAGGTTGTGCTTTAAGTGAGCAAGTTATAGAACATTCACATCAATTGGAAATCAGCAGCTATGTGGTTAATTCTGCCCTGCTAAGCGAAAAGGCCTTATCCCCATTTCACATACTTTCGAGAAAATAAGCAAAGCGTGTTTTGGCTTAGACTGTACGTTCAAATTTGTTTTATTTCAGTAACACTTTATTAAATATATTTTTACGATCTAAAATTTGTGTGGATATACAGTTAAATAGTTTTGCTTATAAATTGCCACTTAAGGTCTTTTTGCTTACTTTCAGTTACAGTTTTGAACATAAGGTAAACATTCATGACGTCATTAGCCCCTATCTATTGGTCAAACCACGTCAGTTTCACTTTAGATAGATGCAGAATTGTACTGCGAACATTCCCATACCAATATCTCGATTTTCGAAAAATGTGGAGTTAAAGTCTTTTCGCTTAGGACGGCAGAATTGAGATCCGTCAACTGCCATGCTTCTCACACCACATAAACACTTCACAGACGCCATATAACAACAAACAATCAGAATCGGTAAACTAATTACACATTGAGGCGTGTACCTTCATTCACATCTAGAAATATCATGTTTTAATTCATATCATAAAACTTTACTATTGGGTGTGTAGGAGAGAGTTTGGTTATGTTTAGATTACTAAAACCTCTCGGAACGCACCCCAAATAAGATTTCATAGACAAACCGATAGCATAAGTACAGTAATGTTAAAAGTATTATAGTGCGAAATAGGCAAAATGGGCTAACATAAAGAAATATTCAACTTGCCTAATATTCGATATTTAGTCATGAGCTATTATTCTTATAAATGTAAGCGTAATTTCTTGTTCTATTTTAACATTTACCATTCTTCTAGAATAACGAAACTTGTGAGTTTTTAAAGATCGGTACTGCTGGTAATTTCACACATCCGTATTTCATGTCGTGTTAGAATCTGTCCATTAAACTGCTGTTTGTAGATAGTTTGACGCCTGTTTGGTTGCTTGTGGACCCTCACCCAACGCCCGCCCGTGTCCATTAATGGCGCTGTCAGAATAGTCATCACAGATAACATTTCAAAATGACGTATGTGTGAGATATTGACCGACAGCTGTTCCCAAGAACATCTCAAAAAGCCCTGACGTTTGAAGTCTGCAGCGGGCGATGGTTCATGAGGAATGCAAAACGGTTACGATGAAATATTCAGGTGATATTGGACATTCTACGCATAGAGAAGAGAAGAATTCGTTATCATACAAAATCTTTTCCTTGTGTTGTGTATTGATCTGCCAACTAACTCGTATGTCGTTGAGAGTCATTTTTAGTTCTCAGTTACTGCAATGGTATTAGGAACATCTATGTGTTCTAAACATTGAAATTAGAAACAATAGATGTTTTTTATTGTAATTTCAGTAGCATAATTATTGTACATATATATAATTACAATCGTACACCTTTTTTCGTTTTGACATATCATTATATTCGCTATCACTTGTTTTCCATCATTTACTATGTTTTTTTGTCTCCTTGTGTCATTTTTTATTATAAATTAGTCATTACGATTGTTCTGAGTGTAATTACTCTAAATTGCTTTTCGATGCTAAGCTAACTTTTTTTAAATAGTGAATAATGTTGGAATATATCAAAAATTTAGGAAGTAAACCAGATAGCATATACAAAACACTATTATAGCGTGTTTATAAATGAATGGTGCGATTTTAAAAATTAGTAATAAATCTGTTTATTACATTATATGGGCGAACCTTACAACATAAGTAGTGGAACTGTCTAAGTTTCTAATGCATTAATCACAATCCTTCGATGTGTACCTTTGGTCACACATCTATATGATAATCAAATTCTTCCCATACTCGGTGTAGATCGTCTGCAGTGCTTGAGTTATCCGATCACAAACTTCCTCAAAGGACACGAGCATTGACGGTACATAAACTCTGTCTTTAACAAACCTCCAAAGAGAGAAATCGCATTGTGTTAAATTCGATTCTTCTGTATCTCATAGTCATAGAATTGTAGCGCCTGCTGCTGGAACCACATTTCAACATCGTTCTTGATCTCTTCGTCGTCGTGAAAGTGTTGTCCAGCAAGAAGTTTCTTCAGGTGTATCCTTAAACGGTAGCAAATGCTTTTTGAGTCATTGAGCGTTTATCTTGTGCTTTGAGAAAACGTATGACGGAGCCCACTTCACATTTGGCGGTAGTCTGGATCGACGCAGCCATTGTAAACACGTGCTGCTCACACTAGATTCCAGGTAGCAATGAGGAATAAGCGCGAGATTTAAACGGAAGGCTGATAGTGGAAGCCAGTATAGCCAAATTACGTACGAAAATATCACTTATCTTCCTATGGCGAGACGTTAGGGTTTTTTTTTTTTTTTTTTTTTTTTGTTATTTGTAGGTCAGTTGGAGTCGTTGTAGGACATAAAACGAACACAAAGATTAGTAGTAATCTACTACTATACGTAAAACTAAAACTGAGGTGAACATGTGATTGTGATAAGTTTCTTGTTCTTTAACTGCTAGTACTTAATCCATATAAAGTTACCTAAATGTGGTAATTTTGGTCCAAAGGTGAGAACAAATGAAGTATATGTAAACTATGTAAATGAACCATAATTGCTTAGCTCTAAAGTTGATTGAAGATAGGGTTGCCACATTTCTCCATTGTAAATACAGAACGCGCTTAAAAAAAAAAAAAAAAAAAAAAAAAATGAAACTTATACTGTAGTCATGCACTATAAGGAAATTTATATCACATTTGAAATTATGTCTGCTGTTACTCAGTATTGAAAATGTTTCACATCTGCGTCATACACTACTCTTTAAAAAAATGAATGCTAAAAACGGCTGAGGAGTGCAAAAGGATGATACTTCACTCTTTCTCAAGTGCGATTTCAGAATTCTAGTTCAAGATGGAGATTAATTAAGATAAAATAATAATCAAGGGGAATGTAATGTTACAGTTCTTCCATAAAGCCAGCATAGTGAGAATACCTTGTTTAGCATGGCTTTAAAAATGAAACTATCAGCAGTCCTACTAGTTAGCAAATACAGGACAATCCTTTATATACAAGGCGTCTAGTAGAGGTCTGCACGGGTCGGAATTTTTAGCCCGGCCCCGGCCCCGCCCGGGCCGTCAATTTATAATGTGAGGCCCGACCCGAGTCCGAAATATGTTTTAGCATTTAGGCCGTGCCCGGCCCGAACTCGTGTTATAATCAAATGGGCCCGAAATAAGCCCGAATTATAGAATTAGCTAAATATTCTATTTTTATTTACAACAAATAGAAGTTTAATTTTGCAGTTGTGCTTTAAAAGTTCTTCAGAAAGAACGGTGCAATAAATATCATTGTACAGTATATTTACATAGTTAGGTCCGAAAAGGCCCGAGAAATATGGTTGTATATTTAAAAATTTATAGCCCGAGCCCGGCCTGGGCCCGAAGTGATATATGTTTTGTAGGCCCGAGTCCGGCCCGCGGGCTCGGCCCGAGCCCGTGCAGACCTCTAACGTCTGCTAACCCTAATTCAAGGTAAGAATAATAATACAATAGTATAAAACTGTTGAATTATTTTTTTATTATTATTGTAATGTTCACAATTATATATTGTACATGGTGAGAAATGTCAGTATACAGCAAATGATGAATATAGTTAAGCGTGTTCGTATTTTCGGTGACCTTAGATTTTTTAATTTATTTTTTAAAAGTTACCAGGTAATTGTATTCCCTAATTGACGTTGGAAGCACTACGTACTTATTAAAACAATTGAAAACTTACGTTGCTATTGAAACAAAATTGTTTAATTTTTGCTCTGTGTTCTTTTTCAGTCTTGTAATTAAACGTGGCGTTTTGTTTCTCTCTCTGATTAAAAATAGTTGAATAACAAATCAATTCTGAATTCTGCGAGCTGTTTTAAAACTTCTGAATTATAATGATTTTTAATATTTTTTGTTTCATAAAATAAAACATCTTTGTTCTTATTGTTTTTATTTGACATCAATATTTTCTTTTGTTATTGTTTCATTAACTGATTACTTGTTCCATACCTTGTTACAAAATCATAATTTAGTGTACAGTATGTATTTATCTTGTGTGTTTCCCTTGAATCTAAACATGGTTTCGTATGCATTGTTAGTCATTGTAGAAAGAAGTTTATGTGTTGTTTATACATTTATCTTACTTTTTATGCCCTATTTGCTTGCACCTCAGGAAAGTTTTCAACATTGATGGAAAAGCATTGTGAAGTCCATCTGAAAATGCTGTGTCGTTTTCTTAAGAAAATATAAATGAAATGTCAGATGTAATACGTGCTTGTGGTTTTAAATATGAAAGGCAAGGCAGCACATTTGGTTACTGCATTGTTAGGAACTATTTGGATCTCGTTTCTAATCGATTCGCAACGAAACCATTGTTCTTTCCCCATGAACTGATGCAGCATATTTTGGTTAAGATTTCAATACTTTATGTGGCTCTAACTATATGATTATCGAGCGTCATTAACTTGTTCCGCCACCAATGAATTTCAAGATGGTTTCTTTTGCATCGTTTTGTGCGCGTTTTGTGCCGATTTGTGCGCCTATTCCCACGTTTTGTGCGCCACCGGAAGTGGGTCAAAACGGGCCTCCAAATATGGCGGAACAAGTTAATGCTGTTCCGCCACCAACGAATTTTGAGGTCATTCCCATCACATCGTTTTGTGCGTGTTTTGTGCCGTTTTGTGCGCCTATTTCCACGTTTTGTGCGCCATCGGAAGTGGGTCAAAATGGGCCTCCAAGGTGGGGCAAAAGTGACCCACTGTTCCGCCACTAACGAATTTCGAGATGGTTTCTTTTGCATCGTTTTGTGCGCGTTTTGTGCCGTTTTGTGCGCCTATTCCCACGTTTTGTGCGCCACTGGAAGTGGGTCAAAACAGGCTTCCAAATATGGCGGAACAAGTTAATGCTGTTCCGCCACCAACGAATTTTGAGGTCATTCCCATCACATCGTTTTGTGCATGTTTTGTGCCGTTTTGTGCGCCTATTTCCACGTTTTGTGCGCCATCGGAAGTGGGTCAAAATGGGCCTCCAAGGTGGGGCAAAAGTGACCCACTGTTCCGCCACTAACGAATTTCGAGATGGTTTCTTTTGCATCGTTTTGTGCGCGTTTTGTGCCGTTTTGTGCGTCTATTCCCACGTTTTGTGCGCCATTGGAAGTGGGTCAAAAAGGGCTTCCAAGGTGGGGCAAAAGTGACCCAATGTTCCGGCACCAAAGAATTTCGAGATGGTTTCTTTTGCATCGTTTTGTGCGCGTTTTGTGCCGTTTTGTGCGCCTATTCCCAAGTTTTGTGCGCCATCGGAAGTGGGTCAAAATGGGCCTCCAAGGTGGGGCAAAAGTGACCCACTGTTCCGACACTAACGAATTTCGAGATGGTTTCTTTTGCATCGTTTTGTGCGCGTTTTGTGCCGTTTTATGCGCCTATTCCCACGTTTTGTGCGCCATCGGAAGTGGGTCAAAATGGGCTTCCAAAGTGGGGCAAAAGTGACCCACTGTTCCGCCACCAATGAATTTCGAGATGGTTTCTCTTGCATCGTTTTGTGCGCGTTTTGTGCCGTTTTGTGCGCTTATTCCCACGTTTTCTGCGCCATCGGAAGTGGGTCAAAATGGGCCTCCAAGGTGGGGCAAAAGTGACCCACTGCTCCGCCACTAATGAATTTCAAGATGGTTTCTTTTGCATCGTTTTGTGCGCGTTTTGTGCCGATTTGTGCGCCTATTCCCACGTTTTGTGCGCCACCGGAAGTGGGTCAAAACGGGCCTTCAAATATGGCGGAACAAGTTAATGCTGTTCCGCCACCAACGAGTTTTGAGGTCATTCCCATCACACCGTTTTGTGCGTGTTTTGTGCCGATTTGTGCGCCTATTCCCACGTTTTGTGCGCCACTGGAAGTGGGTCAAAACGGGCCTCCAAATATGGCGGAACAAGTTAATGCTGTTCCGCCACCAACGAATTTTGAGGTCATTCCCATCACATCGTTGTGTGCGTGTTTTGTGCCGTTTTGTGCGCCTATTTCCACGTTTTGTGCGCCATCGGAAGTGGGTCAAAATGGGCCTCCAAGGCGGGGCAAAAGTGACCCACTGTTCCGCCACTAACGAATTTCAAGATGGTTTCTTTTGCATCGTTTTGTGCGCGTTTTGTGCGCCTATTCCCACGTTTTGTGCGCCACCGGAAGTGGGTCAAAACGGGCCTCCAAGTATGGCGGAACAAGTTAATGCTGTTCCGCCACCAACGAATTTTGAGGTCATTCCCATCACATCGTTTTGTGCGTGCTTTGTGCCGTTTTGTGCGCCTATTTCCACGTTTTGTGCGCCATCGAAAGTGGGTCAAAATGGGCCTCCAAGGTGGGGCAAAAGTGACCCACTGTTCCGCCACCAATGAATTTCGAAATGGTTTCTTTTGCATCGTTTTGTGCGCGTTTTGTGCCGTTTTGTGCGCCTATTCCCACGTTTTGTGCGCCATCGGAAGTGGGTCAAAATGGGCCTCCAAGGTGGGGCAAAAGTGACCCACTGTTCCGCCACTAACGAATTTCGAGATGGTTTCTTTTGCATCGTTTTGTGCACGTTTTATGCCGTTTTGTGCGCCATTGGAAGTGGGTCAAAATGGGCCTCCAAGGTGGGGCAAAAGTGACCCACTGTTCCGCCACTAACGAATTTCGAGATGGTTTTTTTTGCATCGTTTTATGCGCGTTTTGTGCCGTTTTGTGCGCCTATTCCCACGTTTTGTGCGCCATCGGAAGTGGGTCAAAATGGGCCTCCAAGGTGGGGCAAAAGTGACCCACTGTTCCGCAACCAATGAATTTCGAGATGGTTTCTTTTGCATCCTTTTGTGCGCGTTTTGTGCCGTTTTGTGCGCCAATTCCCACGTTTTGTGTGCCATCGGAAGTGGGTCAAAATGGGCCCCAAGGTGGGGCAAAAGTGACCCACTGTTCCGCCACCAATGAATTTCAAGATGGTTTCTTCTGCTAAGTTTCGTGCGCGTTTTGTGCCGATTTGTGAGCATGTTTGCACGTTTTGTGCTCCGCCGGAAGTGGGTCAAAATGGGCCTCCAAGGATGGGCAAAAGTGACCCACTGTTCCGCTACTAACGAATTTCGAGATGGTTTCTTTTGCATCGTTTTGTGCACGTTTTATGCCGTTTTGTGCGCCATTGGAAGTGGGTCAAAATGGGCCTCCAAGGTGGGGCAAAAGTGACCCACTGTTCCGCCACTAACGAATTTCGAGATGGTTTTTTTTGCATCGTTTTATGCGCGTTTTGTGCCGTTTTGTGCGCCTATTCCCACGTTTTGTGCGCCATCGGAAGTGGGTCAAAATGGGCCTCCAAGGTGGGGCAAAAGTGACCCACTGTTCCGCAACCAATGAATTTCGAGATGGTTTCTTTTGCATCCTTTTGTGCGCGTTTTGTGCCGTTTTGTGCGCCTATTCCCACGTTTTGTGCGCCATCGGAAGTGGGTCAAAATGGGCCTCCAAGGTGGGGCAAAAGTGACCCACTGTTCCGCCACCAATAAATTTCGAGATGATTTCTTTTGCATCGTTTTGTGCGCCAATTTCCACGTTTTGTGTGCCATCGGAAGTGGGTCAAACTGGGCCTCCAAGGTGGGGCAAAAGTGACCCACTGTTCCGCCACTAACGAATTTCGAGATGGTTTCCTTTGCAATGTTTTGTGCGCGTTTTGTGCCGATTTGTACGCCTATTCCCACGTTTTGTGCGCCACCGGAAGTGGGTCAAAACGGGCCTTCAAATATAGCGGAACAAGTTAATGCTGTTCCGCCACCAACGAGTTTTGAGGTCATTCCCATCACACCGTTTTGTGCGTGTTTTGTGCCGATTTGTGCGCCTATTCCCACGTTTTGTGCGCCACCGGAAGTGGGTCAAAACGGGCCTCCAAATATGGCGGAACAAGTTAATGCTGTTCCGCCACCAACGAATTTTGAGGTCATTCCCATCACATCGTTGTGTGCGTGTTTTGTGCCGTTTTGTGCGCCTATTTCCACGTTTTGTGCGCCATCGGAAGTGGGTCAAAATGGGCCTCCAAGGTGGGGCAAAAGTGACCCACTGTTCCGCCACTAACGAATTTCAAGATGGTTTCTTTTGCATCGTTTTGTGCGCGCTTTGTGCCGTTTTGTGCGCCTATTCCCACGTTTTGTGCGCCACCGGAAGTGGGTCAAAACGGGCCTCCAAATATGGCGGAACAAGTTAATGCTGTTCCGCCACCAACGAATTTTGAGGTCATTCCCATCACATCGTTTTGTTCGTGTTTTGTGCCGTTTTGTGCGCCTATTTCCACGTTTTGTGCGCCATCGGAAGTGGGTCAAAATGGGCCTCCAAGGTGGGGCAAAAGTGACCCACTGTTCCGCCACCAATGAATTTCGAGATGGTTTCTTTTGCATCGTTTTGTGCGCGTTTTGTGCCGTTTTGTGCGCCTATTCCCACGTTTTGTGCGCCATCAGAAGTGGGTCAAAATGTTCCTCCAAGGTGGGGCAAAAGTGACCCACTGTTCCGCCACTAACGAATTTCGAGATGGTTTCTTTTGCATCGTTTTGTGCACGTTTTATGCCGTTTTGTGCGCCTGTTCCCACGTTTTGTGCGCCATTGGAAGTGGGTAAAAATGTGCCTCCAAGGTGGGGCAAAAGTGACCCACTGTTCCGCCACTAACGAATTTCGAGATGGTTTCTTTTGCATCGTTTTATGCGCGTTTTGTGCCGTTTTGTGCGCCTATTCCCACGTTTTGTGCGCCATCGGAAGTGGGTCAAAATGGGCCTCCAAGGTGGGGCAAAAGTAACCCACTGTTCCGCCACCAATGAATTTCGAGATGGTTTCTTTTGCATCGTTTTGTGCGCGTTTTGTGCCGTTTTGTGCGGCTATTCCCAAGTTTTGTGCGCCGCCGGAAGTGGGTCAAATCGGGCCTCCAAGGTGGGGCAAAAGTGACCCACTGTTCCGCCACCAATGAATTTCGAGATGGTTTCTTTTGCATCGTTTTGTGCGCGTTTTGTGCCGTTTTGTGCGCCAATTCCCACGTTTTGTGTGCCATCGGAAGTGGGTCAAAATGGGCCTCCAAGGTGGGGCAAAAGTGACCCACTGTTCCGCCACCAATGAATTTCAAGATGGTTTCTTCTGCTTCGTTTTGTGCCGATTTGTGAGCCTGTTTGCACGTTTTGTGCTCCGCCGGAAGTGGGTCAAAACGGGCCTCCAAGGTGGGGCAAAAGTGACCCACTGTTCCGCCACCAATGAATTTCGAGATGGTTTCTTTTGCATCGTTTTGTGCGCGTTTTGTGCCGTTTTGTGCGCCAATTCCCACGTTTTGTGTGCCATCGGAAGTGGGTCAAAATGGGCCTCCAAGGTGGGGCAAAAGTGACCCACTGTTCCGCCACCAATAAATTTCGAGATGGTTTCTTTTGCATCGTTTTGTGCGCCAATTCCCACGTTTTGTGTGCCATCGGAAGTGGGTCAAAATGGGCCTCCAAGGTGGGGCAAAAGTGACCCACTGTTCCGCCACTAACGAATTTCGAGATGGTTTCCTTTGCATCGTTTTGCGCGCGTTTTGTGCCGTTTTGTGCGCCTATTCCCACGTTTTGTGCGACATCGGAAGTGGGTCAAAATGGGCCTCCAATGTGGGGCAAAAGTGACCCACTGTTCCGCCACCAATGAATTTCGAGATGGTTTCTTTTGCATCGTTTTGTGCGCGTTTTGTGCCGTTTTGTGCGCCTATTCCCACGTTTTGTGCGACACCGGAAGTGGGTCAAAATGGGTTTCCAAGGTGGGGCAAAAGTGACCCACTGTTCCGCCACCAATGAATTTCGAGATGGTTTCTTTTGCATCGTTTTGTGCGATTTTTTGCCGTTTTGTGCGCCAATTCCCACGTTTTGTGTGCCATCGGAAGTGGGTCAAAATGGGCCTCCAAGGTGGGGCAAAAGTGACCCACTGTTCCGTCACCAATGAATTTCAAAATGGTTTCTTCTGCTTCGTTTTTTGCGCATTTTGTGCCGTTTTGTGCGCCTATTTGCACGTTTTGTGCACCGCCGGAAGTGGGTCAAAATGGGCCTCCAAGGTGGGGCAAAAGTGACCCACTGTTCCGCCACTAACGAATTTCGAGATGGTTTCTTTTGCATCGTTTTGTGCGCGTTTTGTGCCGTTTTGTGCGCCTATTCCTACGTTTTGTGCGCCACCGGAAGTGGGTCAAAACGGGCCTCCAAGGTGGGGCAAATGTGACCCACTGTTCCCCCAGCAATGAATTTCGAGGTGGTCTCTTTTGTTTCGTTTTGTGTGCGTTTCGTGCCGTTTTGTGCGCCTATTCCTACGTTTTGTGCGCCATCGGAAGTGGGTCAAAATGGGCCTGCAAATATGGCGGAAGAAGTTTATGTGTTCCGCCACAAACGAATTTTGAGGTCATTCCCATCACATCGTTTTGTGCGTGTTTTTTGCCGTTTTGTGCGTTTATTTCCACGTTTTGTGCGCCATCGGAAGTGGGTCAAAATGGGCCTCCAAGGTGGGGCAAAAGTGACCCACTGTTCCGCCACCAATGAATTTCGAACTGGTTTCTTTTGAATCGTTTTGTGCGCGTTTTGTGCACCTATTCCCTTGTTTTGTGCGCCACCGGAAGTGGGTCAAAACGGGCCTACAATAATGGTGGAAAAAGTTAATGCTGTTCCGCCACCAAAGAATTTTGAGGTGATTACCATCACATCGTTTTGTGCGTGTTTTGTGCCGTTTTGTGCGCCTATTCCCACGTTTTGTGCGCCATCGGAAGTGGGTCAAAACGGGCTTCCAAGGTGGGGCAAAAGTGACCAACGTTCCGGCACCAATGAACTTCGAGATGTTTTTTGCATCGTTTTGTGCGCGTTTTTTGCCGTTTTGTTCGCCTATTCCCAAGTTTTGTGCGCCACCGGGAGTGGGTCAAAACGGGTCTACAAATATGGTGGAAAAAGTTAATGCTGTTCCGCCACCAAAGAATTTGGAGGTCATTTCCATCACATCGTTTTGTGCGTGTTTTGTGCCGTTTTGTGCGCCTATTCCTATGTTTTGTGCGCCATCGGAAGTGGGTCAAAACGGTCCTCCAAATATGGCGGAACAAGTTAATGCTGTTCCGCCACCAACTAATTTTGACGTCGTTTCCGTCACATCGCTTTGTGTGTGTTTGTGGCGTTTTGTGCGCCATCGGAAGTTGGTCAAAATGGGCCTCCAATGGGGACAAAAATGACCCACTGTTCTGCTAATATCAATTTTCGAGCTTCTTCCTTTCGCATCGTTTTGTTCCTGTTTTGTGCCGTCTTATGCGCCTATTTACACGTTATCTGCGTCACCGGAAGTGGTTCAAAATGGGCGTACGATAATGGGGGAACAACTTAATTCTGCTCCGCCATCAACGTATTTTGAGGTCGTTTCCATCACATCGTTTTGTGTGTGTTCTGTGCCGTTTTGTGCGCCTATTCCCATGTTTTGTGCGTCACCCGAAGTGTGTCGAAATGGGCCTACAAATATAGCGCAACAAGTTAATTCTGTTCCGGCACCAACGAATTTTGAGGTCGTTTCCATCACATCGTTTTACTATTTGTAAATATCGGAATTCTTATAGAATGGCTTAATCACTGATCACTGTAGAACAACAATGGTAATAGATGGCAAGATGCGTTTTTCTACAATCGATTAATTGTCTCTGCGGGCATGCACATAACGTGGAAATAGGCGCACAAACCTCACAAAACACACAAAACGACGTGATGGAAACGACCTCAAAATACGTTGATGGCGGAGCAGCATTAACTTGTTCCCCCATATTTGTACGCCCATTTTGAACCACTTCCGGTGACGATGATAACGTGAAAATAGGCGCATAGGACGGCACAAAACGATGCGAAAGGAAGAAGCTCGAAAATTGATATTGGCAGAACAGTGGATCATTTTCGTCCCCCCTTGGGGACCCATTTTGACCCACTTGCGGTGACGCACGAAACGAAGAAATAGGCGCGCAAAACAGGCACTATACGATGCGAAGCAAACAACCTCGAAGTCTGATATTGGGAGAACAGGGGTGATTTTTGACGAAGTTTTTTATCCCCATTTCAACCCACTTCCGGTGACGCACAAAACATGGAAATAGAAAATGAAATGAAATTAGTCCTAGTTTTACGTCCCATGGTTCTGCCGGTTAAGCTAAAGAAGGCGGTTATTATGAGAAATAAATGAAATGGTGGAATGAAGATAGTGGGAGAAAACGTGGAGAACCCCGAGGAAACCCATGCACACGGCTTGTCCACAAAAAAGTTCACTTCGTGGGAGCAGAGTTTGAACCCACGACACCATGCACCAGAGGTGAACGCTCTACCACTGAGTCACCGCGGCCCAACATGAAAATAGGCTCACATACAGACCAAAACAAACACTGAACGATAGGAAACAAACTGGGAATTTGATATTGCAGAAGAGTGTCATTTTCGTTCCACATTTAAGGCCCAAAAACAGGCGCACGAAACGACTGAAAACACGAACAAATCGATGTGATGGAAACGACTTCAAAATTCGTTGTTGGCAGAACTTATTACGCCATATTTCTAGCTCGATTTTGACCCACTTCCGATGACGAACAAAATGTAGAAATAGGCGCAAAAAGCCTCACAAAACACGCACAAAACGATAGTAAAGAGACCACCTCTAAATTCGTTGGTGGCGGAACAGTGGGTCACTTTCTTACAGCTCCGTTAACTTGTTACCCCACTTTTAAAATTTACTCACAAAAGAATGTAAAAGTTTTGTACTAGTTTTGTACCGTTTTGTACCACCAATAAAAAGTTTTGTACCACGTCCATTAACCAGTAATGGACGATTCAAAGTGGGGGAACAAGTTAACGCTTGTTCCCCCACCATGACGAATTTTCCCGAAAATAGTGGCAAAATTTTGTACTAGTTTTGTACCGTTTTGTACCACCAATAGAAAGTTTTGTACCACGTCCATTAGCCAGTAATGGACGATTTAAAGTCTGGACCTAGCGTTAACTTGTTCCCACACCATAACGAATTTTCCCGAAAATAGTGGCGAAGTTTTGTACTAGTTTTGTACCGTTTTGTACCACCAATAAAAAGTTTTGTACCACATCCATTAGCCAGTAATGGACGATTTAAATTCCGGAAGTAGCGTTAACTTGTTTCCCCACCATAACGAATTTTCCCGAAAATAGTGACAAAGTTTTGTACTAGTTTTGTACCGTTTTCTACCACCAATAAAAACTTTTGTACCACGTCCATTAGCCAGTAATGGACGATTTAATGTCTGCACCCAGCGTTAACTTGTTTCCCAAAATAACGAATTTTCTCGAAAATAATGTCAAAGTTTTGTATTAGTTTTGTACCACCAATAAAAAGTTTTGTACCACGTCCATTAGCCAGTAATGGACAATTTAAAGTCAGGACCTAGCGTTAACTTGTTCCCCCACCATAACGAATTTTCCCGAAAATCGTGTCAAAGTTTTGTACTAGTTTTGTACCGTTTTGTACCTCCAAAAAAACTTTTGTACCACCTCCATTAGCCAGTAATGGACGAGTTAATGTCTTCACCCAGCGTTCCTCCACCTTAACGAATTTTTTCAAAGTTTTTTCCTATATGGTACTATTAACAAAAATGTTGTACTCCATCATTAGACATTAATGGACGATTGAATGTCTGGAACCACTATTAGCTTCAGGTCGGTCAAGATGGAGTTCTACATCGCCATTTACAAAAATAATTTATACCAGAGATTTTTACTAGTTTTGTAATGTTTTGTACCAACAATAAAAAGTTTTGTATCAGTCCCAAAATATCCCAAATTTCAGATTTTAGTGTGGAACTCCAACTTGACCTCTGAGTTCTACATTCGCCGATTTGCATCAAAGTGGCTTCATTACATAAAGAAAGTTTTGTACGGTTTTGTACCAACAATAAAAAGTTTTGTACCAGTCCCAAAATGTCCCAAATTCAAAATTCTTATTTTTTGATACAGAAACAAATCTCAGTCCCATAAAGACATATATCAATGATAATGGTATCATTAGATAAAGAAATTTTGTACTGTTTTATACGAACAATAAAAAGTTTTGTATCTGTCCCCAAATGTCCCAAATTCCACATTCTAATGCGGAATACTAAGGTCAAGTTGAAGTTACACATAGCCCGATTTCTTTCAAAATCGTCTCATTAGGTAAAGAAAGTTTTGTACTGTTTTGTACCAACAATAGAAAGTTTTGTATCTGTCCCAAATTTCATCTTCTAATGTGAAATGCCAACAGCCATCTCAGTTTTCTAAATAAGAATTTAGGAATAAAAGTTTTACCAGACCTTTGTACTAGTTTTGTACTGTTCTCTACCAACAGTAAAAAGTTCTGTACCAGTCCCAATTTTTAGAGTTTAGTGAGGAACTCCAACTTGACCGCTTAGTTCTACATTTCCCGATTTGGATTAAAGTGGCCTCATTACATAAAGAAAGTTTTGTACTGTGTTTGTACCAACAATAAAAAGTTTTGTACCTTTCCCCAAATGTCCCAAATTCCATCTTCTAATGCGGAACACTAAGGTCAAGACAGAGTTCCACATACCCCGATTTCTTTCGAAATTGTCTCATTAGATAAAGGAAGCCTTAATTTCGGACATTTTGGGGTTGGTACAAAACTTTTTATTGTTGGTATAAAACAGTACAAAACTTTATTTAATGACGTCACTTTAATGCAAATCGCAAATGTGGAACTCAGAGGTGAAGTTGGAGTTCCACACTAAAATCTAAAATTTGGGACATTCTGGGACAGCTACAAAACTTTTGTTGTTCGTACAAAACAGTACAAAATGAGTACAAAACTCTGGTACAACTTTTATTTGTAAATTCATATTTAGAAAACTGAGATGGCTGTTGGCGTTTCACGTTAGAAGATGAAATTTGCGACATTTTGGGACAGATACAAAACTTTCTGTTGTTGGTACGAAACAGTACAAAACTTTCTTTATCTAATGAGACGATTTTGATAGAAATCGGGCTATGTGGAACTCCAACTTGACCTTAGTGTTCCGCATTAGAATGTGGAATTTGGGACATTTGGGGACAGGTACAAAAAAAAACTTTTTATTGTTGGTACAAAACAGTACAAAACTTTCTTTATCTAATGAGACCATTATCATTGATATAAATGTTTATGGGACTGAGATTTGTTTGTGTCGCAAATTAGAAGTTTGAATTTGGGACTTTTGGGACTGGTACAAACATTTTTATTCTTGGTACAAAACAGTACATCACTTTCTTTATGTAATGATGGCACATTGATGCAAATCGGCGAATATAGAACTCAGAGGTCAAGTTCGAGTTCCACAATAAAATCTAAAATTTGGGACATTTGGGGACAGGTACAAAACTTTTTATTGTTGGTACAAAACTAGTACAAAACTTTGATATTATTTTCGAGAAAATTCGTTATGGTGGGGAACAAGTTAGCGCTGGGTTCAGACATTAAATCGTCCATTAGTGGCTAATAGAGGTGGTACAAACTTTTTGTTGGTGATACAAAACGGTACAAAACTAGTACAAAACTTTGACACTATTTTCGGGAAAATTTGCTATGGTGGAGGAACAAGTTAACGCTAGGTCCAGACTTTAAATCGTCCATTACTGGCTAATGGAGGTGGTACAAAACGTTTTATTGGTGGTAAAAAACGGTAAAAAACTAGTACAAAACTTTGACCCTATTTTCAGGAAAAATCGTTATGGTGGGGAAACAAGTTAACGCTAGGTCCAGACTTTAAATCGTCCATTACTGGCTAATGGAGGTGGTGCAAAACTTTTTATTGGTGGTAGAAAGCGGTACAAAACTAGTACAAAACTTTGACCCTATCTTGAGGAAAAATCGTTATGGTGGGGAAACAAGTTAACGCTAGGTCTAGACTTTTAATCGTCCATTACTGGCTAATGGGTGTGGTACAAAACTTTTTATTAGTGGTACAAAACGGTACAAAACCAGTACAAAACTTTGCCACTATTTTCGGGAAAAATCGTTATGGTGGGGGAACAAGTTAACGCTAGGTCCTGAATTTAAATCGTCCATTACTGGCTAATGGAGGTGGTACAAAACTTTTTATTGGTGGTACAAAACGGTGCAAAACTAGCATAAAACTTTGCCAATATTTTTAGGAATATTCGTTTTGTTGGGGGAACAAGTTAATGCTAGGTCCAAACTTTAAATCCTCCATTACTGGCTAATGGACGTAGTACAAAACTTTTTATTTGTGGTACAAAACTAGCAAATGCTTTGTAATTATTTTCCAGAAAATTCGTTATGGTGGGGAACAAGGTAACGCTGGGTGCAGACATTAAATCGTTCATTACTGGCTAATGGAGGTGGTACGAAACTTTTTATTGGTGGTACAAAACTAGTACAAAACTTTGAAATTATTTTCGAGAAAGTTCCTTATGCTGGGGGAACAAGTTAACGGTGGGCCCAGATGGATGGATGTGGCTAATGGATGTGGTATAAAACATTTTGTTGGTGGTACAAAACGGTACAAAACTAGTACAAAACTTTGACACTATTTTCAGGAAAATTCGTTATGGTGGGGGAACAAGTTAACGATAGGTCCAGACTTTAAATCGTCCATTACTGGCTAATGGATGTGGTACAAAAGTTTTCATTGGTGGTAGAAAACGGTACAAAACTAGTACAAAACTTTGCCACTATTTTCGGGAAAATTCGTTATGGTGGGGGAACACGTTAACGCTAGGTCCTGACTTTAAATTATCCATTACTGGCTAATGGACGTGGTACAAAACTTTTTATTGGTGGTACAAACCGGTACAAAACTAGTACAAAACTTTGCCACTATTTTCGGAAAAATTCGTTATGGTGTGGGAACAGGTTAACGTTAGGTCCAGACTTTAAATCGTCCATTACTGGCTAATGGATGTGGTACAAAACTTTTTATTGGTGGTACAAAACGGTACAAAAGTAGTACAAAACTTTGACACTATTTTCAGGAAAAATCGTTATGGTGGGGGAACATGTTAACGCTGAGCCCAGACATTAAATCGTCAATTACTGGCTAATGGATGTAGTACAAAACTTTTTATTGGTGGTACAAAACGGCACAAAACTAGTACAGAACTTTGACACTATTTTCGGGAAATTTCGTTATGGTGGGGGTACAGGCGTTAACTTGTTCCCCACTTTGAATTGTCCATTACTGGTTAATGGACATGGTACAAAACTTTTTATTGGTGGTACAAAACGGTACAAAACTAGTACAAAACTTTGGCATTCTTTTCTGAGTAAATTTTAAAAGTGGGGGAACAAGTTAACGGGGCCCTTTCTTACCACTTTTGAGGCCCATTTTGAAACACTTCCGATGGCGCACAAAACGTGAAAATAGGACGGCAAAACGGCACAAAACACGCAAAGATAATGTGATAGGAACAACTTCAGAATTAACTTCTTCCGCCAAAATTGTAGACCCATTTTGACCCACTTCGGATGACGCACAAAACTGCACAAAATACGCACAAAACGATGTGATGGAAACTAACTCAAAATGGTGGCGCAACAGAAATAACTTGATCCGAATTATTTGTAGGCCCATTTTGACCCACTTACGATGGCGAACAAAACGTGAGAATAAGCACGCAAAAAAGCACAAAACACGCACAAAACGATGGAAAACAAGCCATCTCGAAATTCGTTGTTGGCGGAACAGTGGGTCAATTTTGCTCCACCATGGAGGCCCATTTTAACCCACTTTCGATCGCGCACAAATCGTGGAATTAGGCGCACAAAACGGCACAAAACGATGTGATGGGAATGACTTCAAGATTCGTTGGTGGCGGAACAGCATTAACTTGTTCCGCCATATTTGTAGTCCCGTTTTGACCCACTTCCTGTGGCGCACAAAACGTGGGAATAAGCGCACAAAACCTCACAAAACGCGCTCAAAACGATGCAAAAGAAACCATCTCGAAATTCATTGGTGGCGGAACATTGGGTCACTTTTGCCCCACCTTGGAGGCCCATTTTGACCCACTTCCGATGGCACACAAAACGTGGGAATTGGCGCACAAAACGGCACAAAACGCAAACAAAACGATGCAAAAGAAACCGTCTCGAAATTCATTGGTGGCGGAACATTGGGTCACTTTTGCCCCACCTTGGAAGCCCATTTTGCCCCACTTCCGATGGCGCACAAAACGTGGGAATAGGCGCACAAAACGGCACAAAACGCGCACAAATCGTTCCAAAGAAACCATCTCGAAATTCGTTAGTGGCGGAACAGTGGGTCACTTTTGCCCCACCTTGGAGGCCCATTTCGACCCACTTCCGTTGGCGCACAAAACGTGGGAATAGGCGCACAAAACGGCACAAATAGCGCACAAAACGATGCAAAAGAAACCATCTCGAAATTCATTGGTGGCGTAAGAGTGGGTCAATTTTTCCCCACGTTGGAGGCTCATTTTGACCCACTTCCGATGGCGCACAAAACGTGGGAATAGGCGCACAAAACGGCACAAAACGCGCACAAAACGATGCAAAAGAAACCATCTCGAAATACATTGGTGGCGGAACAGTGGGTCACTTTTGCCCCACTTTGGAAGCCTATTTTGACCCACTTCCGATGGCGCACAAAACGTGCAAATAGGCGCACAAAACGGCACAAAACGAAGCACAAGAAACCATCTCGAAATTCATTGGTGGCGGAACAGTGGGTTACTTTTGCCCCACATTCGAGGCCCGTTTTGACCCACTTCCGGCGGCGCTCAAAACGTGGGAATAGGCGCACAAAACGGCACAAAACGCGCACAAAACGATGCAAAACAATCCATCTCGAAATTCATTGGTGGCGGAACCGTGGGTCACTTTTGCCCCACCTTGGAGGACCATTTTGACTCACTTCCGGCGGCGCACAAAACGTGCAAATAGGCGCACAAAACGCGCACAAAACGAAGCAGAAGAAACCATCTCGAAATTCATTGGTGGTAGAACAGTGGGTCACTTTTGCCCCACCTTGGAGGCCCATTTTGACCCACTTCCGATGGCACACAAAACGTGGGAATAGGCGCACAAAACGGCACAAAACGCAAACAAAACGATGCAAAAGAAACCGTCTCGAAATTCATTGGTGGCGGAACATTGGGTCACTTTTGCCCCACCTTGGAAGCCCATTTTGCCCCACTTCCGATGGCGCACAAAACGTGGGAATAGGCGCACAAAACGGCACAAAACGCGCACAAATCGTTCCAAAGAAACCATCTCGAAATTCGTTAGTGGCGGAACAGTGGGTCACTTTTGCCCCACCTTGGAGACCCATTTTGACACACTACCGATGGCGCACAAAACGTGGGAATAGGCGCACAAAACGGCACAAAACGCGCACAAAACGATGAAAAAAACATCTCGAAATTCATTGTTGGCGGAACAGTGGGTCACTTTTGCCCCACCTTGGAGGCACGTTTTGACCCACTTCCGGCGGCGCACAAAAGGTGCAAATAGGCGCACAAAACGGCACAAAACGCGCACAAAACGATGCAAAAGAAACCATCTCAAAATTCATTGGTGGCGGAACATTGGGTCACTTTTGCCCCACCTTGGAAGCCCATTTTGCCCCACTTCGGAATAGGCGCACAAAACGGCACAAAACGCGCACAAAACGAAGCAGAAGAAACCATCTCGAAATTCATTGGTGGCGGAACAGTGGGTCACTTTTGCCCCACCTTGGAGGCCCGTTTTGACCAACTTCCGATGGCGCATAAAACGTGGGAATAGGCGCACAAAACGGCACAAAACGCGCACAAAACGATGCAAAAGAAACCGTCTCGAAATTCATTGGTGGCGGAACATTGGGTCACTTTTGCCCCACCTTGGAAGCCCATTTTGCCCCACTTCCGATGGCGCACAAAACGTGGGAATAGGCGCACAAAACGGCACAAAACGCGCACAAATCGTTGCAAAAGAAACCATCTCGAAATTCGTTAGTGGCGGAACAGTGGGTCACTTTTGCCCCACATTGGAGGCCCATTTCGACCCACTTCCGTTGGCGCACAAAACGTGGGAATAGGCGCACAAAACGGCACAAATAGCGCACAAAACGATGCAAAAGAAACCATCTCGAAATTCATTGGTGGCGTAAGAGTGGGTCAATTTTTCCCCACGTTGGAGGCTCATTTTGACCCACTTCCGATGGCGCACAAAACGTGGGAATAGGCGCACAAAACGGCACAAAACGCGCACAAAACGATGCAAAAGAAACCATCTCGAAATACATTGGTGGCGGAACAGTGGGTCACTTTTGCCCCACTTTGGAAGCCTATTTTGACCCACTTCCGATGGCGCACAAAACGTGGGAATAGGCGCATAAAACGGCACAAAACGATGCAAAAGACACCATCTCGAAATTCGTTAGTGGCGGAACAGTGGGTCACTTTTGCCCCACCTTGGAGGCCCATTTTGACCCACTTCCGATGGCGCACAAAACGTGGGAATAGGCGCACATAACGGCACAAAACGCGCACAAAACGATGCAATAGAAACCATCTCGAAATTCATTGGTGGCGGAACAGTGGGTCACTTTTGCCCCACCCTGGAGGCCCATTTTGACCCACTTCCGATGTCGCACAAAACGTGGGAATAGGCGCACAAAACGGCACAAAACGCGCACAAAACGATGCAAAAGAAACCATCTCGAAATTCATTGGTGGCGTAACAGTGGGTCACTTTTGCCCCACCTTGGAGGCCCATTTTGACCCACTTCCGATGGCGCACAAAACGTGGAAATAGGCGCACAAAACGGCACAAAACACGCACAAAACGATGTGATGGGAATGACCTCAAAATTCGTTGGTGGCGGAACAGCATTAACTTGTTCCGCCATATTTGGAGGCCCGTTTTGACCCACTTCCGATGGCGCACAAAACGTGGGAATAGGCGAACAAAACGGCACAAAACGCGCATAAAACGATGCAAAAGAAACCATCACGAAATTCGTTAGTGGCGGAAGAGTGGGTCACTTTTGACCCACCTTGGAGGCCCATTTTGACCCACTTCCGATGGCGCACAAAACGTGGGAATAGGCGCACAAAACGATGCAAAAGAAACCATCTCGAAATTCGTTAGTGGCGGAACAGTGGGTCACTTTTGACCCACCTTGGAGGCCCATTTTGACCCACTTCCGATGGCGCACAAAACGTGGGAATAGGCGCACAAAACGGCACAAAACGCGCGCAAAACGATGCAAAAAATCTCGAAATTCATTGGTGCCGGAACAGTGGGTCATTTTTGCCCCACCTTGGAGGCCCGTTTTGACCCACTTCCGGCGGCGCACAAAACGTGGGAATAGCCGCACAAAAGGGCACAAAACGCGCACAAATCGATGCAAAAGAAACCATCTCGAAATTCGTTAGTGGCGGAAGAGTGGGTCACTTTTTCCCCACCTTGGAAGCCCATTTTGACCCACTTCCGATGCCGCACAAAACGTGGGAATAGGCGCACAAAACGGCACAAAACGCGCACAAAACAATGCAAAAGAAACCATCTCGAAATTCATTGGTGGCGGAACAGTGGGTCACTTTTGCCCCACTTTGGAGGCCCATTTTGACCCACTTCCGATGGGGCACAAAACGTGGGAATAGGCGCACAAAACGGCACAAAACGCGCACAAAACGATGCAAAGGAAACCATCTCGAAATTCGTTAGTGGCGGAACATTGGGTCACTTTTGCCCCACCTTGGAGGCCGATTTTGACAGACTTCCGATGGCGCACAAAACGTGGGAATAGGCGCACAAAACGGCACAAAACGCGCACAAAACGATGCAAAAGAAACCATCTCGAAATTCATTGGTGGCGGAACATTGGGTCACTTTTGCCCCACCTTGGAAGCCCATTTTGACCCACTTCCGATGGCGCACAAAACGTGAGAATAGGCGCACAAAACGGCACAAAACGCGCTCAAAACGATGCAAAAGAAACCATCTCGAAATTCGTTAGTGTCGGAACAGTGGGTCACTTTTGCCCCACTTTGGAGGCCCATTTTGACCCACTTCCGATGGCGCACAAAACGTGGGAATAGGCGCATAAAACGGCACAAAACGCGCACAAAACGATGCAAAAGAAACCATCTCGAAATTCATTGGTGGCGGAACAGTGGGTCACTTTTGCCCCACTTTGAAAGCCCATTTTGACCCACTTCCGATGGCGCACAAAACGTGGGAATAGGCGCATAAAACGGCACAAAACGATGCAAAAGACACCATCTCGAAATTCGTTAGTGGCGGAACAGTGGGTCACTTTTGCCCCACCTTGGAGGCCCATTTTGACCCACTTCCGATGGCGCACAAAACGTGGGAATAGGCGCACATAACGGCACAAAACGCGCACAAAACGATGCAAAAGAAACCATCTCGAAATTCATTGGTGGCGGAACAGTGGGTCACTTTTGCCCCACCTTGGAGGCCCATTTTGACCCACTTCCGATGTCGCACAAAACGTGGGAATAGGCGCACAAAACGGCACAAAACGCGCACAAAACGATGCAAAAGAAACCATCTCGAAATTCATTGGTGGCGTAACAGTGGGTCACTTTTGCCCCACCTTGGAGGCCCATTTTGACCCACTTCCGATGGCGCACAAAACGTGGAAATAGGCGCACAAAACGGCACAAAACACGCACAAAACGATGTGATGGGAATGACCTCAAAATTCGTTGGTGGCGGAACAGCATTAACTTGTTCCGCCATATTTGGAGGCCCGTTTTGACCCACTTCCGATGGCGCACAAAACGTGGGAATAGGCGAACAAAACGGCACAAAACGCGCATAAAACGATGCAAAAGAAACCATCACGAAATTCGTTAGTGGCGGAAGAGTGGGTCACTTTTGACCCACCTTGGAGGCCCATTTTGACCCACTTCCGATGGCGCACAAAACGTGGGAATAGGAGTACGAAACGGCACAAAACGCGCACAAAACGATGCAAAAGATACCATCTCGAAATTCGTTAGTGGCGGAATAGTTGGTCACTTTTGCCCCACTTTGGAGGCCCATTTTGACCCACTTCCGATGGCGCACAAAACGTGGAAATAGGCGCAAAAAACGGCACAAAACACGCACAAAACGATGTGATAGGAATGACCTCAAAATTCGTTGGTGGCGGAACAGCATTAACTTGTTCCGCCATATTTGGAGGCCCGTTTTGACCCACTTCCGGTGGCGCACAAAACGTGGGAATAGGCGCACAAAACGATGCAAAATAAACCATCTCGAAATTCGTTAGTGGCGGAACAGTGGGTCACTTTTGACCCACCTTGGAGGCCCATTTTGACCCACTTCCGATGGCGCACAAAACGTGGGAATAGGCGCACAAAACGGCACAAAACGCGCGCAAAACGATGCAAAAAATCTCGAAATTCATTGGTGCCGGAACAGTGGGTCATTTTTGCCCCACCTTGGAGGCCCGTTTTGACCCACTTCCGGCGGCGCACAAAACGTGGGAATAGCCGCACAAAAGGGCACAAAACGCGCACAAATCGATGCAAAAGAAACCATCTCGAAATTCGTTAGTGGCGGAAGAGTGGGTCACTTTTGCCCCACCTTGGAAGCCCATTTTGACCCACTTCCGATGCCGCACAAAACGTGGGAATAGGCGCACAAAACGGCACAAAACGCGCACAAAACAATGCAAAGGAAACCATCTCGAAATTCGTTAGTGGCAGAACATTGGGTCACTTTTGCCCCGCCTTGGAAGCCCATTTTGACCCACTTCCGATGGCGCACAAAACGTGGGAATAGGCGCACAAAACGGCACAAAACGCGCACAAAACGATGCAAAGGAAACCATCTCGAAATTCGTTAGTGGCGGAACATTGGGTCACTTTTGCCCCACCTTGGAGGCCGATTTTGACAGACTTCCGATGGCGCACAAAACGTGGGAATAGGCGCACAAAACGGCACAAAACGCGCACAAAACGATGCAAAAGAAACCATCTCGAAATTCATTGGTGGCGGAACATTGGGTCACTTTTGCCCCACCTTGGAAGCCCATTTTGACCCACTTCCGATGGCGCACAAAACGTGGGAATAGGCGCACAAAACGGCACAAAACGCGCACAAAACGATGCAAAAGAAACCATCTCGAAATTCGTTAGTGGCGGAACAGTGGGTCACTTTTGCCCCACTTTGGAGGCCCATTTTGACCCACTTCCGATGGCGCACAAAACGTGAAAATAGGCGCATAAAACGGCACAAAACGCGCACAAAACGATGCAAAGGAAACCATCTCGAAATTCGTTAGTGGCAGAACATTGGGTCACTTTTGCCCCGCCTTGGAAGCCCATTTTGACCCACTTCCGATGGCGCACAAAACGTGGGAATAGGCGCACAAAACGGCACAAAACGCGCGCAAAACGATGCAAAAGAAACCATCTCGAAATTCGTTAGTGGCGGAACAGTGGGTCACTTTTGCCCCACCTTGGAGGCCCATTTTGACCCACTTCCGATGGCGCACAAAACGTGGGAATAGGCGCACATAACGGCACAAAACGCGCACAAAACGATGCAAAAGAAACCATCTCGAAATTCATTGGTGGCGGAACAGTGGGTCACTTTTGCCCCACTTTGGAGGCCCATTTTGACCCACTTCCGATGGGGCACAAAACGTGGGAATAGGCGCACAAAACGGCACAAAACGCGCACAAAACGATGCAAAAGAAACCATCTCGAAATTCATTGGTGGCGTAACAGTGGGTCACTTGTGCCCCACCTTGGAGGCCTATTTTGACCCACTTCCGATGGCGCACAAAACGTGGAAATAGGCGCACAAAACGGCACAAAACACGCACAAAACGATGTGATGGGAATGACCTCAAAATTCGTTGGTGGCGGAACAGCGTTAACTTGTTCCGCCATATTTGGAGGCCCGTTTTGACCCACTTCCGATGGCGCACAAAACGTGGGAATAGGCGAACAAAACGGCACAAAACGCGCATAAAACGATGCAAAAGAAACCATCACGAAATTCGTTAGTGGCGGAAGAGTGGGTCACTTTTGACCCACCTTGGAGGCCCATTTTAACCCACTTCCGATGGCGCACAAAACGTGGGAATAGGAGTACGAAACGGCACAAAACGCGCACAAAACGATGCAAAAGATACCATCTCGAAATTCGTTAGTGGCGGAACAGTGGGTCACTTTTGCCAAACCTTGGAGGCCCATTTTGACCCACTTCCGACGGCGCACAAAACGTGGAAATAGGCGCACAAAACGCACAAAACACGCACAAAACGATGTGATGGGAATGACCTCAAAATTCGTTGGTGGCGGAACAGCATTAACTTGTTCCGCTATATTTGGAGGCCCGTTTTGACCCACTTCCGGTGGCGCACAAAACGTGGGAATAGGCGCACAAAACTGCAAAAGAAACCATCTCGAAATTCGTTAGTGGCGGAACAGTGGGTCACTTTTGACCCACCTTGGAGGCCCATTTTGACCCACTTCCGATGGCGCACAAATCGTGGGAATAGGCGCACAAAACGGCACAAAACGCGCGCAAAACGATGCAAAAAATCTCGAAATTCATTGGTGCCGGAACAGTGGGTCATTTTTGCCCCACCTTGGAGGCCCGTTTTGACCCACTTCCGGCGGCGCACAAAACGTGGGAATAGGCGCACAAAAGGGCACAAAACGCGCACAAATCGATGCAAAAGAAAGCATCTCGAAATTCGTTAGTGGCGGAAGAGTGGGTCACTTTTGCCCCACCTTGGAAGCCCATTTTGACCCACTTCCGATGCCGCACAAAACGTGGGAATAGGCGCACAAAACGGCACAAAACGCGCACAAAACGATGCAAAAGAAACCATCTCGAAATTCATTGGTGGCGGAACAGTGGGTCACTTTTGCCCCACTTTGGAGGCCCATTTTGACCCACTTCCGATGGGGCACAAAACGTGGGAATAGGCGCACAAAACGGCTCAAAACGCGCACAAAACGATGCAAAGGAAACCATCTCGAAATTCGTTAGTCGCGGAACATTGGGTCACTTTTGCCCCACCTTGGAGGCCGATTTTGACAGACTTCCGATGGCGCACAAAACGTGGGAATAGGCGCACAAAACGGCACAAAACGCGCGCAAAACGATGCAAAAGAAACCATCTCGAAATTAGTTAGTGGCGGAACAGTGGGTCACTTTTGACCCACCTTGGAGGCCCATTTTGACCCACTTCCGATGGCGCACAAAACGTGGGAATATTCGCACAAAACGGCACAAAACGCGCAGAAAACGATGCAAAAAAATCTCGAAATTCATTGGTGCCGGAACAGTGGGTCATTTTTGCCCCACCTTGGAGGCCCGTTTTGACCCACTTCCGGCGGCGCACAAAACGTGGGAATAGCCGCACAAAAGGGCACAAAACGCGCACAAAACGATGCAAAGAAACCATCTCGAAATTCATTTGTGGCGGAAAATAGGGTCACTTTTGCCCCACCTTGGAGGCCCATTTTGACCCACTTCCGATGGCGCACAAAACGTGGGAATAGGCGCACAAAACGGCACAAAACGCGCGCAAAACGATGCAAAAGAAACCATCTCGAAATTCGTTAGTGGCGGAACAGTGGGTCACTTTTGCCCCACCTTGGAGGCCCATTTTGACCCACTTCCGATGGCGCACAAAACGTGGTAATAGGCGCACAAAACGGCACAAAATGCGCACATATCGATGCAAAAGAAACCATCTCGAAATTCATTGGTGGCGGAACAGTGGGTCACTTTGCCCCACCTTGGAGGCCCATTTTGACACACTTCCGATGTCGCACAAAACGTGGGAATAGGCGCACAAAACGGCACAAAACGCGCACAAAACGATGCAAAAGAAACCATCTCGAATTTCGTTAGTGGCGGAACAGTGGGTCACTTTTGCCCCACCTTGGAGGCCCATTTTGACCCACTTCCGATGGCGCACAAAACGTGGGAATAGGCGCACAAAACGGCACAAAATGCGCACAAATCGATGCAAAAGAAACCATCTCGAAATTCATTGGTGGCGGAACAGTGGGTCACTTTTGCCCCACCTTGGAGGCCCATTTTGACCCACTTCCGATGGCGCACAAAACGTGGGAATAGGCGCACAAAACGGCACAAAACGCGCACAAAACGATGCAAAAGAAACCATCTCGAAATTCGTTAGTGGCGGAACAGTGGGTCACTTTTGCCCCACCTTGGAGGTCCATTTTGACCCACTTCCGATGGCGCACAAAACGTGGAAATAGGGGCACACAACGGCACAAAACACGCACAAAACGATGTGATGGGAATGACCTCAAAATTCGTTGGTGGCGGAACAGCATTAACTTGTTCCGCCATATTTGGAGGCCCGTTTTGACCCACTTCCGGTGGCGCACAAAGCGTGGGAATAAGCGCACAAAACGGCACAAAACGCGCACAAAACGATGCAAAAGAAACCATCTCGAAATTCGTTAGTGGCGGAAGAGTGGGTCACTTTTGCCCCACCTTGGAAGCCCATTTTGACCCACTTCCAATGGCGCACAAAACGTGGGAATAGGCGCACAAAACGGCACAAAACGCGCACAAAACGATGCAAAAGAAACCATCTCGAAATTCGTTAGTGGCGGAACAGTGGGTCACTTTTGCCCCACCTTGGAGGCCCATTTTGACCCACTTCCGATGGCGCACAAAACGTGGGAATAGGCGCACAAAACGGCACAAAACGCGCACAAAACGATGCAAAAGAAACCATCTCGAAATTCATTGGTGGCGGAACATTGGGTCACTTTTGCCCCACCTTGGAAGCCCATTTTGACCCACTTCCGATGGCGCACAAAACGTGGGAATAGGCGCACAAAACGTCACAAAACGCGCACAAAACGATGCAAAAGAAACTATCTCGAAATTCGTTAGTGGCGGAACAGTGGGTCACTTTTGCCCCACCTTGGAGGTCCATTTTGACCCACTACCGATGGCGCACAAAACGTGGGAGTAGGCGCACAAAACGGCACAAGACGCGCACAAAACGATGCAAAAGAAACCATCTCGAAATTCATTGGTGGCGGAACAGTGGGTCACTTTTGCCCACCTTGGAGGCCCATTTTGACCCACTTCCGATGGCGCACAAAACGTGGAAATAGGCGCACAAAACGGCACAAAACACGCACAAAACGACGTGATGGGAATGACCTGAAAATTCGTTGGTGGCGGAACAGCATTAACTTGTTCCGCCATATTTGGAGGCCCGTTTTGACCCACTTCCGGTGGCGCACAAAACGTAGGAATAGGCGCACAAAACGGCACAAAACGCGCACAAAACGATGCAAAAGAAACCATCTCGAAATTCGTTAGTGGCGGAACAGTGGGTCACTTTTGCCCCACCTTGGAGGCCCATTTTGACCCACTTCCGATGGCGCACAAAACGTGGAAATAGGCGCACAAAACGGCACAAAACACGCACATAACGATGTGATGGGAATGACCTCAAAATTCGTTGGTGGCGGAACAGCATTAACTTGTTCCGCCATATTTGGAGGCCCGTTTTGACCCACTTCCGGTGGCGCACAAAACGTGGGAATAGGCGCACAAATCGGCACAAAACGCGCACAAAACGATGCAAAAGAAACCATCTTTAAATTCATTGGTGGCGGAACAAGTTAATGACGCCTGATTATCGTGAAGGAAAAATATGTAAAACAATGAAATAAATATTTAGCTTTTCATTTAGCTTATCTTTATTCGCATTGAAACGTATTGGAAGAAAAGACTGGAAAGGGCTATATAATACACCAAGTTTACTTCAATGTAACAGCGTGATTCAAATTTAACTTGGCAGGAAGCAAGGTTCTCGACCGATATAAGTAGTTTCACGATTCAATTAGCATGTTCCTATGCTATTATTTTTTTTACACTGCCGGTCATAAATTTGAATAACTCCCAAAATACAAGGTTTCGAACAACATAATACATTAAGTCTTAGCGGGCCGCGGTTGCTCAGTGATAGAGCGTTCACCTCTGGTGCATGGGGTCCTTGGTTCGATCCCAGCTAGCGCCAAGTGAACTTTGTGGTGGACAAATACCGTGTGCGTGGGTTTTCTCGGGGTTTTCCCGTTTCCTCCCACTTTCTTCATTCCACCATTTCATTCATTTCTCATCATCAGCGTTTCCTCTAATCTAGCTGGTATAACCGTGGGACCTTTCACTTTAAGACATTAAGTCATAAAATAAGCGATATATGCATACGTATATTTTTCCGAGAATTACAATTACGAATCATTATTCATTATGAGTGGACCGATTACCTCCAATCGGGCCCCGCGCTACAATCTAATTTACTCTCGGCTTGTCAATTATATACAAGAACACATAACAATATTCTATTTTCTTGACAATCTCAGTGACTGTAGCATTTAGAAAAATGATTTTTTTTTTCAACTTAAAACTAACTTCAGATCATCAATTCAACAAAAGCGTTTGAACAGTTTGGCAATTTAGGTAATTGAATCTGCAATTACCCCGAGTTTGAACCTTGCAGAGAAAAAAGTAAGAACAATAACTTTCTTGTAATTAAAATTAATTTTAAAAAATGACCCATTTATAGTTCATGAGTGTTAACTGATTTTTACAAGTTCAAAAAATATAATGTATTTCTAATATTGCATTTAAATTTTCTTTTTTGATCTGAACAAAATTATATTTTTTTTAAAAAAAAAAGAAGTAAATAATTTCACATTCATTAAAACAAATGGTATTGTGATTACTCTTCAGAGGTGATATATAATCATCGTAAGTTACTTGCAGGCTTACATGTGTGCAATTTTATACTAAAATGTAAATTATATGTGGTACTCGGTCTAGTAACTTGTATGCATTTTTAAGCCCACATTTTGATTGTTTTCCATTCTATCATATAATTTATTGGGAACCTAGGGCTCCGCAGCATTGTTCCCAGTTCGGCTCCGCACCTCTTCAATCCTTGATGCAATGAAGAAACAAGTTTGATAATGCGGTAAAAATAGTTAATATGCCACCCAGCATACTCTCTATCGCTAAACTCAAAGGTGGTGGCACCATTAGCGAACATATCCGTCCGAATGTCACTGCCAGAGTCATGGTGCTCGACAATAGGAGGTGCTTGTGTCGAAAAGAGTAATAGTAAGTGTTCTGCGTTTTTGTGTAATCGCATGTATCGAAAATGTCTTCGATAGAACTGCCTGTGTGGCTCCCATAAAAGAATTAGGCAGCGAAACACATGTAGCGATAATTGCATTGAAAGGTCCAGGCCATTCGACAAGTGAAATTGCGAAATGTGTCAATTGGGGTGTAAAGTACAGAACGTGTGATTACACCGCATTAAAATTTGTTCATCCAATAAATCTGTGCTCATCATTCTCCACAGGAAGTCCATTAAGGTATGTAAAAAGTGTGTCATTATTATGTATTCTTTTCAGCTGTCCTGGAATTGTCAGAGTCCGGTACAATGCGGTTGAACAACAACCATATGTTGTTGCGTCAGTGGGAGACAGTATTGACTCTTAATACCTGGAGTAAAACACGCAGACTTGGAAATTAGAGTCTCGTCTTTGCTGGAAATGCTTATATAAATTAAATTCACTTTGTTCAGCATTATCTCTTTATCACTTTAGATTAAATTTTGCTCTACCGACATTTAAATCAGCTCTACCGACTTTGCTAGTAATTTGCATAGAATTAAAATCATTTGCTTTGCATTTCAAATTAACATATTTAAATTTATTTAAATTTTCTCTTTATTTACTTATTAATAGATCCCTCTTAGGCTCTCCCCCCATTTACAGGGAGGGGTTCAGTCGACCCTGCAAGAAAAGAAATTAGTATGACTGTTAGTAGCATCACGTAATATTCAAACAAAAGTGTGTGGAATATTATGACGAGAAGAAACAATTCTTAGGGTGTTCAAATAATAATAATGTGGAGCTGCTCAGGAGAGCAGGAAGATTCATCGTCAAATTTATTTGGAAACTTGTTTGTTTGTCGGAATTTAACGTGTAATCCAAACAGCGTAGACTTCCATTGAGAAGCGAACCTAGCTCTCTCGTAGCAAAGGCCCGAATACTAACCGTTTAATCACGGAGGAGCCTCAATGCTAAAGAAAGAGAAAAGGATATACCTGTAGAATTAATATGCCATCTGCTGATTACACCTGCATCGCTTTTATTTATGAATAAATGTACATTCATATCCAAAATTATTGTCGCATGTCTGTAAATATGTTGTTGTAGGAATATAATTTGATAACGAATTCGTCCGGTATTTTTTATAATGTTAGTATGTATATAATCGGCAAAGACATGTATGTGGCAAATTTCATATCAAAAGAGCAGTAAATAAGATTAATAAAACGAAAATAAAACTTCCTTGTCCATTTAGCAACATTTTGTTTTACTCATTCTAATTTTCGCATTTATAATTCTTTTCCTATGAAATTTACCACAAATATATATTTCCCGATTATACATATAGTATCAGTATTAAAAGTACCCTACAAAATCATTATCAAATTATATTCTTACAAGAAGACAGCTACAGATATGCGACAATCATTTTGGACATGAGTGTACAGCATTCGTCAGGAGGAAGAATTTTTTCTAGTAAATAAATTGACAAGTTATGTATCACAGATTGTGCGAGATCACCCATCAAACACGTGGAAAATAAATGAAGGAAAGTATATATATATTAATCGAATATTTTATAAATTCAAGGATATTGTATCCAATTGTGCTGTTTACAGACTTCAGGAGCTTAAAAAATGAAATTTTTGAATTTGGTTTTTGGATTTAAAAACGAAAATAGGAAATTTTCGCTTTACATATTTTTCTTTCGTAGAGAACTCTGTCCGTCTTAAAATGGACAGTGCCCTATACGTGATTATGTATTTCTGGTTACACTTCAATGCCATATCAAAGATTTACCGTACTTTTGATAATAATAATAAATTATTATTTCTCTGTTACAATCCGATTTTGAATGAAAAATTATGTTCCATTTTAAAAGTTTGACCTTCAGCTTTCGATCTAAATAATCCACTTTCTATTAATATCTGATCATATATATATATATATAGACAGAGAGAGAGAGAGAGAGAGAGAGAGAGAGAGAGAGAGAGAGAGAGAGAGAGTAAGATTATGTCTTGCAATAAAATTTAGAAGGGTAAATGAGTGGCATTCTATGTATGAAACTGCATTCGTTATTATTTTTTCAAATCACTTGTTTACAGTACAATTCTTAAGAATCAGAATCTTTTTTTTTTTTTTTTTTGAAAAAATGGAATTTCTCGCAGAGTAGATTGCTTCCGGTCTGTTTTGTAGGTTGTGCTGTACATATATTCTCCGCAGAATTCTACGTTTTACGAAAAAGTTTCAGAGTAAAAGATTGCGTCAAAATATTATAGCGGATTCATTCTGTACGAAATGAGAGTCAAACTAGGCCACACACACAAACAGTCACTATTGTCGTTAGGGAAGAGATTTGCTTTGGTCACCGGTGATATAGAGGGCTTGAAAAAGCAATAACGTGTCGTTCGTGTATGTTGCTTTCGTCCTTTTCAAGCTTTAGAAATGTGCCCATTTCTTTTGCGTTTTTTTTTCTCTCCCCGTACAACGGTCAGCATTCTCATCTTCTCGCCTTATACGTATATAGCCCACTGATGCCTTTCATTCGCAACTCACCTTTTGTTAGGTGGAACTTTTTATTGCCCATGTCACGAATTGCTCACAGATCATTTATTAAGGGTGTGTGTAAGGATACAAAAAAAAAAAAAAATCAGGTCACGTGTGACCACTCAGTCACGTGACTCGATTCGAGCATATAATAACCTTTGATAGTCACTCAGTACGAAAGTATAACTATTTGATTTGTGCTAAGGGCTAAAATCGAGTATTTAACTTCAACACCGTTTCTATTTGATTTTTTTTTTTAAATTTTACATTTTTTTTTGTGTGTGTGTATTTCAAACTAAACTTAATATTTGCCATAAGGAGAAGCTAATTATTAATGAACAAGAACTAGACACAGGCGAACAACTTTCCTAATATGCATGAAAACTTTAACCCTCAACAGTAGGAAGTGGGCCCAAAGCTTTAATCTTAGTTCCTTTGTGTCATTTCTCTCTTTCTTTCTCTCTCTCTCTCTCTCGCTCTCTCTCTCTCACACACACACACATACACACGTACGTACGTACGTATGTACGTTTATTGCAGGTTTCCTTTGCAAATAAGGCAATAGAACTGAATTGTCCCACCAATATATATTTCATCCGTTATTATTTTTAATACTAATGTGAATTTACAATTACTGATATCTTCCAAAGTAGGGTATCTCAACCTAGGAGTTGCGAACCCTAGAGGGGTCGCGAAGATAAGCGGAAGAGATAAATATAGTTAGAATCTAATATCAGAAAATATTTTTATATATTATTTTGAATTTTGTTCTCATAGGCATATTTTTAATTTTTATATATGCTGTTAAGAACAACAACAAAAAATAGTGTATTAACATTTTCAACAGATGCACAGTTGCTTCAAAATCAATTTGAATGATAGAGTTACGATATGAAACTAATGGGAACTGCATATTGAAATACCAGAGAAATACAAATGCAGTGAAACCTACATATTAAAATTCAATTGTAATTGAAAGCTAATGAGGTACCTGAGCATGGTATGATTTCACTAGTGCGGTTATGTCCGGTTCAATCTTCGGGACGCACATTATCAAGTCATTTAAAATGGTTAATAAATTTTCCGACAATTGTCCGTTTTTTTTTTAATTTTTAACCAAAATTAGAAATCACTTTATTATTTTTTTTATCATATGACCCAAAATTAAGGGAGTTATGAAGTTTTAAAATTTTCAAACGGCTTCCATTTTGAAACAGTATAACGGATCGGATTCGATATTTGTAATATGAGTGAACTGACCAAATTTAGTTTTAATCACTTCGCTCTTAGGGAAGTTACTGTATCCTCTATATACAAGAAATGGATTCTGCTATTATAGAGATAGATGGATATGGTGAGATCTCCGCAATAGGTATATTAAAAATTCCACACAAGCTTGTTGCAAACCAGAAATCGCTGGCAACAGGATGTGATGAAATGGGGGTCGTGATAGAAATTAGGTTGAGAACCACTGTTCTGAAGAATAACCAATCTGAATTTTTTGTGTTTTCTGTTTAAATTTTTATTTTATTCCTCAAAATTCATTGTTGAAAACTAAGAATATAATTCAGTAGAATTAACTTCATCCTTTTATGAGAACACTAAAAATAATAAAATCCCGTTGTCATTGAGTATTTCTCCGGTACCAACTGCTTCGGTGTCTATCTGAATGGAGCTCTTGACTTGTCCGTCGATTTAGTTCCTTAAATTACAATATTTATACAGTAGAATATAGTACTTTCACAGCTGTCTCGTTGCATATTTTTTTTTATATTATGTATTTTCAGAATAGCGGTAGTGTTATTTTTTAAAGTTCTTAAGAATGGGAACTAAATCTTTAAGTTTTATTTTCTATTTTTTCTTTCTTTCTTCATATACAGAGTGATTCAGAAGGAATGTCACGCACTTTTTGAGGTGATTCTACATGTGAAAATAACCGAAAAAGTTCTATGAACATGTATCCGATTTTTGATCGTTACGGAACTGGAGCGGGTTGAACAGTACACACATCCATGAATGATTATGAAGACAAGTGTGAGTATACCGAAATGCTGTGTAGGCGCTGTGGTGTACAGAATCATGGTGGGACAGATGAGTGATCCATCCTAGAAGAGATGTTCAAAAAGTGCCCCATCCATTTGAATGCTCTTGTCAACGCGTTGGAGTGTCTGTTGTGTTGCACACCGAACATCATCTCGGCTTGCTTTAATGCGGACAATAACGTCAGTGATGCGAGCGACAATTCTTCACGTGTATCCACCTTCGTACCGTACACATCTCCCTTTAACCAGCCCCATAAACAGAAGTCTAATGGGGTTAGGTCGGGTGATCTGGGAGGCCAGTTAATGAGTCCGCCACGACCAATCCATCATTGGGAAATGTGTTTTTCAGATACTGGGAGACTTATCTGGTATAGTGAATCGGTGCAACAATCTACCATGACGCGCGCACGACCTCACAACTGTTCTGGTCCATCCCACAATTGCACACTGGGTACGCTTGCAGCTGTTGCTCGGTGCGACGTCACGGCGCTTTCATCTGTTGGAGAACCCCCACATTTCTTGTAGGATGGATCAATTATCTGTCCTACTATTATTCTGTCCACTACAGTGCCTACACAGTATTTCGATAAGTAATATTCACTCTTGTTTTCATAATCATTCATGGCTGTATGTAGTCTTCAACTCTCTCCAAATCCGTAACGATCGAAAATCGGACACATGTTCATAGGATTTTTTCGGTTTATTTTCACTTGCAAATTCACCTTACAAAGTATGTAACATTCCTCCTGAATCATCCTGTATTCACTACTATTATGAGTTTACAACTTCGTATCTTCTCTCTGAAGCAATAATGAATGAAAATTATGAGTATTATACTATATCGACACTTGGCTTGTAATAGTGAAAAATATTTTGTTTAACCTTTTGGTTATCGAGCCCGTCTTGCAAGGTAAGACTAAGTTATTGGTCCTGTTCCGATTTTAGGGAAAAAAATGCAGATACTTTGAAATATTAGCAGCTCAAACCAGATAGATACGCAGGAATTCATTTTGGGAGGGGACCAAAGGATTGGAGGAGCTCCAAATTCAATATATGGATAAATTATGTTAAAATTTATAAAATCACCTCTGAGATTAAACTAAATTTATATTGATTTCAGGAAGGGTTCGACTCACCCTCTGCATACGTTCGTGACTCAAACCGTAATTGGCCTAGATACATAAAAGAAAATGCAGGATACACAGAAGAGAACAGAAATGTGTGGTTGACGCACATTCAGTGAAAACCGCCTCAGAGAGCTAGGAAAATGGCGCTGAAGTGTGGTTCTCCGTTTGTCGTTACCTGCAGTACATTATAAATTGGTTATAACCAGTAGCGTATTTAAAGGGGGCTTAAGCCCCCTCCGAAATTTTGTTTACTATATTGAAGTAAATGAAATATCGTGCAGAATTTTCAATTTCCAGAACTAAAGTTAGCGAAGCCCCCCGAAACAAAATCGTAAATACGCCACTGTTTATAACTGTTCTAAAGAATAACCAAGCTATCCTCTCTTATACTTTACTGGCTTAGTGGCCCCATTAGCTATGCTAGGTAAATGTGTTAAAATCTAGTCTTTGGCAAAACACTTGTGCAAAACAATGTAAATTGAAATTTGTAATGACTTACGCTTAAACTAAAGATCACTATTTTAAAACATAATTTGTCTTTTTTTGTTACAGGTAAGTCCACCAATAGTTTTGGCGACCCCCAAGTTCATTTCTTCCCATTTCTGTCTCGAATGATTTGCGTCTAGAAGCTCAATCCTTGGTCGGTACGTAAATTATATAAAATATTTAATTATTTATGCCTTTTCTAGTTTTACCTTTAGTAATTTTGTTTCTAGAGTGTTAATAAACCACAACACAACGCATTGTCTTGATACATTATATTGTATTTCTAGTTCTCAGTTGGAACTGTAATGGGAATCTATGTCTAATAATAGATTTTGCGTCTCTACAAATGAACAGGACATATTGGAAAGTAAATTCACAAGATAACCTGACCTACCATGGTTTCTTTTACCATTTTGTTCAATTTTGGCCTAAATGTGAAAGTTAGATTATGGTGTTGACTTGATCGATAAAAACCGAAACGTTTAAGATTGTTAACATTATAATTAAGCCTTAATATAAAATGACAAAGTATTCTAAATTGAGTTTATAAAATCTAATTGTGTCATTAAAAATAAGTTAATTTTAAATGACGTCAGTGTTTTAGGACCAAACTCTCTACTTTATTCTTTGCTGTAAGCTGATACAGTTGATTTCCGATTTACCGTGGTAATAGAGGGGAAGATGTCTGCGGTTAACTCAAAATCACGGTTAATCCAAAAGCAGGAAAAACCGATAAAGATTAATTAATAAGTTCTATATAATGAATAGAAAAATGCAACATGTCCATTTACGTGTACTGTATTTTTAGGAACTGTGCTTTAATAAAATTTCAAATCAACTGTATCAACAAACAAAAAAGAAAAGGTCTTACTGTTTCCTCTCTTGCACTGGCGCCAGATAAGGATTAAGAAATTAATGTTGGTGTCTAAGCTACCTGCTTAGAAGGATTAAAGTGGCTTTTTGAAAAGATGTGCAATACATCAGAAATACTGGACGATACTTTCTTGTTCTTTCAAGCACCATTTCTCTCTCTCTCTTTTTTTTTTTTTTTTTTTTTCGTAAAACAGGCAGCCGTTCTATCGAAAGACAGAGACCTTCATCTTTCTTCATTTACATTTCACTACATTTCATCTTCTGAAGTGATTGCATGAATATGGATTGTGGTTTTTCTTTCGGACAGTAAATAGGAGCGGGGTGATTGTTATGGCTTTAAAATCGAATAGGAATGCACAGAAAAACATTCCTAATGCCGAAAGTAATTGGGCACTAAGTGGCGGATAGGACACAGGAAATTTTCTGTTACGTGAGAAAGATATTTGTAACAGCAGTTAGGTTGTAAAAAAAAAAAATGTAAAGGGGAGAATGGGGGAGACCTGAAAAGTCAATTCGAATCTCTTTGTCAAACGACCATTGGGAAGACCTAGGTGCAGATGGGAGGACAATATTAAGATGGATCTCGGAGAAATAAGAATACAAAGTAGAAACTGGGTCCAGTTGGCTAAGGATAGTAGCCAATGGAGAGCTTTTGTGAATGCGGCATTGAACCTCCGGGTTTCATAGGCCATATAGTTAGTTAGTTAGTTTGAAGGATTGTATGATGATTAGGCGTACTTACGTCCTTTTGTGTCGTGCACAAGTTGCATTCCCCTTTCCTTCCCTCTTTAGACCTCTATCATATTAGTTATATTTATGTGTGTATTTGTATCTATCCATGTACGTATTTCCCTACGTTATATCCCTGCTTGAAGGTATAATACATTATAACATACCCACAGTACTCGGATTTAGTTTGCAGTGGCTGTTCAATATTAATTTTCTTCGTTAAGGGGAAAAAATGGAAAACATATTTCCGTGAACACTGATTAATAATAATCAGCTAATGAGCTCTTTTCCTCTCCATATTCAACCCAACCTCGAAATAGGTTTTCCATCCGCATGTACTAAAATATGATGGAGTAATGCAATCATGCGTTGCCTCCGGGAGTCGAATACATTTCTATGGTTCAGTGCCCGGAACATACGCGCGATTACCAGCTGCCTGAATCAATAAACGTACAAACTAATACTTTGATCCTGAAATATATAATTTCTATATTTTTTTTACCATCCCCGTTTCAAAGGACATTTCAAAATATTGTATAACATACATATATAACATATATTGAAGGTAAAGGATACATGTCCATCAGACAGACAGATTGAAGTTTTTTTAATTCTTTTTGTTCGTTTAATATTATATATATATATATATATTCATTTGATGCTATTTTATGTCTGGGTAATTGCCTTCTATTGAATTTTGAGTATATTACAAATGTGTCACCATTCAAAGTATGGAGTACAAGTTGAGTGTGGATTATATTTCATCTATACAGAGGCGGTTCGTATGAGTAGGGAAAAAAAAAATGAAATTTGCCATCAATGTAAAAGTGATGTTACATTTTGAAACTTGTCAAAGGACTGTACGTTTTAACGTGGGTGATGGAATTGTATTCGCTTTTCAGAGCAGGTAATGAAGTCTGATTGTTAAAAACTTAATGATACTCAGTGAAAGAAATTCATTTGTTCTTCTCTCCCTCCACATTTCAGAGATAAAAAGAGAACTTTTTCGCTCGTATTTTTAGGTTCTTTGTTTCTACTTGTCTCTTGCTTTAAAATTATATACATTATTGTTTTTTTTTTTACTTTGGTTTATGTATCACTTGTGTCTGTTCACATTTATTTATTTATTTATTTATTTATGTTCCATGTTATTTATATTTCATTTACGAGAGACAATCCTGCAATATAGTAGAAATTCATTTCTCATAGAAAGATACAGTGCTTTGTATATGTAAGTGAGTCGCTATGCCATTACAAAATCCAATTATGATAAGTAGTATGGACGTAAAGAGTATTCGTGACACCGTTAGAAAAACCTCAAACAACAATCTGCTAGGCAACAGATCTATTTCGCTACATAAGTAAATAATATTGTTTTCCAGCAAAATCCTTCTTGTTAACCTCAACCATAGGTTGGTGGGCAACATGGAAATTTTAAAACTTTCCTCTCGGTTGGGCGAGCTGTTTTATACTTTGATAAGGCCTCTTCTTCGTAACTGCATCTAGATATTCTATCCTTGGTCTTCCTCTTCCTGGTTTTCCTTCTGCATTTCCCTCTATCAGCACGGTAATCCAATCGGAGTACCAAATAAGATGACCAAGCTTGCTGTTTCTTCTTTTTCCTATTATCTTCATGATCTGTCGTCCTTCATTAGCTTCCTTTAGTACGTCTTCATTCTTTTCCGTTTCGGTCCATGATATTCACAGCATTCTGCGCCACCACCACGTTTCATAGGCTTCCAGCTTGAATATTTCAGCTTTTCTCAATGTCCACGTCTCTGATCCGTACAGCGCTACGCTCCATACCAGTGTCTTAATAAATCGTTTAGGAACGTTCAGCGACACGTTTCTTGATGTTAGTAGTCCTCCTTTCCTATTGAATGCTTGTTTAGCCTGCGCTATTCTGGAACTTACGTCTTTTTCACTTCTTTCGTCCTAATAAGGAAACATCTTAACGTCTTCGATTTTCTCTCCATCTAGGCATACGTTTGCCTCTTCCTGTCCTGCTCTTGTGCACTTAATCACTTTCGTTTTCTTATTTATCTTCATTTTGCATGATTTTTCCAGTTGGTCGTTCAAGTTTGAAAGTGCTTCCTTCAAGTCCTCATCGTTCTCTGCTATCAATGCTAGACACTCAATTATTATTATTATTGGCAACTAACAGCATAGTTTTTTAGCGGCATGAAAATTAGTTTTTTTCTGAATGTTCTCAAAAATTACACATGAGAATTTACTCTCATGCATGTGATTTCATCATGGCCAACGTGTTCTATTGATTGATACGAGGTGTGTTCAAAAATTATCGAACCTTTGGGTGCCAAAAATGCATTTATTGATTTAGAAATCCGAAACAGTAATCCCCATCAAAGAAGTCTCCTTCGCGATGCACACACTTCTCTCAGGCTCCCGCCATTGTCGGAAACACTTCTGGTACACAGTTTTTGGAATGGCGAACAACTGTTCCATGATGTCTTCTCTTGACTCAAATCGAGTCCCTTTAACGGGATGATCTACCTTTTCTCGGCACAAAAATTTTTATATTGGACCTTATGGGGAGAACATGGCTACCGAATTTCCTCAGTTTCTAAGGAACTAGGTATCTCTAATGGGAAAGAAAAATTTTGCAGCATTCTACAGAAGTTTATTAACGGGTTGAAATACTTAAATTGTATATTTGTCTGCTAGTTTAGCAGAAATAAATTATTAAAAAATAAATAAATTAGTTTCTTTTTATACAAATTATAATATGTCTAACTTTGGAACCAATTATGGTAGAAAGATCAACTTTTTTTTGTTTTATTCCTTGAGAAGAAACAACTCTAATAGTTTTAATCACAACCATATCTGATACGCCAATTAAAAAATAGCATTTTAATATAAGTATTAAAGTCCACCTGTCAAGAAGTTTGACGAGGGTAAGGTATCCGCGCCCACCCTTTTCTTCTGTTTTCGTCCCGAGAGATATGAAGGGACCGTTTTCACAGCAGGTGTCAATGCGAATGTAAACATCCTGTCCCCACGTTCAATAGACCAAGTTCGGACACTTTCTCTCTCTTTTTTTCTCTCTCTCTCTCTTCCGAGGAGGTGTTTCTACCCTGTAAGAAAATTATAGATATGTAGAGAAGTGGTGATCAATTATTTCTGATAGCCAGATGATAGACAAGCATTCTAAAATGCCTTCGAATTCCAAAAATGTATCGACCATAACTTTACCATCTGGTTATCTATATCTGCATATATATGTTTGTATGTATGTATGTGTGTGTGGTGGATGTTACGCTCATCCCTTATAATCAAGGAGTCCCTTGTTTGATTCCCGATGAAGAGACAAGTGGTTCGGATCCTACGTTAACCTGTAGGTCCCACCCATAGGACGTCATCATTCTGAAAGTATGTTCTTTTCTGCGTATCCTGCTTCTTGTTTCAACTCTTTAGGATAAATCTAGACTAACCGACAGTGCGTAGTCTTAGCGGGATAAGCGCGGAAAACAAAAAAGTCAAAGAAAACAGGGCTTTGCTCCCTTGTCCCCATATAACAATGCACAGTATGGACACCGTTCCAAATGGGTCTTAGAGGAGCTATCATGGCAACATTTTTGTATAAGACAATTGGTGTGTGTCGTCTGCATGGTTGTCTGGGAACAAAAAAGGGCAAACATGTTTTTCAATAAATAAATAAATAAATAAATAAATAAAAGAAAACGTGCATTTTTCAATTCCCATATCCTCGTCCTAAGAAGGCGCTTAGTGCAACGAGCCTAAACTTTAAATGCTTTGAAAGTTTGTTCTTTTTTGCGTATCCTGCTTCTTGTTTCAACTCCCTAGGACAGTGATGATTTCAGGGGTGATTCTAGGGGGGAATTCTCCCAAGAGCTACGAAATTCACCCTCGGGTGCTTGAGATCTTCGCAGAAATTTCTGTGGAGCACGCAATTTTTAGTCGCTTTCCCCCTTGTGCGTGGTGCCTCCGGAGGAAATGATCTGAAATTAACACTGCTATAGGATAATTGGAGATTGGTTTACAGTGCTTAGTCTTAGCGAAGTAAGCACGAGAAACCAGAAATATCACAAAAAACAGGGCTTTTGCTCCGCTGTTCCCCCGTGAAAATACACGGTTTACACACAATACAGGTTGGATCTAACAGGGCTATTTAGTGAACATCTTATAGAGCATTTGGTGTGCAGTGTTGTCTGCGGACAAGGAGGCAAAACCGAGTTTTTCATTAAAAAATGGAGTATTTTAAATTTCCCTCGCCCCCTCAGGAGACGCTTCTTCAATGAGACCTATTCTGCCTCTTTCTCCCATTCTCTAGGCTCTAGGCCAATTAGGACTGACAGGCATTTGAATAAGTCCATTACTTGGTTGCCTAGTAATTAGCCATCATATTGGCTGCCATATTGGATTTAGACAAATGTTCTCTCATGTTACCATGTAAATTATGTCTTGTCGTGATGAAAGCTACCAGAAAAAGTAGGTTTTGTATAGTCCTAAGGAAGTACGCTACATTCTAGAGTAATGCGTGCATATACGCATTTGTAACTTTGTACAGTTAATCGTTAATCGTTGCCAGGTTGTAAGGTTTCTAAGTGGCAATAAACAATCCCATATTTAAATTCATCGGCCTCAGAAACCTATAGTTTGACACCAAAATTATCCTTCTAAGTGCCTTGGTTCACGATCTCTCTCTTTATATATATATATATATATATATAGAGAGAGAGAGAGAGAGAGAGAGCTTTACGTAGGGCGGCGGCCATATTGGAAAATGACGGCTACCAGGAAAACACCTCAAATTTGAAATATATTTCCAAGACATTATTTTAAAAAGAACTTATTAAAAAGAACTTATTTAGAACTTTAGGGGACATTTTTTTACGGACACCTGTATATGAGGGCCAGGACTTTACATTGTCGGAATCCTGTGGGAATACCCCTCTGCCCCCTTCCCTTCGCCACTACTGTATGCCATAATATTTGTCCGGAAGGGAAAAAATTCCCAAAATAACAGCGTTTTCTGATATATACTGTTCTTCCCGCGCACTCTAGAATGCATTTTGATGAACTTCCAGAGGTAACGGGGAAAAGAGGATACTTCACACCACATCGTCCAGTCTCTTAGTATGGAACCATTGAGGGAGACAAACTCTATAAAGCTAACAGTATTTGGCAGCTGACAGGTAATCTCAGAAACTGGTCGAGAACCTGTTTCATTCGGACATCCACCCCCTTCCCCCTCCATTTCACCAACCCCGCCCTTTCCGCGGCCAAGCTTAGAGTGGGGCGTGACTTACCCTCGTCAAACTTTGACAGGTGGACTCTAATACTTATATTAAAATACTATTTTTTAATTGGCGTATCAGATATGGTTGTGATTATAACTATTAGAGTCGTTTCTTCTCAAGGAATAAAACAAAAAAAAGTTGATCTTTCTACCATAATTGGTTCCAAAGTTAGACATATTATAATTTGTATAAAAAGAAACTAATTTATTTATTTTTTAATAATTTATTTCTGCTAAACTAGCAGACAAATATACAATTTAAGTATTTCAATCCGTTAATAAACTTCTATAGAATGCTGCAAAATTTTTCTTTCCCATTAGAGATACCTAGTTCCTTAGAAACTGAGGAAATTCGGTAGCCATGTTCTCCCCATAAGGTCCAATATACAAATTTTTGTGCCGAGAAAAGGTAGATCATCCCGTTAAGTGGCATTCTCAGCTTGAGAAATAACCCAAAGTCACAGGAAGCCATGTCGGGTGAGTAGGGAGGCTGACGACACAAGGGAATGTTATGTTTGGTGATGAAAGGCTGAATCAGATTTTGTGGACACTCTCTTCATGACCAAATTCTCGTTCAAAATTGAATGTACTGATCCGATTGAGGTTTCCGCTTGGGTATCGCCAAGCTTTTGGCATAATTTGATGCAATATCACAGCTCCAGTTTTTTATGTTATTTTACAAAAAAAAAAAAAGGAAATCCGACGACCGTTCACTACATGTCTTCACTTGTTGTCAACTGCCACCGACTGACGGTTTCTGCGGGCGGGAAAAAAATCACAACTGAACATGAGAGTTACGTCTACATTTACACTAAAGAAAGTCTCGCGCGTTTCATTTGTTTACGCGGGAAAAAATAAGATTCGATATTTTTGAACACGCCTCGTATGTTATAACTTTGGACAATATTGCCTTTAAAGCAAAAAATAATGATAATTTTAGATTATTACTCATAGATTACATTTAGATCATTAACCATACCATATACTGGCGTCTTGCTAGTCTCATAATGAAAAATAATTGGAGCACAGCTGACTCAGTGATAGAGTGCTTACCTCTGGTATGTGTGGTCCCTGGTTCGATCCTGGTCAAGTTAATTTGTGGTGGACAACATCGTGTCTGTGGGTTTTCTCAGGGTACTCCCGTTTTCTTCCACTTTCTCATTCCACCAATTCTTCCATAATCATTCTTTTGCTTTAGTCATCGTCTCCCTTAGCCTAAAGAACATAATGGTTGGACGTTAAGCTGAAAGATTTCATTTCGTTTTCATAATGAAAAGCTTGATTTATATATGCTTCAGTATATGGCGTTGGTATCGTCTCGCATTTGAGATTTTTTTTAAATTGTTTTTTTATCTATTTTCTCGAAAACTACACATGAGTTTTTGAGAATAACTTATTAAAAACAACAATGGTATATTTTACAAAAAATCTTGCTACAAAAATCTTGGTACAAAAATGCTTGTAATACTACATAATTGCTAGTTTAGCTCTTTTAAGGACTAGGCTATAGTTGAGAGACCGGTATCTACAGCATTTGGCTATACTCAAAATTGAAGCTCTGAGACTGGTTAGCTGGAAAGTAGGGAATCAGTTCTCTACTTCAACGAAGATCTAGCCAGTAGAATAGTTAGAGCGCATAACTCAGAAGCTGTGCGTATAGAATAGGTAGATAGGGGTTAAATTTATAATAAACATGGAAATGATGCTCAACAATCAAATTTAGAGAGTGTACAGAAGATGGGTGATTACACAAACATGGATTCTGTAAGGGGGAGGGATTATAAGGACTGCTTGGTACTTGTTGGGTTATAGCATCGCTTCATCTCCTCCAAGGACCAGTACGATAACGTCACGAATCGTCTCAAACCACGACATAGAGATCAAAGTGCAGATGTTGCAAAGCCAGGTCGGACGATCTCGGAATATCATAGTCGCTTCGTCTTGGGCAATGAAATCTTTGTTCAGCTTCATTCACAGCTGTGCTTGTTCATTGACCCACAGCAAGGGTCGCAGACTTCCTCTGATCCTTGGACGGGTGGTTCAATGATGGACTCTCTACCAGAGAAGTTAGGTGGTCTTCATTTAGAACAAAAGTAGAATGACGCGCGATGATCACCAACAGCATCGGATCATCGACCAGAGACGAGAAACAACAGCAGAAAGGTAAAGACAGCTCAAATGACTCCTTACCTGTGTAACCTGTGTATTTAAGAGTCGATTCTGTGGACCTCATGATGGCATGACATAGTCACTCCTCCCAGAGGATGTCCTTTCTAGTAATGACGAAGTATCAGGCCATGCTAACTGTAGGGAAAATTTGGAAAGGAATTAACAAAGGGATGACACAGTTATGTTGACGGCATGTGCTTAGAAAACGTAAGTTTCTGCAGACTTAATTATATTTCAATCGAGTTACATAAGCTTACGTAAACTAAAATTCTCTGATTAAATAGAATGGCTTATGTAACTGATGAGATGTTGAAACGTCCTTCGCTGTCTGGGACGATGTCCTGCCGGACCATTTGTTCGATAACCAATGCCAATCGGTTCATTTACACTACTCATTGACGTTACTCATAATCCGATTCCAACTGGGATGCGCCGATTCGTAGAAGTGAAGTTGAATGCTCTTCTGTCAATCTGTTTCTACACTTAATACAGCTCTTTTGAACTCTATACTTCTTTTCATTCATCAGATTAGGAATCACGGGCGGGATAGAACCTTTCAGGGAGGACGCATCTTGTCCGCGGGCTGTAGTTTGCCCATCATTGCTCTATTGCGTCACAGTTTGTTGCTCTCTTCTCAGTAAATCGCATGAGAGGACAAGGGGCAGGCATGAAACCTGCCATTGAGAAAAAGCAATGGTGGTAGTTAAACAAAATCGTCGATAACGTAATTAATGGATTTTGCAGATATATTATTCGCGTATCCATAATTTTTGCACACTGCCAACTGTTGTTTATTTCGTTCTCCCTTCATTTTCTCTAATGTTTCTCTTTGCTATTTCTCTGGCCGTAAAAGCGTGATTCTACGTCATACATCAGCCAGTTTGAAATGACTGACGTACACCTTGTATAGTAACTGTCAAAGGTTCTTGTCTATCCCAATATTCATAATATTCGGATTAATTAACCGATTTAAATACTTTTTGATAATTACATGTTCTCTTACTCAAATTGTTCAACCATAATTGTGGACCAAAGAACGAAGAGTGGTTATACTCTTATATTGAGGATTGTATTACTCACTATATATATATATATATATATATATATATATATATATATATATATATATATATATATATATATATATATATATATATATATATATATATATATATATATATATATATAGTTTAACTTCTCCCTTTCAGAAACTTATGCAATTGTATTTTGCATAATTTAAGGATAGTATTTTCTTATTTAAATAGCTGAGCTCAGATGCTGTCGCCTTATAATAAATTTTAGTTTGATGTTTCCAATAATTTTAGTTCTCTGATACCGTATGATAAATCTGTAATGGACACGTAACATTTGAACCTTGTTAAACGGATTTGACTTTTGAAGATTTATTTTCTCTGACATTGCCTGACTGTGGCTATCTCATCTCTTCTGTCACGTTACAACAACGTGTCACTTTTTCTTTCCTGCCTTTTGGTTCGTTGAAGGCCGGACTCTTTTCGTTCTTCTTCAGGGATATTCTTCACATTCCTAGGTGTTCTTCTTTACACCCTCTGAGAGAAGAGTGAATATCAGGTGGTCAGAGCATTTATATGGTGCTTTAACGATAATGGCCAGATGGCCATAGCAAATTGCTTGTATTCCTAGGTGACAGTCTGATGGCTTGCTTTAGTAGGTGATTAAAATATTTATTTACGGTAGCTCATTATGTTTTGATGCAAATGTAACTTGCTGTCCTCCTGAAACCTTTTAACTTATGAAGACTTTAATTTATACTAAGGCAAACTTCGCGTAACATTCTTAAATATATCTTTCAAATACTATAATATTAAAAAAAAAAGTCACCTATAGCACAATGGTTAGCGCGTAAACTTTATGTGCACAAATTCTGGATTCAATTCCCGACGTACGACTATGTATAGTATGGATAGTGCTGCGATAGTAGCTACGTAAGTTTAAGTCTAAAATTTATCTTCAAAAAAGGCCACACATTAAATGGGCTAAACGTTAAATACTGTCTGCTTAAATACTGTCTGTTAAATGATACTGTCTGTTCAATTTGTTAAAATGAATGGACTTTTTTTTTCGCAATTGTAAAACTCATATTTCAGGTTTCGATAAATACAACTTATTCTATCAAGATTATTATAATTCTTTCTAAATATATGGGCCGCGGTGGCTTAGTGGTAGAGCGTTCACCTCGAGTGCATGGGGTCCTTGGTTCGATTTCCCCCTTTCTTCATTTCACCATTTCATTCATTTTCTCATCACCGTCTCCTTTAGCCTAGCCAGCATAACCGTGGGACGTGGAACTTAAAGATTTCATTTCATTTTCTTCTTAAATATACAAATCGTAGGCTTGCAATATATACTGCATGTATACATCCGTGAAATAACTGTTTGTGAGTAAATTTTGTTTTCCATTTTCTGCTATCAGTGTAAACGTAGATTTACCCTGTATTGATCTCTCCCTTTTTTTTTATATTGAAATTAATTTTGTCGTTATTCAAGTGAGATGAACGGTAACCCATTTATATTACCAATACTGTGGAGTAATTCGATGTATTCATATATGTGAGTATGGATATTCGAATATACATACATATATATATAGATAGATAGATAGATAGATAGATAGATAGATAGATGTGTGCGTGTGTATGCAGACAGTTAATCAACAGAACCTGGGAATATATATGCTTTTGAGATAACATGTGTGTACCAAATTATCATCGACAATACCTAGCTCCCTGACTGCTGGTTGCAAACCGCTGCTTGTATTGCGAATATGGTATGAATCTAAAGGCGCTAAGGAAATTGGAGAGTGGTTTCAGCTGTTATTCAAAAAGCTGTTTCTCTCTCATTCATAGGAAGACTCACTTTGTGTAATTATTGATAATTACAAAGGAAAACTGGTAAACGAACGTGCATATTTGTATGTAGACATTTTTTTTTTGCACTACAGTATCAACCTATTTTTTTTTTTATAAAAAAAAGACCTAAGTATCATATTTTTATATACACAAAGAAGATGTGAGTTAAAATCCTTTTCTTTTGTAATTGCTATTATGTATTTAACGTATTTTTGAAACAATGTGTGCGCCTGATTCATTGCTTGGAAAAGGCTGCAAAGCCTTAACATCATGTAAAGGAAGTCATCACTAAATAAATAATTTCTACTTAGTGTTTATCGAAAAAAACCTATGTTCAAAGACGAGACATATAGGCCATACCAGTCGATAGATAGACTTAGTACTGAGCTGAACCCATTACAAGGTGTGATCAAGAAGTATGATGAATATAGTTGCACAGTGCCATCTAGCGATGTTGTATTCATTTCAACTAGTACGCCCGGTAGCCTAGTGTAGAGTTTGAACGAGTTGTGACATGTTAGTTGGCTTCCAGAGGCAGAAGGGTGAGGACGTGTTAAGAGTGTCTGTTGCGCACCAACATTAAGTTTTGTTCTAAACTGCAAAAAAAAAAAAAAAAAAGTGTCAAAGAAGCTCACGAAATGTCGAAATCGGTGTGTAGCGATAAAGCGGTGGCATTAAAGATTGTTTACAAGTGGTATGAGCGACTCAAATGGGGCAAAGAGTCGGTTTAAAAGAAGCAAAGATCGAGACGTCATTCGATGTCAAAACCAGATGAAAACGTGCCAAAAGTGGCACAAATGATTTGTTTAAACAGACGAATGACTATTCGAGAGCTTGCCGAAGAACTGAACATTTCGTATGGGTCCATGTAAAACATTTTTAACCGCCGATTAAATGGGCAAATGGTGTCCCTGTTCACCACGAAAACGCACCGTACCACACCTTGCTTTTGATCCGCGAGGTTTTGTTAAAAAAAAAAAAAAAAATTCCTGTCTGTCCACATTCTCTGTGCTCTCCAGATATAGCATGATGCGACTTCTGGTTCTTCCCAGAAAGTAAACCCGTGACCATTTCTGACATTGAAAGGGCTACGACAGAGCAGCTGAACTCCCTTTTAAAAAGCCTTCCGGAAATGTTTCCAGTCATGGATTCAACGTTGGGATAAGTGCATTGCTAGCCAAGGACAGTACTTTGAAGGAGTTTAAATCAAATTCCATGTAAGCTTACTACTTTGTTTCTAATGAAATTATTCACTGTATTTTTGGTCACAACTCGTATATTTGTCAGTAAAAAGCTCGTGCGTAGTTTTTGAGAAAATCCGGGAAAATATATATATTTCTTTTTTTGTAAACCTAAAAATTGATACTCCACACAATCCATTAATATGAGTTGATAATGAAGTACATCTTCATCAACCTCTTTAATCAGGATGCTACCAAGACGACAGTACATGCCATGATAAATAAGATAAAATCCAAAATTATAACGAACTTTTTAAGCTTTAATTTCTGTTGAAATAAAATTTTGTTTACAGAAGAGAGAATATCAGCCAATAGATCACATGAAGCTGAACAGAGCTCATTCGTGGCTAAGCACTTTAGCGCACTGAATCTTTGGCGGGGGAGACCCGGGTTCGATTCCTAGTAATAACTCATGTGATACGGATCCTACGTTAAGCTGTAGGCCCACGTCTCTCTGTAGCTTCACCCTTGAAAGGGACGCTAAACTGAAATCAACTCAGCTCATGATACTGAACAAAATTACATCCTTGAAGATAAACTCTCGTGCATAGGTTTCGAGATATAAACGATTTTTACTGCGCTGAAAAGTGTGTCTTTCATTAGCAATCTGATATAGTTGATAGTTTTTTTTTTTATGAGAGTAACTAAAACTTTTCTGACCAGAGTATATATACATATTTATTAAAACCAAAATATACTGTTATGGTTTCGACAACTTAACGTTATATTCATCAGGCACCAACTCTGAGAAGTGATGTCAGTAATCAGTAAAGAGAAAAGTGATTACTGAAAGACTATTCATTAAATAATACGAATTTTTAATACCTTTATTACGTAGCGTGAAAATTCGTGAATCAGACTATGTTCACAAAATTCTGTGCTGTAACGAAACTATTGTATTGATTTTTACTTTATTTAAATTTTGTACTTTTTTTGTGTGTATCTTATAAAACTTAAGTTATTTATGAAACAGAATAGTAGTAATAGACGATAATGAGTGTAAAAAATAAAAGCTAAAACCGTAACATCGTATTTTAATTTTAATAAGTAAGTGTATATACTCTGGTTAGAAAAGTTTTAATTCTTCTCATAAGTTCCAAAATCGTGATGGATAGAGCTATATAGTTTTTATGCTCCTAGAATAGAAAACGAAATGAAATCTTTGAGTTTTACTTCCCACGGTTATGCCGGTTAGGCTAAAGGAGACGATCATGATGAGTAATGAATGAAATGGTGGAATGAAGAAAGTGGGAGGAAACGGGAGAACCACGAGGAAACCCACGCACACGGTGTTTATTCACCACAAAGTTCACTTGGCGGGCGCTGGGATCTAACCCGGGACCCCAAGCACCAGAGCTCCTAGAATAGAATATTTATGTATTTATTGTATATAAAAATATGCACTATTAACTAACAGGCTGTCTCTATGTTTGATTTCCCATAATAATAAGAGTGTTGGCATTACTACTTATAAATAAATAGATTTTAATTCAAATTTGACAGGAATAGAATTACAGATAAGCACAGTGTGTCTACTAAAATTGCTTATAAATTACTTTTTAATACAATAATTACAATGAAACACAAGTGTTGATAGAAACCTCAAAAAGTTGGGTCACTGTCTTGCTTACCCAATAGCAAATTTCAGGGCGCACGTACTCGCGGGAACACAAGTGTAGGTTTCATATTTCTTCAGATACAAAATATAAAATACTTTCGGTTTGAATAATACGTGGCCACTTTTCCATCAGAATTGTATGATACAATAAGAGGGTAGTATAATAAAAGTGTTTTTAGCTATTCTGTGAGTAATTCTTTCTCGTAGGCACCTTGAAAACACATGAAATAAAATAAATAAAATAATGTGTTCCATAATAGATCCGTGCCATCAAGTAAGCCGTGCCTAGTTATTATTGCGTCCAGTGATTCTTTCAGGGGGTGGCCTGGAGAAAAATTTCCTCTGAAAGTACGAAATTTCTCACGAGACATTTCTCCTATCGTGCTCAAATTGGGTTACCAGTATTACGTTCACCTCCCCGTTTATCTACCCAGGGACAATCTTCTGAAATCATCACTGACTGCGTCTGCTACTGGCACTGTTTTCACAGCGTAACAGTATTGACAATTTGTATTACATTTTTTTTTTTTTACATTAGCTATCGATTTCTTGACAGTTGCATATTTTAAGTTTAAGAATGAAAACGCCTAACAAATCCACAAATTACAGGACAATTAGGATATGATGGTATCTTTATATTAGCAAAAAAATAGAACAAGTTATACTACACGGACCTGCACAGGTAAGTAAAAAGAAAATTGTAGTAAAGAGTATATCTTACAATCCCTCAATACTCTAATTCACATTCTGGAATCGATTGTTTCTTACAGAAAATCACACTGAATTATTGTTCAGTAGAAACAGATATAATTTCCGATACGAGATATTCCTTTCACGACTTTTGGCGTGGGAGACCCGGGTTCGATTCCCGGCGGGAGCTCATGTGGTTCGGATTCCACGTTAATCAGTAGGTCCACGTCTCATACAGCCTCACTGCTGAAAGGGACGCTAAACAAAAATCAACTCCTTTCACGACTTTTTCGAGACGAGATAGGCAACCCTGATTTGTCTCATAGGCAACCCTGATTTATCCACAAGAACATAACTGTGGGACGTTAAATTAAAGAATTCATTGTATATATATATATATATATATATATATATATATATATATATATATATATATATATATATATATATATATATATATATATATGTGTGTGTGTGTGTGTGTGTGTGTGTGTGTGTGTGTCTTTCGTGTTTATCTGTCTGTCTATGTGCGTGAGAGTACGTTTAGGTCAAATTTAGTATTATTAATATATATTGTATCGTATGAGATCCTCATTAAAATCTATAATGTATATAAAAATCAGAAACTGACAGGGCCGGCCTGAAGTGTGCGCGTTGTGTGCAATCGCACATGCAAGCGGTTTGGGAAAAGGCGGAGAAAAGCGGGAAAACTAGAAAAATATAGTAAAACTAATAAAATTTTGAAGGCAAACACACATAATATTTTCTAAATTTATTATGACTTTACAAATATTCTCTATTTACAAGTCTGCCACTTACTGAAATAAGAGTTTGCATTTACATTTACTACTCTTAAACTAAAATACGGCACTATTTTAAATTATATTTAATTTACTGTATTTTCAGCATATTTACATAACTTTTCACAGCACTGTTATTTTGAAACATAACAAATGTTGTACTATTGGAGAGACTGGGCGTTTTTTTTCAAATTTTTTATACTATAGTAAAGTAATTTTTAAAATTTGTTTTCAACACGATGTGTTTTGCAGTGAGTTATGGCTGAATCTTAAACTTTGATTGTTGAAAAGTATTTTTAAATAAAGTCGCTAACAAAATATTAATTATAAATTAGATTATACGATAGTTCATTTAGTTTATTTGAGCATCCATTGAAAAAAGTAGTTCAAAGGAATATGTAGTAGGCCTTTTACACTTGTATATGGGGGAGGGGGGGAAATATTAGACTATAAAAATGAAATTTTAAGATAATATTTCACTTAAGATTTAGTTCAAACAGCTTTGAACTACTAATTTCTAATATTCGTTTTAAAAATATTTGGGGAAATCCATCGCTTTTGCTTGAAGGGTATTCCATACCCCAGCACCCTTGGTGTGAGGGGCGCCATAATTCAGTTTTACACACACACACACACACACACACACACACACTCACACTCACACTCATTCACTCACTCACTCTCTCTCTCTCTCTCTCTTTGACGCTTAAGTCTGCGCTGGAAACTGACAGTTGAAACAAATTTACAAGGAACATGATTGTATTCAAAATCGGTTTAATCATTCACCTGACATCCCGTAATTAAAACAAAAATTTCAGTTTCTTAGCTTTGTGTTTCTTAAAACGTTTAATTACTACTGCGGAAACCCTATACAAGAAGGACTCTATACAACACATTTTAAAAAAATGACCAAAAACCATGTTTCCATCGAAAAGTCGGGTCAAAATATTGAATTTCATTATTTAAAAAATAATAATGTAATGCGTTTGAAAGAATGTAAATGCGGTATTAGGCATACGTGTAATAAGTTTGTAACACTGCAAATTGATTGCACGCCTGCTATATGCATATATGCTTGTGGCATTTGTGTGTCAGTGCATGTGGTGAGTGCTTCATCCTTACTATGTACTGTACATAGAGAAACTCCAACACGTGTGTTTGTTGAGTATGTTTCAACATTCCTTCATGGACTGATGTCGTCGGATTGTGTGACATGCCGCGACACATTTAGTACTGAGAGCATCGAACCAAGTAAAATTCACGTGATCAAGTCATTCTTTATTACGATAAAGCAGAGGTTAGATGGAAATATCACGTACGCTAAGCAAGGAATATTAATAAAGCAGATGAACGTGCTTGTTTACTGTCACATATTCTGTGATTTAGCTGTTTGTGTGGGAGATTAAATTTTGGTTATGTTTCATGCAAAGGATGTTTCTTTGATTATTATTAGGCTATTGTGTTAGATTAATCAGATACAATGAAACATAAAGAAAGGATATTGTCTAAATCAGTTTCTTGAACTTTTTCTACAGTGGCTCAGTGGTAAAATGCTCGCCTCTAGAGCGAGAAGCCTATGGTTTGATCCTAGACTATGAGAGTTTGTGGTGGACAGCATTGTGTCTGTCGACCTTTTTGGAGTTTTCTTGTTTCCTCTTACTTTCTCATTGCATTCAGTCTTTCATAGTAAGTCTCCAGTCTCTTTTAGCCATCCCCGCTGGCCTAGTGACAAGCACAAGTTTCATGTACATAGTCTCGGGTTCTGTTTCCGGTGGGGGAGCATTGAAATTTTAACCATTAGGGTACAGAGATGGCATGGGTCAATGGAAACTTGAACCATAACCTACTGACCCACCACCCACCGTGACCCACACTGACCCACGACCCATGAGATGACCTATCACCCATTGTGGCCTACTCTGATCCACCACCCACCAAAATCCATCGTTATCAGCTTTGACTCACGATCCAGGCCCTCCTCTCCACTGACTAAAGAGCTTATACTTGCAATAAAACAAGGCTGTGAAATTATCACTAATCGGAGTATGAATTTCTACAGTCATCACTCAAGCACCACTTTGTTACAATACTGGTGAATCTGACCGTAACGATATAAAATGGTGAAGGATTTGTCATGGACCATAGTACGATGCATTTCAATTTAATTATCACATATAATTATTTCCTTGTTGAATTACAGATACATTTCAGTGATAAAGTACTTTGAAAGTCAGAAATCAAAGTAAAGTAGGCCAGCGTAAAGGGGGAAGAAACAGTGTAAAATTCAACTGTGTCTCAAAAGCCAAGTAATAAGTTCTTTTGTTATTATTACAGTTACAAATATCAATATCGAAAAATGCCTCAAGTTCTTTTTTTCACTTAGATATACTCATCTCAGATAAGTAATTAAAAGAAAGAGAGGTAAGCAGATGAAAACTGCAAATGAAAACTTGATAAATAATTCAAATAATAAATGTGCTTGGCTTATAATTAATAAGGAAATTGGAAAACGCTTTGTTCAAGATCCCATACCAATATCCGTAAATGAATTCAACAAATATATTGTGAATAGTGTAACACAATTAAATGAGAAATCGAAAGATGAAAATTGTTTCTCCGAAAATTAAAAAAAAAATGACTTTAGAATTTTATTAGCACAGCAAAATGTAATTAACATTGAGTCTTTTTTTTTTTTTTCATGGACTGCAATTAATACCAAAACAGTTTTATCGGTCGTTAGTAAACTGAAACCTTCAAACTGAGGATTTCTATGAATTTCTAACAACTTGTTTTGAAAAAAAAGTACTTGATGTTATAATTGAACTTATAGCTTACGTTTTTAACTGGATGATTTTAGAGGGAATTTACCCTCTGGCAACCACAGTAGTCATACATAAGAAAAGCAATAAAAGTAAACGTAGTAACTATCGTTCTGTATCGTTAGTGCCAATTATATCCAAAGTTTTTGGGTAATGCATTAAAATTCAATTATTAAAATATCTAGAAACGAATAAACTGATCCACATTTCGCAATTTGGATTCAGACCGGGGTTTTCCACGACTAAGGCTGTGGAAAATAAAGTAACACATATATTAGACAATTTTGAAAGTAATTTATATACATGTGGAACACTGTTAGATCTGAGTAAAGCTTTCGATATAGTGTCACACGATTTATTGATTGCAAAGTTATTATCGCTGTATCGGGGGAATTGAGTTGTCATTAATGAAATCCTATCTTAGTAATAGACGAAAGGCTGTCCGTATTGCAAATGAAAGGTCACATGTTTGAATGTAACATCAGGTGTGTCTCAGGGTAGTGTGCTGGGGCCCTTACTTTTTCATATCTATGTAAATAACTTCCCAAATTTTCTATCTTCTAAATCTATTTATATGCTGACGACACAACACTTCTAAGTACAGAGAAGACCTTAATGGGAGTTAAAATTAAAAATAATGAAATTTTAGAAATGTCATGAACATGGTTAAGGTATAACAAATTTTATCTCAATGAATCTAAGGCAGAAAAACTTCATTTTTATTTTGGTAATCACGTGACTGATGTAGATGCATGCCATTCTGTAAAACTTCTGGGATTTTATCTAGATCTAAAGCTAAACTGGAATGTACATATTGAAAATTTATGTAAAAGACTATCTAGAATATTGTTTTTAATTCGCAAACTAAGGGTAACAGTTACTGAAGCCGTGCTTCTTACAGCATATTATACTTTCTTTCATTATCATTTACTCTGCGGATTATTATTGTGGGGTAATACATACGGTGCTCAAATTGTCTTCCAATGGGAGAAGAAAGTTATGACAGCAATAAAAGGTTTGCCAGATATTGTATCATGTAGACCATTCTCTAAGGCAGGGTTTTTCAACCTGAGGGTCGCCACAGGATTTCATGGGGGTCGCGAAGATAAGCGGAAGGGATAAATATAATTAGAAACTAATACCGGAAATTACTTTTAAATATTCTTTTGAATTTTGTTCTGATAGGCATATTTTTATTTTTATACCTACTGTTAAGAACAACAGAAAAAAAGGTCTAAATCCCACACAAGCTTATTACAAACCAGAAATTATAATGTGTTCCTGGCAAGAGGATGTGATAAAATAGGAGTCGTGATAGGAATTCGGTTGAGAACCACTGCTCTAAGGAAATACAGATCATGACAGTTCCTTCTTTGTACATTTTTAGATGCCTTTAGACGTTAGAGAAAATCAGGATGGTATTGGTTATTGCAATAATGTTCACACATATAATACAAGACGTGAAGATTATTTAACTATCCCACATGTTGGGCTCCATATACAACTCAAAGCAGGTATAAATATACTGGCAAGAAACTGTATAATGTATCACCAGTCGATTTCGAAAACCAATGCAAAGCATTTCTTGTAAATAATGCTAGTTATAGTATTAATGAATTTGAAGAAAAGGTAGCTTATTCCCGGTGGCTCATTAAAAGTTTCGATTCAAAGGTAGACATATTCTGATATTCTAAAAACACCAATCAGAACGGAGTATTTGTTTCGACTAGTTAGGATGATCTTTGTTAAAAATGAAAGCTCTGTTGTATTTGAAACTATACTTATAAGTAAATAAATAGACTTTGAAGTCCCTCTAGTGAGGATTTGTTTTTCTGAGTGTGATTCCTCAATTTGATCTAAATTTATTCGTAACAAAATTGAGATTAAAAAAAGTTTTGGATGAATATTTTCAACCAGTATACATTGTAGGTCATGATGTCAATGTGTTCTGGCATAAGTATTGGTATCAGCTGTACAACATACGTGTGCTCTTCCTTGACAACAATTCTTTTGTAACAAAGTGTATTGTGTTATCATCTGCTTCTTTCAATTTGACTATTAGGTGAGTTGGTGAGTTGCTTCTTATTTTTTTCAGACGTTCCAATTGTTTGTGAATTCAGAACTCCACTAAATATTTCTCTTTTTTTTTCCTTCAGCTGACTATATTTATTCTTTGACAAAAGAGAGCGGCAATCATAAACCTTGTCACATTTGCTTCAGGGATAGCAATTGCTGACTCTGTGCCAACAACTGCTGACTTGCTGACAGAACATATGGCCTCCAACTGGCTCAGTGTTTTTGTTTTCGGTAGCCCCTTGTCCTTTTCCTATCCTTATGGATTTATGCTACATACATATACACACGCATAATTCAAAGACTCACCTTTAGGCGTGTGCTGATAGCTATATATGAATGATTATCTTCTTTAGTGCCAGTATATATATATAATATACACCATGTGTTACATCCGTATATCAGTGATGGCAGAATTGAGATGTTAAAAACCATCCACTATAAAAGTGCCGACTTGGAGTGCTCTGGACAGCTTTCACCAAGTCAAAAGTTTGCTGTCGGAAAGGTTTTGCTGCAAATCTTTCGATCATATACCATCATCAGACGAAATTTCAAGATTCCAAAGATGTGTGTTCCTTGCTGGACACCTATGATAATTTTAATTTAAAAAATGCGTGAGGTAAGAGATCTCAGTTCCAAATCGATCGCCACAAAGACAAACAAAGCTTAACATTTGAATCATTGGGTGCTAGTGTTTCAAACCATTATTGTGCAATTTCTTCTCTCTGTCAAGGAGGTATAGAACTAGCAGCAAGACTAGTAACACATGAAAAGTTTGCTGTTCTAGTATACGGTGCCTAGTCAACATATTGGGCCTTATACAGTCAATCTGACGCGCGATTAGTGCCATACTAAAGAGTTGGACTAACGTATGTTTCCTGCAGTAATCAGGCCTTTAGTATGACGCTAATTATACGTCAAAACGACCCTGCATAAGGTTCATTATTTCTCAATGCTATTACTTCCATCTTTCTAAATAGGAGTTCTTTACGTCTTAATTCAAGCAACTCACCGAAAGAAGTTTGCTTCCACAAGGAATTAAACCAAGATCACGCGCCGGAATCGTTCAGATAACACGATTTTGCTTGCCAGAGCCCTATGTTTGCTTTTCTCTAGGGAATTTGTGTTTTCTAGCTTTAATTTACTATTGTTACTACTACTTTGTATAATCAAAAACATTAATATTTTCATTTGTGCAATAAACTGCCAGGAGTTCATAATAGCACTGTGTTAAACAGAGACATTTGTTTCTCATTTCCAGTACTTACATTAATAAGTCACCATTTTCTTGCTAATCTCAATTAGGGTGAACAGAAAAATCTACAACAATTAATAGGTTGTTTGTTGTACAATTCCCTTTGGCGTAGAGAGAACTCAATTTGCTGTAAATTGCTGAAAGCTGCGTTAAGATTGATTCATCCATTCTGAAGTTATTGACGTAAGAGTATATGGGACGAAGGCTACATGTTTGCTAGTTCACTGCCTACAACAGAAGGAAACGCACTTCTTTGATTTCCGATTAGAAACAGAAAACAGATAAGAGCCAGTAATAAAGATACGCAGTTTACTGATTCTTAATGCAGAGGGGAGTACTGTGTATTATTGGTGGGATCCATCAGGACAATGAGGCCAGGAGGCAAGGGTGCCGATTTCTCTGTAAATTTTGGGGGGTCCATTCAGATGCAGAAGGCATATGTGAGAATTTTAAGACAAATTGCATTCAAATTATGCTAAATATTATATATTCTTAAATACAATAAGGGGGCCCACATCAGCTTTGGGGGGCGGGCCCCCCAGGATCGGTGCCCTTGCCAGGAGGCCCTGAGGACAATGCAAAAGAAGTAGGAGATATACTTAATAGGTATGTAAAAAAAATGCTAATATTTACAAAAAATGCAAAAATACTTGACCAGCCATCGCACATTATTTTTGAAATCTCGAGAGTACAAAAACTGAATACGTTGTACCGTTCAGCATTTTGCTGTTTTCCCCGTCTCTTTTTCTAGGACTGTACATCAAACAACCACTTCGTGTTACTAAATGAATTCAGACATTTTAATGCATGGAACTCACACTACGGAAGAAGAAATGGCAGATATGAATTTTCTGTTTTGATATGTCTACTGACGGTAATGAATTTGATAGTGTTGGTTTAGCTACCGATTTAACGTTGTGTTCCAGTTACTAGATATAATATGTGAGTGCTCTGTCGATATTCCATGGTGCTCCATTATGCATATGTAAAACCAAATATCTCGATATTTGGAGACATGAATATTTCCATCTCCTAATATTGAAAAAAATCAAGGATATGTTTCTGTATTCCAAATTTATAACGCTATATGATTATATTTTCACATTTTCAATTTCTTTGACTACTTATATTATTTTACGAAGACGATTTACATTTTCAGGAGTTACTGTTCTTTCTATTTGCTCATGATGTTGCGAACCATATCCGTAAAATTGTTTCCAATTCACCGAACGATAGTTTCCGAGGAGGTGCTCTCATCGCCAGATGCCGAATGTAATCGTAGCTCATAATCCAACTTCAAAATCATAGCACGTTAGTTCTCGTGTGTCAGCTCCACAATATTAAACATTTAGTTGCACTTCGCAGGCAGTCTTTGACTGGCGACATGTAAGTGCTATTCGCGCATTATGTATCGAGCTTCAAAACTTGCGTAATGAACAATTCTTATAGTCATCGGACTTACTGAACCAAATAAACAAAGAAAAGAAGAAGAAGAAGCAAAATATTTATTTATTTTTCAAATAAACGCTTCGGAGTAAATGAATACAAATTTAAACAAAAACTCATTCTCAACCAAGTATAAAATATTTCTTCTGCTTGCAAACTTTTGGTCTGGTGTGGATTTGAATAATCTATTCAAAAGCAAATAGTTCAAAAATATGATTAGTGATCCTTAGTGTATCTATATTATTGAAGGAAACCCAAATAGGAAATTTCGTTGCGGAGAACCTATAAAGGACGTCTGTAATTTTATTGGTTTATTACCACTTTTGTTTCAGCTTTTTCCTATTCCTGATGTTAATTTTATTCATAATTTAGTGTGTTGGAATTGTTGATAAAAAGTTTGCTAATAAATACCTGACATAAGTAAATAGACATACTCAGAGCGACAGACCATACAATTCAGACATTACCGAAAGACATACGTAGACCAGGATTGGATTGACATGACCCAATGTCACGCTTCAAAAATCAAGCGATGCAAATCTGTCAATAACATTGCAGCCGCGGCTAATAGATAAGCACGAACCGTCCAGCGGGATTTTCATAGTGCGGGATTGTACCGAAAAGTCGCTAAGAAGAACCTCTGCTTACAGAATTAAAAATGACTTGGAGTCAAAATTAAGCCACTGCCATTTGCTATAAATGACAACACTTCTGAAACCATGTTACATTATCCAGTGAAAGCCGATTTTGCCAATTGTCGAACAGTAGTCGCCAGTGGGCATGGAAGCAGTTGACTGGTCACGATTGACCATAATTCAACTGTCCTGCAGTGGAATACAGTGGCGTAAGTGTTATAGTATGGGAGTGGTGGTTTCAACCTCATATACCTAGGTATAACAGAAGTAATAGATGCTACGAAGTAGGTGGAGGTACTGCAAGATGAATTGCTGCTCTTGCTTGATACAAGTGAATTATCGCGGGACGACATGCAGTTCATAGATAACGGGACACCATCTCATAGGGCAAACCTGACCATTGAAAGAGACAAAATGGAGAGCAAACTCTACCGTGGCTCGACAATTTCCGTACTTGAATCATATACGTAGTATCTTCTACAACTAAATTGCACAAACGGCCGCACTGACACGCAAACAAATAACATTAGTTTAGGTAATGTGTGACGAAGGAGTTCCACCTGTCACACCATGTCATAGATGACTTACTGGATACCATATCGCGATAGGGTTGAAGCCTTGCGCGCTGACAAAAATGGCTGCATCAAGTACAACTCATACATGGGGCAATCCAAATGAAATCGACCAATTTCCTGGTCAAAAGTTGCTGACAAAATTTATTTATTTATTTATTTCTTACCTAAGATTGTACCGCATTCAGGGAGTTGAAAACGGGTATTCATTTTTAAGCCGCGCAGGTTTTGTCGTAGCGGCCATTTTGTATGGGCGCCTGAGCGTATTTTGCACTTTTCAGAGGATTCCGTTAAACGCTGTAACTTTTTAGGTTTTAAAGTTAATGAGTTCAAACCAAAACCATATGAAAGTTAATGGAATAATCAATATTCTGTGTTCTGTACATATTGGGACGTACTTCAGAACGTCGAAAGAAAAAGCTCTGAACATTGAGGTTGGAAACCTAGAAATGGCCATTTTGGAATGTTCATTTTGAAACGAAAGAAATGAGACTCACCTTCAATTGCTTGTATACATAGAGACTAGATAGTAAACAACTTCCCAACAAGTTTCAGATTTGAGAACCATATACTTGATTTTCTGGAAATTTTTAAACATTGCGAATTTTCGAAAATCGGGTATTTTCACCCTCAAATATCTCAGGAAGGACACAAGTGAAAAATCTCAAATTTGCACAAAATAGATGATGGTTGGACAGTAACAAGTGAGTAAAACTACATTCCTGAGACTTGAGTGGTTTCTGAGTTATAAGTTGTTGCAATGATGAGAAATTCACGATTTTAACAGCTCAAAAGATGTACAGGTTTTGTGTTGATAGTATCTCAGACACAGTTTATCTATGTTTCATCAGAAGTGCTGTCAAATAGCAAGAAATTCGAGGTTTGCTATTTGTAAAAGAATTATCATTGTCAGATCATATCATAGATTTATACCTCTGACGCCAACACAAATCAGATGTTATGAAGAACATAGCATGTTGTCATTTGCACCTAATGATACCGTAGCCTGTATTTACGACAAGAAATGGTGGATTGGAAGAATTAAAGACATCAGTCAGGAAAATAACGATCTTTTTATTAATTTTTTCATCCCCATGGCTCAAGAACCTTTTTAAAACTATCTACGAATGGCAAAGTGTGGATGCCAATCACTAAAGTTCTCCAGAAACACTCTCCCACAGAGTTCACAACTTACAGGTAGTACTTTCAATATCAGTGCCGAACTCTGTACACAAATTAGTCAAGTATTTACTTCACTGATGTCTTAACAGCAGCTTGTAGGCAGAAAAGAAATAACAGGCGTTTCGTTTTTTGTACAAGATATGATTCATAAATTATACATACTTTACTCATTAAATATTACTGTCGTGTTATTTTGACTTTTGCTACAAAGTTTGTATCCACTCCTCATGGCGCTTCAAGATATTAAGTCCCAGTGTAGAAGAAACTTATAACTCAGAAACTACTCAAGTCTCAGTGATGCAATTTTACCCACATGTTACTGAACAACTATCATCCTTTGTGTGCAAATTTGAGATTTTTCACTTGTGTCCTTGAGATATATGATCGTGAAAATACACGATTTTCGAAAATTTGCAATGTTTAAAAATTCCCAAAAAATCAAGTATATGGTTCTCAGATTTGAAACTTATTTGGAGCCTTGTCTCCTGTTTAGTCTCTATGTAGACAAAAAATGGGAAGGTGAGTCTCGTTTGATTTGTTTCAAAATGTACATTCACAATATGGCCATTTTTAGTTTTCCAACCTCAATGTTCAGAGTTTTTCTTTCGACGTTCTGAAGTACGTCTCAATGTGCACAGAACACAGAATGTTGTCCATTCCATTAACTTTCATATGGTTTTGGTTTGAACTCATTAACTTGAAAACCTAAAAAAGTTACAGCGTTTAACGAAATCCTCTGAAAAGTGCAAAATAGGCCCAGGTCCCTATACAAAATGGCTGCTACGACAAAACCTGTGCGGCTTAAAAATGAATACCCGTTTTCAACTCCCTGAATGTGGTACAAACTTAGGTAAAAAAATTAATAAAAAACTAAATTTTGTCAGCAACCATCATCGGTCGATTTCATTTGGATTGCCCCGCATCAGAAATGTTCTTTCTGACTGAGCACAAATAATAGCAAAAGTCATAGGCTCATTTTTCAGACGTTTCTTTCCTTATGTCAGGATAGTGTATTTTCCAACGACTTTGCTGGAATTTCCTCTTCGTTTGCATAAAGGACTTATATACATAGAATTATCAGTATCCTGAATTGGGTGGGTGATTACTAAGGTAAGTTTGTGTAAGAACATTCAATACGCATCCACATAATTCCTACTTGGGATTGAAGCATTTGCTTTGTTCTATTTTCAGACGCTTGAACTATTCATGCCAATCGATACAAGTACTAATCCTTCGATCTTTTGCTTCTGAGCAAATGCTTTTACTTCATGCTTCGAAGCATTTCCTTCTGTTTTAAGACTGGTAATCGTATGTGAATTTCATTAATATTCACTCCTTGCAATGTATGATTACTTAAATGAAAATTTATAGATTCAAATGTAAGTCGTAAGGTGTTAGGTTCATGTCTCAACATTTTCTTGGATTAATTGGATGAAATTCCTAAGTCTTGCAATTATGTATCATTCAGATATAAATGCAGTCCTTTAAGGCGGGTGATATAATGGAAAGTATTATTAATATCTCAACTTCACCTTCTTCTCCAAGGATTTCTTAATCAATGAGACTAGAGATCAAACACGAATTCTTGAACTGCGATGAACTTTCGATTTTTAACATAACTTATCCGTATATTAGAGGTTAGTCGACTATTCGGATTGGGCACCTTCATGACCGTTTGGCTTATATGCGTGCTCACTGTACACTTGATCCCGGATTCAATTTCCGGTGGGAGTGCTTACAATTGGATGCAAACCTGATTAGTAATTGGGTTCAATGATGAATATATATACCACTTTTCCCAGGGAAAATTTCAATAAGCGGGAGTGAAAGAAGGATTGCGAAAATATTGGTAACCTAGGTTGAAGGTGATCGGAGAAATTTGTAGCTCCAGAAGTAATCCTTCCCCGGAAATCATCACTGGTTGGATCCCACTGAATCTTAGTTCAATGAAAAGAAAGAAAAAGGAAGAACTTCATGAAGTGACAAGTGAGATCATTGATGAAGAGAAGAAGCGTCATCGGAACAAATGAAGAAATATGCTTATTAACCATTCTGTTGGGAACTGACCAAATCAACTAATTATTTAGCATTTTTGGATATTCAGCGCGCATTGCGATCAAGAAGATTATGCAGCTTCTTTTCTTCCTTGCGAGGAATAAGTTTACTTTTCCAGATCATACTACATAGATTTGACTTGTTTAAGAAGGTTTTGACGTGAGTATAGCAGAATTCGTTAGTTTCCTATAGAACAAAACGCACTCTTCTCATTCGATCTCCCCAAGTTTGCATTTAAGTCATTGGACTTCATCTGGCTCGGTTCCTCATATTTATGATGGCGAAAAATGGGAACTGAAATAGACTGTTGTACGCTGAGAAATCTCATGATGGATTGGACAACTGCTTCTGCCCCGTAACATAGCATTGATGAAGCTATTAGTTGTCTGGGTTTTACCTTTTTTCTTAGTCACCATTATTTACCGAGTAAATAGAATGATATGCTTTTTTCCAAATCTTTTTTATGATTTATACTCACCTCTTGCGCTGCTGCCAAAAAACAAAGTCCCAAGCATAAAACGTATATTTTTTTCATAGTGATGTCGTGGAATCTTGGGATATAATTAAGTAACTTTGTTTTGCTCTTGGAGATATAATCTCTCTTCTCTGTTGAGCGTTTGTGTTCAAAAGGAGCCTGTAGGGCAAGACGACATGTTTCAAAATTAGCAATGGAAAGTAGGCTTAGTGCATGATAGGCAAACAACGTACCTACAATAAGCAAGAGAATAGAAAGTTGATGTTCCACCTTCCTGTCTATATGGAAGTCCGCGTACATATTATCTCCTAATTGAAAAAAAGCATTGGCTGAAATATTATTTTAAAAAAATGGCTCAGTGGTAAAGTAAATTTTTCGAAATATTCCAGTTTAAGGTCCCTCGTTTATGCCGTTTTAGGCTAAGGGAGACACGTGATTAAGGGATGTAAATAATGATAGAAGAATCGGTGGAATGAGAACTTGGGAGGAAGCGGCAGTAGCCTGAGAAAACCCACGGACACGATGTTCTCTACCACAAACTTACTTTATCAAGGATCAAACCAGAAACCCCACGCACCAGAGGTAAGCACTGGGCTACCGTACCAAGTCGTCCCTTATTCGATCCCAGAACATATGAGTTTGTGGTGAACAAAATCGTGTCTGTGGATTTTCTCTGCGTTTTCCCGATTTCTTTCATATCACTCCATCAGTTCTTTTTTAATTCTAAAATATTATGGGTATTATCCTTATTATAAAAGCAGGACGCCGTAATCTGTCATTGTTTGTCTCTGGTGCGTGAAGTCCTTGGTTCAGCCTCCGATCAAGTAGGTCTGTGGTGAACACCATCTTGTCCGTGGGGTTTCTCGAGGTACTTCCATATCCTCCCACATTCTCATTCTACCGATTATTCTGTCATCATTCACTTGCCTTAATCATATGTCTCCCTGAGCCTAAACGGCATAATCGCGGGACGCTAAACTGAAAGATTTCATTTCATTTTTTTATGTCCTTTGGCGTTCAGAAATCGCATGACACATCTCACTTTATATTTGCGAGATTTTGTATTACGGCTGCTATTTCACCTTACTGCTACTCGCACGTGTACAACGTCACTCTGACGATTCTATCTCTGGTGCAAGCATGCTTAACTTCATCAGCATTGCCAACCCCATGTAAAAAATATCTACCTTTTTTTTTGACATACGCCTCATAGTTTATTCCAGTTTCACCAACAGGAGAGCTCTTTCTTAATTATAGAATTAAAACGTTATGTGGACGCACACACGCAGCTTTATTTTCTTTCGTTATTCAGATTTGAGCGTGAAATGTTGCATATATTTGTGTGAGTTTAGTTGTGATTGAATTCATGAATTTTTGAATTGCGTATGACAACTTAATTCAAAATTGTTTTCCCTTGTTCTGTTATGATAAGAGCGCCATAAACCAGAGTCAGTCTTGCAATATGCGATTGTTACCCGTTGCATCCCCTTGGCAGCTTAAGCTGCCACGCAATTTTCGTCATAGCGCAGAAACTCATGGTTTGAAATTGCTGCTTTTAACCGTGAAGTAACTTTGCAGTCCTCATAGCATTGTTGCATTTTCTTTGTATGACATTTTGACGCTGGGTTAGCACTTTTTTTTTTTTTTTTTTTTGGATACAATGTGTTTTGAGGAGAAAGACTCAACTGGATTGATTTGAAGGACTCGAGAAGGAAGGATTGAAGGTCCTTAAAGGAAGGATTGATTTGATTTTAATAGTTATGTTTTTCAGGGTATTTTCTTCCTCAAAATTGTAACTTTTCTAAATGTTCCCGTTTTTGAATATGTATTGTATGTATCTACTGACAACTTAAGTTGACGGGCTAAAAAAGCAAGAAATTTTTTTTTTCAAAAATATTCTAATATATATTTTAGAGTACTATTAGGGCCAAATAGGCGAAAAATACTTTTCAAAATACCGGTGGGGAATTCTGGGCACTTCGTGGTTTTGAGAGTATCCGAGCTCAGAATTAAAAAAAAAAAAAAAAAAAAAACATAGGTTAAGTATCTTCGTAGAAAGTTAGACTAGTCTTTTCTCTTTCCCCTGTTTTATTTGACAATTTGTTCAGTACGTGGATTACCATTTTCCTTTCATTCTAGTGACGTATTGAACAAATGGACTCAGTACCTATTATTTTCTCCATCTCCTTTTATTACGTCACACTGACTCGATATTTAATTCATTTTGTTCGCATTTTATTAAACTTGGAAGCTGGCTCAGTTTGTAGTTTATTTTTTATTAAACTTTGCAGTTTAAAAAGTTCTAGTTTATTCTTGCCCTTTCTTTGCTTGATAAATTTGTCCTAACTCATGAAAGGTGTAATATACCAAAACTGCTAGTTAGCCTTTGTCTTAGCGTGTGCATTGTAGCTTTCTTCATTAAAAATGTAAATTATGTGTTGTTGTGTTGTTTTATTTATGCAATGCGTACAGAGAACTAACTGATTGTTGATTTGATTTGCTGGTTTTCTCTCTCTGTTCCCCTCTTCGCTTGAAAACAACCTTGTCTGGTGAAAACAATATTCAATTTTTGCTTCGTGTGAGTCATATTCTGTACTGATTCAATAAAGTATCTTCCATTTCGTTTTAGAAATACGTTTATGCACACTCAATTTTCTGGGATTTTCTACATGTTCAAAACTCATGAGTTCATTTAAAACTATATTTAATTTTATTTTCGAATAGCATATTACTCGACAATACATCGAAAACAAGTTTAATTCTGATGTTCTTGTAGCTGTCTAAAATTACGAGGGTGATTCAGAAAGTAATGCCTTCAAGGTGATACCTTTATTTGTGTTTGACAAGTAGCACCAATACAAGTATCAGTGGAAAGCTTGCAATGTCAGCTGCAAATGGTGGCATCATTTTTCTTCATAGTCCCCATTACTGGTAACACACTTGCGCCAACGCGAAACAAGGTTTTTCATGCCGTCGGCGAAGAATTGTAATGGCTGCTGGCGACACTATTGGCGAACTGCTGCTTCCGCGTTCGCGTCACAACTGTAGCGTTGGACCTTAAGAGTCTTCATCCCAGCGAAAATAAAATACCGCTAATTTTACAATAATTATGTGATATCTTCAAATAGATAAAAGATAATTGAAATATGGAACAAGAGCGCCCTAGACAATACTATTTTGCGTCAGGTACCGTTATCACAAGTCACCTAGTGGCTTTCCGTTTTCAGCTGTTTAGAAACGCGAAAATAAATGCCGATTTTCAAAATGGCTTGAAATCGAAAGCAGATAAGTAAGTCGTGATAACGGTTTCTCATGTAAAATAATATTGTCTAGGGCGCTCTTGTTCCACATTTCGATTATCTTTTATCGATTTGAAGATATCCCATAATTACTGTAAAATTAGCGGTATTTTAATTTCGCCGGGATGAGGCCTCTTAAGATGATCCTTGTGTTTGGGGAAGAGCTAAAAGTTGGAGGGCGCAAGATCCGAACTATAGGCAGGATGAGTCAGAATGTCAACAGATTGGACAACTTTGAATTTTTTGGTGGAAGAGAGAACCTGTGTGGTTCTTCATCGACTAATGCTTCGTTTCCGAATCGTAATGGTGTATCCACGACTCGTGGCCGGCGATGAATTTTCCTAGGCGCACAACCTTCCGCAGTCAGAAATTCAATAACATCCCGCTGTTTCAACCGGGTGTCAGAACTGAATGCCATGGATTGATTCATTACTCTGGAACAAGAAGAGATAGGAAGGTGAAACAAGTGACATTCTATAGCTTAAACATCAGTGCATTAATGATAAACAATTCAAAATGTTCACAGTACTATTGGCGTAGTAGTGGGCTTGGAGGCATTACTTTCTGAATCACCTTCGTAGTTTCAAATATTTCACATTGTTCGAATTCAGAGCGATTACCTAACTATTTGATTCTTAAATGTAAATATATCTTTTTTTTTTTGCTTCTTTTTCGTAAATAAGAACAATGTATTTGGCCTGTCTCATTCACTGAAAACTTATTCTATTAACTTGGCAGTAATATCTAGTGCAGATGTAACAGTTCATTTGTGAAAATAGTTGTTTCTTTGTTGAATTTTAGCATATAACAGTATACCTTCGGTATAAGATGCAATTCGAACCAACGTAATATTTTCAATGCTCTCCCACCGGGAATCGAACCCGACACCAAGCACGCGTGCTAGCCATTTGACCAGTGGGGAGGACTTGCGAAATGAAGCTAATATTCGATATATTTGTATAAGATTAGGACAATTCTAATATTTAGACTAGAAAATGTTCAAATCCAACAACTGAGTATAAATAAAATTTTGGTGAAAGATTTTAAATGTTTTAATTTCGATGGAAAAATTTTATTTTTAAAAATAAAGGTTTTATGTTTGAGTTTTAATTGGGCTACAAATTCAAAGTAATAAAACTTTTGAGTATACAATAGCAGTTTTAACTGTGCGATAGCAATAAGAATCCGTTATCCATAAGATTTTTTTAAAAAAATGTTTTTTTTTTAATGATATCCTGTTAGCATTACTGTACTTACTATACATTTGTGTTGAATTGCATATCTTCTAAACAGGAAGTAAGAAAATAAATTCAAAGCCATTATGTAGAGTGTTAACAAGATTTCTTAATGAAATAGATTCAAAATTGCTGTTTTACGATCAAGCGAGTCAACACGTGCTCTGTTGAAGCGTACAAAAACATGCGTCTCATATTGCAGAAAAAAATACAAAAAGCATTATTATTGGCTAAATATATGTATTGTTTCTGAAATTCGGTTCATTGGCACGCACATTGGCAATGAGGTTGTAAAATTATTTTGCTTCTATCATATTTTATGTAGCCATTATACCGGTAAATTGCCTTTGCATGTATTTGACGAAGCAAAAAACAAAGAAAAGAAAAAAAAATCTCTTATCGAATGAACCAGTAATAGGATTGTTTTGCGGGTTTTAGTGATCGTTTGAAGAGAGAAAATGCAGCTGCTGGTTTTGAGAATGTGAATGCAGGTGGCTGTTGTTTAAAAGTCAGTTTTCATATGTTGTTAGTTCATAGCTTGCACAATTATCTCGTTCTATTTGTACGAGTTTTACGTCACGTATTTTAGTTACTTAATATATAATATCAGTGTTGTTATTATGCAGTCTCTGAGAAAAGAGAACAACGTATTTTACATAGAAAATGCATATAAGTTGTTATTTCCTGTGACCAACAATACCCTTCATAGATACAGCACAATTGAAACTAAAAACCATAAAAGTCGTCTAGTGCATAGCACTGCTAATTGAACTGATCAATGATAAGGAAAGGAAAGAATTGTAAAAGATGAGCAATACTGGAACTAGTTATAAAAGATAAACGTTAATGGTATTAATGAAAGATATGAACATTAGTGGAACTAACGTAAAGTATGAGTACTACTGGAACTAGCTAAAATATGAGCACTACTGGAACCAACCGTGAAAGATGAGCACTACTACAACTAATTGTAATATATGAGCACTATTGGAATTAATGTACGTGGTAAGTAACATTGGGACTAATGTAAAAAGTGAACAGTGCTGGAACTAATGTAAAAAGTGAGCAGTACAGGAACTAATGTAAAAAATGAGCAATACTTTAACCAGTTGTAAAAGATGAGCTCTCCTGGAATTAACTGTGATAATTAGCACTACTGGAACTAATTGTAAGATATGAGCACTTCTGGAACTACCGCGAAACATGAGCACTACTAGAATTAATATAAAGGTGAGTACTACTGGAACTAATGTAAAAGATGGGCAGTGTTGAAACTAATGTAAAAGATTGCCAGTACTGGAATTAATTATAATGTATTAGCACTATTGGAACTACTGTACATGATAAACAATGTTGGAACTAATATAAAAATGAGCATTACTGGAACTAATGTAAAAAGTCAGCAGTACAGGAACTAATGTAAAAAGTGAGCAGTGCGGGAACTAATGTAAAAAGTTAGCAGTACAGGAGCTAATGTAAAAAGTAAGCAATACAGAAACTAATGTAAGAAGTGAGCAATACTGGAACGAATTGTAAAAGATGAGTACTCCTGGAACTAACTGTGAAAATGAGCACTACTGGAAGTAATTGTAATATATGAGCACTTCTGGAACTAACGTAAAACGTGAGCACTACTAGAATTAACGTAAAGGTGAGTACTACTGGAACTAATGTAAAAGATGAGCAGTGATGAAACTAATGCAAAAGATTAGCAGTACTGGAATTAATTGTTATGTATGAGCACTATTGGAACTAATGTAGATGATAAGCAATGTTGGAACTAATGTAAAAAGTGAGCAGTACAGGAACTAATGTAAAAAGTAAGCAGTACAGAAACTAATGTAAGAAGTGAGCAATACTGAAACGAATTGTAAAAGATGAGCACTCCTGGAACTAACTGTGAAAATGAGCACTACTGGAAGTAATTTTAATATATGAGCACTTCTAAAACAAGCGTAAAACATGAGCACTACTAGAATTAACGTAAAGGTGAGTAATACTGGAACTAATGTAAACGGTGAGCAGTGTTGGAACTAATGTAAAAAATTAGCAGTACTGGAACTATGTAAAAAGTGAGCAGTATTGGAACTAATGTAAAAGATTAGCAGTACTGGAACAAATGCTAATGTATGAGCATTATTGGAACTAATTGTAAAAGATGATTACTACTGGAAGTAACTGTACGGTAAAAATGCGCACAACTGGAACTAATTGTAATATATGAGTACTATTGGTACTAACATAAAATATGTGAAATATTAGAATTAATGTAAACGGCGAATACTACTAGAATTAATGTAAAAGATAAGGAGTGTTGGAATTAATATAAAAGATTACCAGTACTGGAACTGATGCAAAATGTGAGCATTACTGGTACAAATTGTAAATTATAAGCAGGGTAATAATTTATGCGGTTATGTAAATTATTGTGTCTGTGTAACCCCAGTGCCTCAAAACCTGCAAGAAGTGCAAGTTCGTATCAGTGCTGTCATCCAGTCCATTTCATCAGATATTTTGAAGCGTATGTGACGTGAATGGGAATATCGTCTTGATGTCTGCATCACCATTCATGGGGTTCACATTCAATGTTTATAAGATATAGTAAAAAATATTTGTGTTTTTCTTTCATTTGTGACCAATTTGATTTAAATACGGTTATCCAAGGCAACGTAATAGTTCCATTTAAAGTGTGATAGTATTTATATGGACACGCTGTAGTTTAGCTTTATAAAAGTACATAGTTGGCTGAAGAAGAGTCAATATGATTTGTTAATATTACACAAAGATAAGAATACAGCACTTTACAAAGAATATGGTTAGGATGTTTCAACAAGACTGTATATATCAAGGATGTTATAAATAGAGGATCTTCCCATATATATCTTCATCCTATTAAATCGGTGAAGCCAAAAAGCAACCGAGCATCGGCACGTCTGATTGGCTACTCTCGTTTCTGCCATCGTCTGATTGGCTACTTTCGTTTCCGCCATGATTGTTGGCTCAAAACATTGCGATCCTATTGGGCGGAGTGAGCAGAGTAGGGGTGGCGAAACTGTGACGTATGGCGTCAAGATTTTGTTGTAAGGGCAGATCCTCTATTTTATAAGATCCTTGGTATATATAGTATAAAATTATATGCTATTTCATCCCATGTATATATGTACTTTTCTCTTTTGCACAGTGTTTACATTTGAATAGCGTTGATGTGTTTTGAATTTAATGACTTATATATTGGATCCTTGTATGCGGAGCGAAACAACCCCTGCTGGAGTTACTTGTCAACCAGCATTAGAGTTTGCATCTGTTGTTGTCTTCCACGGTCACTTGTTGCATCGTTGAAACCTTTCTATTTTCACAATCGCTGGGTAGTTTTGCTTGTCTCACGCCTGTCAGGGCAGGACAAGTCTTTTTCGAGTAGAATCTGTAGTTGACAACTTGGGTTTTAGTACATATCTTTGTATTTATTATTATTATTATTATTATTATTATTATTATTATTATTATTATTATTATTATTATTATTATTATTATTATTATTATTATTATTATTATTATTATTATTAAGAAAGTTTCAGTTATTCATTGCTAAAGCCATTTAAGGACGAAAGAAAAACATAAAGAAGAAATCAGAAGTATTTTAAAAGGAAGTTGACCAGTACTTATGATTAAAGTGCTAAGTCAATATTTGCATAATAAAATTGATGGGAATTATTTTTAAAATGCAGTCACGATAACCTGGTCGTGGTTCGGTCATCGAAATTTTCGAACAAACGAATATGCTTACAATACAAATACATCCATTTTTTTTAAAAAAAAAAAAAAGAAATTTATCAGTTCAAATTTTTATGCATGTAACTACAGATAATTCCAATAATATACTAACAAAAGAACATAATAAACTACAAGCAACATAGTATTAAAAGCACGTATTCATGAGCCTTCTTATAAGAAATAAGATTACAATTTCGATGAATGCAAATGTAAAGGAGATATGTTAATTGACAAAAACTTCTTGTGGTCATTTAGTATAAAACACTCAGTAGTATAAGTTCGTTCCCTATATCTAGGCATGTGTGTGCGTTTCCCGGTTCGATTCCCGCTCACGCCAAGTGAACTTTGTGGTGGACAAACACCGTGTGCGAGGGTTTTCTCGGGGTTGTCCTGTTTCCTCTCACTTTCTTCATTCATTTCTCATCGTCACTGGCTCCTTTAGCCTACACGGGACGGCATAAGCGTCGAACGTAAAACTGAACAATTTCATTTCATTTCTTATAGCTAGATGTGCCCTTGTTTGTAGGTTTGGAACTAATGAATCAATTAAATACAATCGTCTTGGCGTAAAAGTATGTCATTTTGTTTTAAGTTCCTTTAAACCGTATTAAAATTTGAAAAAAAATCCGAAGTTATGAGCAAAAATGCATCTGATGTTTCGTTGCCCACCACACGATACACATATGTTTTCTTTGATAAGCTTGCATCTATACAGACTACAGTGTAGTGTTTCTTTGTGTACTATTTAATTGGATTTAGCTTGCTGTCTTCATTCGTCACTGACTTACAAATACGAGACATGAACTATAATTTGACTGTGGGATCTATATCACATGCCCTATCGGGAATCGAACTAGATGTCCCTCACCAAAGGCGAAAATGAGTCATTTAACTGTGTCGAAAACAATGCCACCTTTGTTCTTTAGGCCATTCATTGATAAGGGGAATTATTTTTCCAGTGGCGGATCTAAAAGGTAAAAGTGGGAGGTCAGCCAGCACTCAGACTATGAAAGGTACATCATAAGTTTACTATGAACTATTAAAAAATATATTAAAAAATATAGCTTAAATCATTTTTGTCACTAAAAAAACCTGGGGGCCCTAGGCTCCCCCGGCCCCAAACTGGATCCGCCACTGTATTTTTCTTTTTCTTTGAAATGAAATGAAATTTTAATGGTTTGGTTTAACTGCTATTTAAGCTCTCCCCTAAATTAAATTAAATTTTATGATATACATTTTTAATATTTAATAAATCAAATTTGATTAAAATAATATCTAAATTTATATAAAGTGCAAGTTCAATTTGAAAAACCAAGGGATATTTAACTAGATTAAAAAAAATCAATAAAATCACATCATTAAAATCGCAATTGATTTAAGAAAAAACAGATAAATACTTCCCCGTCCAAATCAATGGGTTAATAAACAAGGATAACCTAAGTACTTAACACCTAGGGAGAAAAAACGTTTTCCTGTGTATATTTTAATGAAAATTGTACCGAAACCATGTATTGAGAGTCAAATATCTTCTTTCGGAATTCCCTTTCCAACAGATGCATAAAACAGAGTCCTCTTGTGGCTAAAGAAAGAGCGAACATATCTTCAATGCGGCAGAACCAACCTCAATTTCCAGTGGAGCATATACTCTATTCGATCCCTAAGAGTCATGACGCCAGCTTTAATTTCTTCAGGGGGCTGAGACTTTTTCCGGGAGGTGCATATTGTATATCGAAAATATTAGTTTTGTACTATTTGGCCTATATTAAAACATAACATGTCTGTGAGCAGCTGAGCCCACTGGGGGGGGGGGGAGTGTTCTCTACTTGCCCTCCTCTAGCGTTTTCCTTAGCACTCCTCACTTTGCCTTTATACACTGAGAACTTTTGTAAACGAAGCCTTGAAGGGAAAATTTTACTTTCATCTTTTATATAGTCATAGTGCTGAACACAGACGTTAAACAAAACAAATATTAAACCAATTCAGGATGCTCCACAGGCCCGTATCCAGGGGGTCTAGGGGGCCGCCCCTAAATTTTTTCTGGCCCTCTAAAATTTTCACGGTGGGCTTGCAAATGAACTATAATATGGTGATGAACTATAATATGGTTGGATCGTCCCCCCTAACTTAAGCCCCCCTACATTTTTGGGTTGGCTACGGGCCTGATGCTCCATGATCATTGCCAGAACGAACCTAATTAACTTGTGCAGGCATTATACCAATTGTTCTATGTACTTTATTATTATGATCATTAAACAATTCTTGTAATATAATACCTATCCGTTTATACAGTAATTTCCTTGAGTACTAAATTTTTCCCACAGTTTTGTTTAAGAGTTTTGTTAAAACGTTCTACGGTATGTTGTACGGACACATGCTTAAAATGGAGAGCTCAAAATTGAAAAAAATTGCAAAATATGATTTCTATATGACTTACGGTTCCCGAAATATGGCCCCCTTAAACCTCCCGAAATCGGAACTTTTTTTTTTTTCAATGTCTCGGAAACGGTAAGAGTGACACTAAAAATTTCATCACTTCTTTCAGATAGTTCTTGATACTTTATCGAATGGAGGGCTCAAAATTGAAAACTTCCCAAATAATAAAACACACATACACACAGACGTAGAGATTTAAGTAACGAACCTTTTAAGTTCGTTGAAAATATGTTTCTTCTCATTGTTAAGTGATGCATGAAGGTGTTATGGTAAAATAGGTGAAAATTTCGGTAATATTTCATTTAATACTTTCTTTTTTTCATTTTATCATTTAGTCTGATGTCTTATTTATCCATGAAAAATGTATACTGGTATTAGTAGTGATATTAATCGACTGCAAAAGTTTATAAATTTTTCGTAACGTAATTAAGCTTTGTGTGAGAGATTATATTATAAATAACCAGTGTGGTAATTTTAACAAGTAACTTATATTAGCATTAAATTGTCCGCAGTCACGATATATATCAAAATATGCCAAATAAACAAAAGGGGAAGTATTTTCAGCGGAGTAGAGATGTTAAATGGTGATAAATTTTATTTAGGTAATTTTCAAACGTTTATTTTCAGATTTATGAAAAAAATTGTTAAGTGTTTGTGTACACGCAATGCGTGTTAGTATCTAATTTTTAAGTAGCTTGGCTTTACACAAGAAATTGTTAATAATCTGAGCAGGATTTATTTTTTTTTTTTTACTCGGCGTTTAGTATATATAATGCTTTGCTTGCATGATTTAAGTGTTGGTGTTGCATGATTTGAATTGTAGATGGTGTCAAGCAATATTTGAATAGGTTACTATAGAAGATAAAATATTATGGATACGTTGTGTGTGTATATATATATCTGAGAAAAAACAAGCGTAGGAAAGTAGCTCAGTAGGGAGCTCTGTGCACGAATAACACTTCATATTAGCCTTTTAGTTATTTTTGAATAAATCTTTAATTGATTATTATGTATAGAATCAGTAGGACATAGAGTTTGCGTGTTCGAATTCTGCTTGTGTTCGAACAAGTTCTGATTTCAAAGCAATCTACCTTGAGGGAAGTTAAAGTGTTAGGGCTAACGAAAACGAGTACGGTAAACATCAGTAATTTTGTGATACTTGGATTTCGTACAGGCAAGCCGTTCTTGTATACGTTGTGTTGTTTCGTACAGAGTGTACAGCCGTTGTTGTGTACAGGGGCTCTTGAATTAAAAGTATGCTTTTTGTTCTTCCTCTCTATATAAAAGTACAACATACAATGTAGAATGCGAAATCTTGTCCCAAATTCGCAGAGATGGACACGGATCAAAAGTTTATGTACACAAAGTCTTGAGGAAAATATTTCGATTTAAAGTCACAGACAAACGTATAGAGTAAAGAGAGTTACATTACGCGGAAATTCACTATGAAATTGAATAAAGTCATGTAGTTTTACTTTTCACGATTGTGCTCTGTAAGCTAAAAGAGATAGATAATGTGTGATAATAAATGATTTTAGAATAGTTTTTTAAATGAGAACATGGGAGAATCGCCGATAAAACCTACGGACGTGATGTGGTTCACTACAAATTCACAGATTAGAATCGAACCAAGAATCTCCAGCACCAAAGGAAAGCACTAAATCATTGAAGTTACAACGGTAGTAGGTATAGTCGAGCCACAGTTTTAATATATTCTTGAACTGAACTGTTATTTGACCTTGAGCCTCCTCCAATCCGCTTACAGAGACATTGTCAATACTATAATGTGAGAATTTGATTTGGCGGACATGCTGTTTATCCTTAGTGAGATATATCAATATTCGCCCACTGGAAACGAATTTCTCTTCGGAGGTTTGGCAACAGCGCATCACGATGTCATTCGTTCACACCAAACTTCAATTCGGCTGTTGTGTAGTATAGTTGAGTGATTTTCTAGTTGTACTTGCATTGTGCTAGGAACCCAGTAACCACAGTGTCTAGACTCTGGAGTGCTTTAGGTTGAAAATACCTTGAAGGTGATGCATAAAGGTTGAGATTCGTACGACCAAGTTCTATGTTATTATATATAACATATGTTATACAGTTCTATTTTATTAGAGCTCCTTCGTGGCTAAGCTGTTAGCATACGCGCCTTTGGCGTGGGAGACCCGGATTCGATTCCCGGCGGAGCCCATGTGGTTCGGATTTCACGTTAATCAGTAGGTCCCGTCTTATATAGCCCTGCTGCTGAAAGCGACGTTAAACTCAAAATCAACTCAAGCTCTATGTTATTATAAATGGAGTACCAATTGACTCTTGAGCCGAAGCACTTAATAACCAGTGTAAAGCTCTTAACAATTACATTATCTGTTATAAAATATTTTTTAAAAAAATCCATGTTACATTGGAGGACTTCAGTACTTACAGTATTCAAAAGGAAAATAGATTTTTTGTGATTGTTTAAGCTTTGAGTGTCGGGAAGTTTAGGTACCTGAGTATTTGCACGCAGTAAACAGAGTATTTAGTAACCTCTAATGACACGATGAAAATATTAGCAACAGTATTATTTTGCAAGAAATTGTACCAAGTCTTCGTTAAAAATTAATCCTAAGGTAGTAACTTAGATATCGCACTTCACTCTGCAAACGACAGTGGAATCAGCAATATTACACGTTTTTGAAATTAGGTAGATAGGGGACTTGGTATTTAGCCTGGGTAAGCCGATATTTGATGCAGCTTATGTAGTTTATAGCTGCTGATGATCCTAACACTGTTGAGAAATATGCATTACATTGATTTGAGTTGCCCTGTCCATCTCGTAAGTGATCGGCTAATTAATGGCATTATAGTTAATGAGGACATGAGTAAAATTTGATTGAAAATGCATTGCGTGGCTTACGAGATTACGTTGTTTCATCAACTGATTTGCTTAATAGAGGTGATGACGCTTAATGGCACCCAACTGGTTGATTGTGGTAACAGCTTATGTTTGTGTGTGTTTACAATGCCTGTCTGTCGTGTCTTCTATTTTCTCATTCTTTAATATTCTAAGCTATAAGAGTTACGAGATACGCACGAAAAGAAACAAGAAATATGAAGATGGAAATAGACCACTTTGTGGAAGAGCTGCAGGAATTCGAACAAAAACAGCAACTTCTGACTGAAAATATGGACGTAAAATTGAAAAACAACAACAACAACAACAACAACAACAACTGATGAAACCATACGTATCCAGGGGGATCCAGGCGGATCCAGGGGGGCGATTGCCCCCCTAGAAGAAGAAAGTTTCTTATTTTATATATATAAATAAAACCTATCCCAAAGTTTGGAACCCTTAAAAGTAGCAGTATGACAACCCACCGCCCCCCCCCAGAAGTCGGTCCTGGCTCCACCCCTGGTATGGAGTATGACGTTGGATCGATGTGACAGATGGACTCTACGATAAGACCAAAAATGGAGAACTAAGCTTTAGAAACGTGATGCTATAGAAGAATGATGATAATTGGATCTATAAATAAGATGATATGATACTGATGGAAATTGTAGAAAAAGACAGGAGTATACAGAAGATTATTTCGAAAAGAACATATCAAATGGTTAGACACATTAAACATGGACGATTCACGCTATTAAAAAATGTTAAAAGGAAAACATACCTACCGAAGATTTAGAATTTAGGAATTAGATTTCTGGGTTTTCGGAACCTATGGCCATGTTAGCCCGTCACGTATGAGTGATTAGGGATGCATTCGAGTCGAGTCGAGTCGAGATTTAAGCCTGTCTCGACTCGTCTCGAGAAAATGTTGTCTCGACTCGTGTCTCGACTCGAAAATATGTTTCTGTCTCGACTCGTGTCTCGACTCGACAGTCTCTGTCTCGACTCGACTCGAATTCGAGTCGAGACGTCTCGAAATTCGAGTCGAGACAAAATGTACGAGTTAAAATATACGCACACATCAGCCAGACCGTCATGACTACCTACCTAATTGTCAGTATGCCGACTTTTGGCATGGATAAAAACGGCGACACGTCTTGGCATACACGCAATGATCCTTGATAGGTCGCTGGAGAGAGCTGGCACCACATGTGCTCACTCAGGTCACCTAATTCCCGTAAATTCCGGGAAGGGGGGCGATGTGCTCTTACGTCACGTTCAATCACATCCCACAAGGGACATCACTCAAATGTCCGGCTCCAATTTCAATGAAACTTTTATTGCTGATAGAAGGCATGTATGCATCATTACTTGTGATGACAAATTTTTGCCATGGTGCATGTTTTCTATTTTTTTAATAACTTTTAAGAGTTGTGATGTGGTTATTAGAGATTACTACAGAAGTCCTTTACTATCCTTTGTAAACGGAGCGTTAATGAAGGAAAGTGAAGAAAAATCATGTGGATACATATAAGTCCTGGGGGGAAGTCGTATGGTAGATATGACCTTGATGGCAGCCATCTTGAAATCCACCATTTTGAATTAAGGTCAAATTTTCAAAATGGGAATAGGGTAATATGATACATAATTTCGGGCTAGAATTTAATTAGAAAAATAATGGTGAGGTTAGTTTTAAGATACACCCATTTGGGGGAAAGTTACAGGCATATTAATTGTTTTTACTTACTGTGTGTGTAAGTCCCTTCTTACTTTCGTCTCAAGACCTGTAAATCGATCGCAACGGCAGAGCCCGGTTTCGCACTAGTGTTTAGAAATCTTTAAACTCACTTGAGGCAATATTTGTGGATTATTGTATTGTATTTTGCCTTTAATTAAATTTGAACCCACTTCATGATCTTGTGTAAAGTATCACTAAAAGAGAATTCCTGTTTTTATGGAGAACGTAAGCATGGCAATTATAAAAGGTGAGTAAGGTGCGTATGTATTTATAAGAAAGTCTTTTGTGGTTCCGCCAACCTATTCTTTAGTTGTTTTTTTTTAAAAAAAATACTCATATCTCATAAATAAAAGAGCTATTATAAAATCTCTTACCACTATTCTTTAATACTTATAAAATTTTATTTATTGTAAAAGCACTGGCGAGATATTTCTTAACGCCCACTAAAATTATGGTGGAGCTCCTTCGTGGCTAACGGTTAGCATACTTGCCTTTGGCGTGGGAAACCTGGGCTTGATTCCCGGTGGGAGTTCATGTGGTTCGGATTCCACGTTAATCAGTAGGTCCACGTCTCACATAGTCTCGCTGCTGAACGGGACGTTAAACTCAGAATCAATTCAACTCAAAATTACGGTTTTGACTTTATTATGATGTCATTAGTTTAAACGCCCAACTGCCTAATAATTATAAACATTGACTACATTATAAAATTGTAATTTGTGACGACTAAAATATCAGAAATTAAAGATTATTCTTTGGGTTTTGGAACATTTTGAAAAACGTGAAAAACTGGTACTGCACCGATACAACACACCTTTTGGATTTGTCATAACATGTCTTACATAGCTTTGGTTCGATTCTCAACACGGACTGCAACTACCCGTTAAATTGTGCATCCGAAAGGCACTCTTTGTTAAACCTCGCTTATCACCGCTCATCTTAATAATATATATAACTTCACCGCGAAGCAAATGTTGCATTTCTCTCTTTCATCCTAACACAAAACAAAACTAACCACAGCTGTGACACGAAGGAGCTATTTCGAAAAGAAACAAGCTGTGCTTCATAGAGATGTGTACCAAATGATAGAAGTATAAAGTATTGTTTTCTTTCCTGTTTATTGATATCAGTTGGTGTTCTTAATGAGTTTACTCATTAGTTTAGAAAGAGTATATATGGAATTTGGACATATGTTGTACGTATTCTCCTGAGAAATTGATGAGACCAGAAAAGTTATAAGGACAGATGGAATAGGTTTAAGCGCATCTACGTGACTTTATCAAATATTTATTCTCCGTAAAGGTACCACGCGGAAAACTTGGTATAGGCCTACTTTTATCTTTGCCTCCCTCTGTTAGCTGTTTCGTACCATATATATCGGATGGTTTTGATATTTCTTCTGATCATTAAAACAACAATGGCACCTGTGTGCGTGCAGAAATGCAAAAGCACAAGGTAACTTCCTATTTGTTTTGGAAACAACAAACCCATTTCATGTGTGCGAGAGAAATTGAGCACAGCGAGATCGGGTGTTTACTCACGGTCAGTTCGCGGTAGGAGTCCATGGTAAAAGATTTGGCTATCTCGAAAACACTCGGAAAACCTTACAAATACAAAAGACTGCGCTTCAAAGAAAGTTTAGACACAGATGTTTCAATTTTCTTTTAGCATCTTTCTTCAGCAAAAGAGTCGGTTCATTGTATTCGAAAAAGGGAAGGGAGAAAGGGTGAATTTATATTTTATGTGGGGGGTAACGTTGTAAGTAGTATAAACAATACATATCCCTTCCGACTCTGTACTGAAGCACTTCCTTTGGCGGTATATCACTAGATCTATCCTGACCCTCATCCCACCTCAAGTTGTAAAGTAGAAAGGGACAGAAGTATTCAACATGACTGCGCACTTGAGTTTCAGTTCATAATACGAAAACCAGTGAGCAAGTAAACAGTCTTTTGTAGGATCGTGTTTTACTTCTTGAATTTATTTTTGAACATTTCTGTGAATTCAACAACAGAACGCAGTAGAAATGCGGACTAGTTTTTACTCCAACCATTACTTTCGCTTCAACCCAGGGATGTCACATTTATGATTTCGTACTAGATTTAGTGATTTTACTATTGAACTAGTGATCTAGTACGTACTTTGGGTAAATAGGCACATTCTAGTGATTTTTTTGCATTTTTTTCTGATGCAGACAAATCAGAAGGAAATGGTTCTTAAAATAAAAGGAAGAAGTATATTGCAGTTCAAAACAAATGTAGAAACCTTAAATTACTTTTTTCCCTATGACTGAATGAAACCCCTGCTGTGTAACAACCTTAGGTAAACAACGGCTATCTTTGGTCCGCTACCTCCTTTTGTTAGCCGACATGAGATGGGTTGCTTTTTTTTCTGGAAGAAAGTGAAGAAATAATTATCCAGTACATTTACGTTTTGTCAGGCACACAGGCGCAGTCTGTATTTGTTTCCTAACGAATTTTAGCAACATAACATAAATGAAACATATGTACCAGAAAATAGAGGCAGTACAAACGGAAATTTTCATCTGTGACACATTTGATGAGAAATATAGTTAGATGTCATGTGCAAGCAATCTAAACATGTCCTATCCTGTAATTCTATTCGTATGTTTATGTAGGTGAGACTGAGAAATAAAGAAACAATAATAACTGGTTTTCTTCCAGGGGAAAAATCTAAATGTGAAGGGGTGTTACACTGGGACTTTAATTGCGTCCTTTGTACAAGATTAACAAGTAATAGCAATTTTTTAATTTATTTTAGTTCTTGGGGAGAGGAAGATGGAAGCGAACCCTCGTAAGGACCTCTGGAAGGAAACATGAATACTATCCGCCACTGTTTGTTACATTACACAAAATAGTTTTATATATATAGAGAGAGAGTTTTAATCAGGGTTTTCATTCTGCAGGAGAGGGGGGATAGTAATACCTGACGAACATTTTCTATTCTCAATGATAGCAATGAGTGTTGCAATGATAGCATTTCCTCCATTATAACTTGGCCAAGCTAGTTGCATTATGTGTAAGGATTAAGTTAGCCTAAAAAGCTTAAATTTCTATGGCTGTTTTACTCTGTACCCATGTTTCTCATTTTCGGTCTACGGGACTCTGTGTCCGGAAATTTTCGATGGCTTCCAAGTCGGAAAATAAGTGTATCAGAGGCATATATATTATATCTATTGTTATATGAGGCATGGTTCTACAGTTTAAAGTGGGATACCGGTAACAACTTCATGAGCTTCCACCGTAAATCGAACCAGAGTCACCCGCGATCAAGGCGTATGTGTTAACCATACAGCCACGAGGAAATTCACATAAGCACACACACATATATATTGTTGAGTTGATTTTGACTTTACCGTCTCTTTCAGCAGCGAGGATATATGAAATGTAGACCTACTGATTAACGTGGAATCCGAACTACATGAGCTCGCGCCGGGAATTGAACCCGAGTCTTCCACGGCAAAGACGCGTGCACTAGCCGCGGAGTTCACACACACACACAGAATCAGTCCTCACACACCAAGGGTGAGAGCTGTGCCACTGAGTCACAGTGGCCACGGGGCTAGGTCGAGTCCACTTTACGTTCATAGTTTCTTAGTACATAAATGTTAAGATTATGAAATAGATTTTCCTTAATGAGCTGCATAAAAACAAAAGCTTTCGAAATGCATTAAACAATTAGCTCGATTTGAGTGTGAACTTAAAGTTATATCAGAGTGTAAATACGGATACGCACCAAAGCTCGAAAACTTAATACACTATTTCTCCTATATAGTCAGCATGTATCAAACAATCGTTCAGCTTTCATTTGAGAGGATGGAAATCGAAGGCCCCTGAACAACTATGTTACTAATGTGCGGAATGTATTTATCTTACAGTGAACTGCTTTGATGCCAAGTGGCCTAACTCCAAAATTGAAATTTTCCAGGAGTGAAAGTTGAAGGTCAATATCTCATGAACAATCCATATTTCTTTTATGTTGGGAACCAAAACCATAACTACTGTATGTAGTTCATTGTTTTATAACTTAGTGTTTACAAAAATCCTTTAAAAAAATACCTATTCATAGAAGTGAATGGTACTTATCTGTACTAGTTCTTGGCATCCAAGCAGTCCATTTATTGTAATACTAGCTTAATATACCCATTCTTCGCATGGGGGCTGTATTTGGAAGTCAACACCTGTGGAAGTATCACCATTCATTTCAGTGACCGCGAAAACTATGGATTTGACACTAGTATCAATCAATATGGGCTATTTATACATGTCTCGGTATTCGTCACCCGCTGACACCCGGCCCGCATGTAGTAGTAGCTGAATTTGCAAGTCATCGCTGATGGAAGTGTCACCATTGATCTCAGCGACCGTGAAAACTATGGATTTGACACTAATGTCGATCAATTTGGATTACTTTTACTACATGTCTCGCTAAAAACCCCCTGGTTCCAATTTTGACAAAAACGCTTTGCCTTAGACTGGGACCTGGACCAAGGTATCCGTGACCAAAATTTGGTAACTCTCGGTCAACTTGTCTGTTCCCCAGGTCGGTCCCAGTAAACGTCCCCCCCGAGACCCCCCTGGTTCGAAATTTAAAAAAAACGCTTCGTCTTGATCTGGGGCCTGGACTAAGGTACCCGTGACCAAATTTTGGGAACTCTCGGTCCACTCGTCTGGTCCCCAGGTCGGACACAGAGAGACAGACAAACACACAAACAAACTCTTTATTTTATTTATATTAGATAAGATATACTATGTAAAATAGTCTCGTATCATAATATGTGATTTACAACAAATGTTACATTATATATTATCTGTAGCTCGTGATATGCTGCAACATATTAAAGCCTCAGAATAGTTGGGCAAGCGAATAATCCAGAAGTTACGTAACCCTATTGCGTTCATGGGAACGAAAACACAATAATTATAACTATGCTAAAATGCTATAGACTACCAACTGCTCATTCAGAGAATTTATGAAGTTCACTTTATCGCATTGGTTTTATAAAAACTAGATTTAGACTACGGATAATAGTTTTATACAAACTAGATAATCAATTATTATTATTATTATCATTATATTTGCAGTACAACCAAATACAACGACATTAACTATTAGTTCTAATTAACTGAATTGAGCTGAAAATTAAATCTTGATCTTTAAAGATTAACTATTAATTTTATGCGTTCTGTACCTTTCTGAAGGAATAAAAGCTGGAATTGGTTTCAAGGCTGTTTCTGAGTGAATACTTTCTTCAAAATAATATTAAAAATTATAGAAAGATTTTCGAGACATTCGAGTCGAGTCGAGATTTTTAAGAGCCGTCTCGACTCGACTCGTGTCTCGACTCGAAAATTCGAGTCGAGAAATACGTTTGTCTCGACTCGTCTCGAATTTTACAAAGCGTGTCTCGACTCGAATCTCGACTCGAATTCGAGTCGAGTCGAGTCGAGATTCGAGACATGTCTCGACTCGAGCGCATCTCTATGAGTGATGACATCTCTTGGCGATCACTCTATCTGAGGAAAGGGAAGGAAAGAAACGGTCTGGGACCTATATGTTAGGTACCATCCCGGCATTTTCCTGGTGGTAATGAGGAAAACCTTACTCAAGATAACTGGCCTGGAAAAGCTTTTTCGACCGAGTGTCTCCACCGGGTATCACCTAGGGAAGGGAGAGGATAATTCAACACACTACAAGACATGGAGGAATCATACTTCAAGGGTAGTTCATTAAGTCTTTAGAAAAAGATTTTAACAAATCATTTTCGGTAGATTTTTTTCTTATTTTTCAACATAATCTCCTTTCAGCTCGAAACATTTTTTCCAGCGTTCCTTCAACTTTTTTTAAACCGTCCAAAAAGTAGGATTTCGGAAAATCCTCAAAATAGGCATCTGTTTGGTCGATAATCTCCTCGCTAGACGTGAATCGTTCTCCACCTAGCCATTTTTGCAAGTTTGGAAATTAAAAAAGGTCCATGGAGGCCAAATCTAGTGAATGCGGTGGATGTTGTAATAATTCGAATTTTAATTCTATGACTTTCGCCTTCGAAACCTATCTTGATTTTTTTCTTTGCCAAATTACATGTTTGCTTGATTTTTTCTCTCAACCACCGCAATAACGACGCGTAATACTCTCCATTTATTGTTTGTCCTTTTTCCAAATAAAATCAATGTAGATGATTCCACATGCATCCCAAAAAACATTGTGATCATCACCTTCTCGGCCGATTTCACCGTCTTCGCTTTCTTCGGAGCTGGATCGCCTTTGAAAACCCACTGTTTCTACTGTGCCTTTGTTTCTTGAGTGTAGTAGTGTATCCATGTGTTGCCCACTGTCATGTATCGACGCAGCAACTCATTGGGATTGAGACGAAAAAGCGCCAAACTAGTCTCTGAATCGATCACACGATTGCGTTTATTCTCTACTGAGAGCAAACACGGCACTCATCTAGCGGAGATTTTTTCATACTCAATTTTTCGTGCAAAATTGAAAGCCTCTACCTTGCGTTATGCATGTGGACTCAACTATTTCGCGAACTTTGATTTGTCGATCACTCAAAACCACATCATGATTTTGTCAATCATTTCGGAGGGAGTCACTTCCACAGGACGTTCCGAACAATGTCCATCATTTATGGATGTACGGCCACATTTAAATTCATTTACCCAATTGTAAACAGTCGCAAACACAGTTGCAGATGTGTCATGAACTTCAACTCGGCTTTGGTATCTTTCGGTGTTAAACCTTTTAAACAGAAGTGTTTAATAACTGCACGAAACTCATTTCTTTCCATTTTTCAAAATAATAAAAGTTCGTTTCTTCAGTCGAATATGACAAAGAAACCATCTGGTGGATATAGCTGAAATTTTAACAATAGTCTACTAAGGAATAACGCTTAGTAAAAGCAAATCTCTTGTCATACTATAAGTGTCATCTTTCGGATTTTCTAAGGACTTATTCAACGACCCTCGTATTAAGATTGAAGAAATGGTAAAAGGAAAAGCACTTACGAGGAAACCGATTGAATTGTGGCACGAAATTATGAACGTGTTTATGCGCAAACGAAGTCTTTTTGTGTACAATTAAACCCGTTAGAGGGAAAAAAGCCTCGTTCTCACCCGTTCCGGAGATATAGACGAATAACTGGAAGGTTGGTGCTCCGACATTTTGCGAAGTTTTGAATATGTAGCAATAGTACAAGTAAAATAGACTTTCAAAAATGAAGAATTCCTTCTTCCACGAAACTTTAGTAATACGTCGTCTTAGACATGAGGGTTGCAGAACCGAAGAGTCCATAAAAATTCTAGGGGAAGAATGTTTTGGAGGGGAAGGCGAAAATAACGAAGTTCAAGTGTTGCATGGAATAGGCGTGTAAAGTGTCTATGTATAGGTTTCTTGGTACGCTGAATCGAATAAAAGCATCATCAGGTCAAATATAATTATATATATATATATATATATATATATATATATATATATATATATATATATATATATATATATATATATATATATATATAAAATAGTAGACGTTTGCAACAATATGTGTTTATGTTTCATATTAATTGATTTGTTTTTCTATGGCGCTTTTGCACGGAATATGACCGTGTATTTTTGTTCACATAATAACGTTTGTTAATTATATTGTTCCTTTGGCAATATAATTAATACATTCTCATATCACTTTTTCTCATTTTCCACGAACTAAAGACATGATATATTAGCAAGTAACAATTTTCTTCTTCGTGGGGGCCGCGGTGGCTCAGTGGTAGAGCGTTCACCACCGGTGCTTGGGGTCCCTTGTTCGATCCCAACTCGCGCCGTGTGGACTTTGTGGTAGACAAACACCGTGCTCGTGGGTTTTCTCGGGGTTCTCCCGTTTTCTCCCACTTTCTTCATTCCACCATTTTACTCATTTGTCATTATCACCGTCTCCTTTAGCCTAACCGACATAACCGTGGGACATTAAACGTAAAGATTTCATTTTATTTAATTTTCTTCTTCGTGTCAATGCCATTTGTTATTCCTCATTGCCCCTTCTTTTTCCGGCCCCGGGTAAAAGCTACGCCACTCACTTGAACATTCAACACCACTTTTATTCGCTCTGGTGGATCTTTCGTAACGTTTAGATGCAATTTTCAAACATATTCACTTGCAACATAGCCGAAAATACACAAAATATCAGAGCACCAGCTTTTCCCCTTACTTCTCTGTATCTCCGGTACGGTTGAGATCGAGGGTTTTTCCCTTTAATGGAATTCATTGTTCACAAAAACACTTCGATTGCGCATAAACTCGTCCACAATTTCGTGTCACACTTCAATCTGTTTCCTCATTGAACACATTATGAGACATAGAAGGAGTAACAGAAGGAAAAATACTTAGAGAAGAAAGAGGATGATTGAATATATTGTAAGACGTGCAGGAATAACACTATTAGGTTTGGAGGGAATGACAGAAGCAAAAATATCAGAGGAAGACTGTTGAAATATACGAACCACATACAGGTTATAAGGAAGAGAAACTACAAGGAAACGAAAGGTCAGGCTCAAGATAGAAAAAAAATGGAGAGCTGAACCAAAACAACTTGAGAGATTGCTGATTGAGGAAAAAGAAAAATGAAATGCAATCTTAAAGTTTTATGTCCCACGATTATGCCGGTTAGGCTAAAGGAGACGGTAATGATGAGAAATGAATGAAATGGTGGAATGAAGAAAGTAGGAGAAAACGGGAGAACCCCGAGAAAACCTACGAGCACGGTGTTTGTCCATCACAAAGTCCACACGGCGCGAGCTGGGATCGAACCAGAGACCCTCTCCGGTGAACGCTCTACCACTAAGCCACCGCGTCCCCGAGGAAAAAGAAGAAAACTGAAGTTACACTACAGTGCTGGAAATTGGTATAAAGGCAGAGGGACATTTGATAATAGAAGGAGACAAGAATGCCGAGGATGGATAAAGATGATATATTTACAAAGTAACGTTGTAGACTGTACAAAATCAAAAGCATATCGTTTGCTAATATATCACTGGCACGCATAGTTTACACAAAAAGCGAAATGAGACGATTGTCTTGTGGAAATTGGTATAAAGGCAACCCGGTTACTTGTTGTTTGGCGCCCTCTACACGTTCAGCATTACTCCTGATGCCACTTTGAGAATCAGCTGACATAGTGCGATAAGAGAAGTGCGGGTGCGAACGTCTTTGAGCTGTTGTGTGGGCCATGCCTCGTGGAAAATTGTTGTCGAGTGAGGAACAAGCACGTGTCTGCGTACAAGGACATGGGCCTGTCAAATCGGCAAATTGCAAAATAGATAAATCGTTCAAGTTGTGTAATTGATAATTACGTTCGATTGGGCTCACAATACGGAAAGAATGGGAAGTATGATAGAGCAAGAAAACATTCGGAGGCTGCGAAACGATTAATTGTGCGCAAGGCAAGGGCCGTAAATACGTCATCTTCCCAAATTGTTGCTGCTTTGCAACTTACCTGTCACGTCCAGAAGAATGCGTCAAATTTTGAATCAGATCCACATCTTATATTCAAGAAACGGAAGTGTAACCCCCCCCCCCCTTAGTGCGACCCACAAGCAGGAGCGACTCCAGTTTGCGGAAACACATATGTCGTGGACATCCGAATGGAATCACGTGTTCAGTGATGAGAAGAAGTTCAATTTAGATGGTCCGGATGGTTTTCAATACTATTGGCATGACCTTAGGAAAGAGGAGCAAAATTTTGAGCGGAAATTTTGGCGGAGGAAGTGTTATGATTTGGGCAGCGTTTTGTGTTAAAGGTACATCCAACATTGCATGGCTCAACACCAAAATGAATTCATCTACGTACATAGAGATGTTAGAAATATAATTGGTGCGGATGTATGAGGAGTTAGACGATCAGAACCTGATTTTCCAGCAGGACAACGCTGCTATCCACAGGGCAGCAGCAACCAGACTATGGTTTGAAGGTAAGGGCATCAAGGTTATGGAGTGGCCAGCGAGAAGCCCGGATCTTAATCCGGTAGAAAACCTCTGGGGAATCCTAGCGCGCAATGTTTATCGCAATGGTCGGCAATTTGGGACGGTTGCTGAGTTGAAAAACGTGATACAAGAAGAGTGGCCAGCTATTCCACTGCAACAACTAACATATCTCATAAACACAATGCCGAAGCTTATATTCCAACTCATTCAGAAGAAAGGACGGTCAATCAAGTACTGAACATCTATTTTCCTTTCTGTACCGTACACTGTATTTTTATTTTTTTGCCAAAGACAAAGGGTGCCTTTATACTAATTTCCACCCGAAAATGGTCTAATTTATATTTTTGTATAAACTACGCGTGCCAATGACGTATTACCAAACGATATGCCTTTGATTTTGTGCAGTCTACAATGTTACTTTCTAAATATATCATCTTCATCCATCCTCGGTATTCTTGCCTTCTTCTATTTTCAAATATCCCTCTGCCTTTATACCAATTTCCAGCACTGTAGACGTTAGCTTAAAAAATGTTAAACTCCTGTATCTCAACACAAAAGGTAAACTTCTGTATCTCAACACTTTACTTCAATCTTTATCATATAAATATTTAATCAATTCCTTCACAGTTACTAACAGTCTTACTTCTAACACTTATCCTATACTTATTGGTTCTGATAACCACAATTACCTTTCAAACACACTGTTACAACAGATTTAGTACCTGTAATTGTCGATAGATATGCTATAATTAGCACTGAACCGTTTCACATTATGAAGATGCTGTTACTGGTTATAGGTTCTACGATACGATTCTTATTTTGTATTCTTCCTACATAGTTGTTTCATCAAGGAATTCTAGTTAAAATCTGATAGGATTAACATGATCTTTTGTGCGATCTAAAAAAAAAAATATATATATATATAGGCCTACGTATAGTATATTAAAAGGTATGCTTATAGAAATTTGAACTTATAATATTATAATGACTAGGGCATGCGCCTTTGGTGCACGAGGTTTCGGATTAGATTTCCGGTGGGAGAGCCTTGAAATTTTGAGGCATTAGTTAGGATTGCACTTTAAACTGTAGGCGCACATCTCATATAATTCGACACGAAAAGGAACGCTAAACTCCAGGCAATCACCTAATCATTAATAATTGCTCAAAAAAGGAATGGAACTTGTGCCTGCACTGAGAAAAATCGTTATCCGGATAGTGGTATATTGTCCAAATATACGGGATCTGCAAGTCTACTACGGAAAACTGTACAGAGCATACGTTACCCATGTGCTACATACGTACTGCTTTTTTTCCACTTGCATATTACATCATGCCGCTGCAAGGATGTCTAAATGACATCTTACAGCGTTCCATATATTACATACGTATACGTATGTTACATTCGTCAGCTATATATTATATACGACCATCTGTATGTGAGATTCTGACAACCTATATACATTTGTTTGTTTCATACGGAAAGTACGTGTAGATGGAACACTTATACGGAAAGTGTTATAAAACATACGTTTTTAGTTATATGTCTATAGTCGTACGTTAAGTCCAAAATCTACAGGATTTACACATGTAACGTACGTTTTTACGTACGCGATGTACATTTTTCTCCATGTGACCTGTCATTCGTTTTAAATCACTTAGCTTTACAGAGATTTTAAAACATTTTAATATTAAAGCAACAACATTTTCATAAAGATCTGCATTCACTAAATCGATATTTTATTGTCTTTCAATACTACATTATATTATTATTATTATTATTATTATTATTATTATTATTATTATTATTATTATTATTATTATTATTATTATTATTATTATTATTATTATTAAGACATGTAAAAAGTGTTCGCTTTAGCACCAGATTAACCAAAAAGGCAGAGGTTTTACTTCGAGTTTTTTCAGTAACAGGTTTTCATCTTGTATGAATCAATAGACCTGCGATCAACTTCTATCATCTGTCTTATCCAATATCTGAACACTCCGTAGAAGCTTTTCTGATGTTTGTGACAGCAATTAGAAAGTTAATTGGCTCGGAAGGAGAGAATATGTATGCACTTTGTAATCATTTAAGGAAGAAGACAAGGAAATCCGTATGTGGATTAAGTATTATAATTATTAGAAGTTAAAAGACGAAGCTGAAGCTCGGGAAACGTGGAAGAACATTTGCAGGCTCAAACAAACAAACATCCTCATTAGTTCCAGGACCTGTTAAAACGCAGAATATTTAATATTAATATTAATAATGACAATAATAATACTCCTGCCTAACTGGGCTAGTAACACTAATTAGCTAAATTAGGATAAGTAGGTTACAACGTGCCTTCGGACAGAGCTTGCGACAAAAACGAAGGCAGTAAGAAGATGGTTTCAGGATCTGAACATTAGACACGATCCAGTGATCCTTTTTTCTGCTGCAACGAACTTTCGAGATATTAAAGGTGCTTAGTTAGATTGAACTTTTTTTTTTGTTATATTTGAACTTGCGAATGATTTACGTAAAATTCTGTCTTTGGCTTTGAATATAATAATTTTGTACTGGAACACTATATGTATATGTATATTTAATACCTTTCCTCAAGAGTACTCGAAAACCCTTCTACCTTTTGAAACTGCATTAATGAATGACCTTTCCGAACGTTATTTATTTATAATTCAATACAATTGGTACTCTGTGAGCTCTTTTTCTTTTCCATTTCTGCATGCACAAACCATTGTCCTTGACTGCTTTTTCGAATTCTAGTAGCGATGATAATACATTACATATTTTTTTTTGTTCTTTTTCGTTGCAGGTACGTATACCTTGTTGTCTGCTTCCATATTCCATGCAATTTCTGGAGGTTGGATTGACGTTCCCCAGAGGATATTTAATATACATGTATTGCATATACATGATTTGTGTGAGGCTACAAGGTCACCTCCTCCTGCCTTTGCCCTAACCTAGATGCACTTTGTTATTACAAGCAGTGGTGAGTTATGGAAGATCTCGGTTTTTATCTCAACCCGCCAACGTTACGTATATGTTGACCTTTTTGGAGGCGGGGTTTATTTTAGAGATTGATGATGAATTGCACGGACGGGGAAACTTTTCCTCAACGACCAACCTAAAACTCTTACAGACTTTGTTTTTTATATGTGTTTGTTTTTTGCTCTCTTCTTTTAAGTAGAAAACTAACGAAGCAAGAAAGAAAACTTAGTATAAAATGTGGCTTTCCGTGAGGGACGAAGAAAAAGGGGAAAGGCCTTTGATATATTAAAGGAGCGGCTGTCATTCTTTTATATACAAACACATACACACGCCTACCTTACCCTAAGATCAAAATGTCGAGGTCAAAGATATGTTGCTTAAGACTTTGTTAGTTTGCTACGAAATAACATGAAAAATGTTTCAATTCCAACGGCGCAGCATTGTCTTCGGAGGTGAATGGTCAATAGCACCTTTCAAGATAATAGTGGTGAACTTTATACGTGGAATTAACTTCTTTTCTTAGCCACTTTCCAAATCGCACAAGAAAATACATTATACAATTTCTTTTCAAAGTATAATGCCCCTTTTTGGCACTGACAAGCAATTGTTCAAATGGGGCACAAAAAACTTAACTTTTTTCTTTGTATTCAAAATGTCAAAATAAGTGCTTATTTTGGACGCTGTTGGTTGGCACTAAATTGTATTTAGAATCAGTCCCATAGTTGCCCGACGTGCTGAATCCTCGTTCGTGAATTTCGTGGTTTTAGCCCGAAGGAAGAATATCGTAGCTTTTGCTCGAAAAGATCTGGTAGTGGCCAAGCTCAATCAGAGGAACTAAATCACTTTACAAAATCAATCACAGGTGAATGAGATAATTACATTTTCTAATACATAACACTAATCTTTATTACATTTAAATATTGCACTATTAATATTGATCGATAGTTGGGGATTAAAGTAAAACTACTGCCGTAATATATGAAAAAAGTAAATTCTGAATATAAAATACTATTTAGTACAATAAACTGTAAATCACTATTGTAATACTGCATGGTCTGTTCAATCCATAAAGTCCGTAAGGAAAGCAAATAATGTGATACGAAAATTACAATACTAAAATCAACTTTCCCTCGCACTTTACCCAGGCTTGGGACTGGCTATGCCTGTTTTAGGCCGAAAATGTGGCTCGTTGTCATACGTGTTAGTTCATATTTAGGTACATTTAGGTTCTACGCAGAGGATTAATAAACCCTTTTGTCAACTGATTATTCCCTTAAATGCAATTCAGTGTTTATTCAAACTTCTGTATGTACCACCAATGCAGAATGCAGAATTGGCTAAAAAATGTCCTGTTTCTTCATACCTTTGTAGAATCCTTGTGTTGTCATCTCCTTACTCTAGGATAGTCGTCCGCACCAAATGATATATTTTTATTTCTTTCTTTTTCTTTTCTTTCTTTTTTTCAGTTAAACCAATTTCACTTGACTGAATTGCGAAATTGCTTCTGACTGTTTCATTTTCCAGATGATGAAAAAAGCATTTAAAGTCTTACGTTTAGTCAAAGCGTTTAAATTTTCAATTTCAACCGTCCACAACATTGTTTATACGGGCATGTAAGCCACCAACATTTTCCAACCATTGCTCTACAAAATTTTCGAAAAATTCAGATGATTTTTCAGACGCAAGAGAGCTAGACATAAGTCAATACCAACCATCCGAAACCTTTTCTAGCGGTGAGAAGGAAACGCTTGAACACATCCTGCATCCTGTGTTTCACAACTGTCACCATCCGATTTCTTCAAATTTGGCAGATCAACAGCACAAACAGTATAGCGTATTTTATAGTATTTCAGGAGGCACCTTTAATTCTTACAAAGTTTTTTCCGCATAAACAAAAAAATGTGTCGATTTATTTCCTGTTTACTGTTGATGTGCCAAATTTGAAGCAAATCGGATACGGACACTTGAGAAACACGAAAGGCTTTATTTTACATATACAATATCTACACTTACTTTCCATTGCTTCGGTCCGCTCCTTCCTGCGCTATTATAGTAATATTTACTTTTTTCTGAGGGGGCCTAGGCCTCAACAGTGTTTTTCCGCACAAATTAAAACACGTTTCGTTTATTGTTTTGCCAATTGTCCCTATACGAATTTTCGTTGCAATTCTCCATATTCTTTAGGAACTTCTGACGTAGACTTATTTGCACTTTTGATATTTCGTAATCAACGGCTTAGAAGCTCCGTTCTCCACCCAACCTCTTTTTTTTTCAGGTAAATACGAAACCCATAATACCTCGTTTTATGTCTACAATATCTGTGCACAATTTCATTCACTTCGGCCCAATTCTTCTTGTCTTTCAGGCGTCAAATTTCAAAATTTTGGGTGAAGGGCTTTCCCCCCTAAAACCGTTTCTCCGCAGAAAATAGAAAACCCATATTCGTTTATTTTTTGCGTATTGTCACTACACAAAGTTTCGTTGCAATTCCTAATGTCCTTTACATACATCTGGCATACTGTTATTAGCACTTTTGATATTTCGTGATCAAGTTTTGGAGGGGTCTGTGCCCCACGCAAACGTTTTTTAGGAGAATACGAAACCCGTATTCCCTCATTTTGAGTCTATATTATTTACGCACAATTTCATTCACTTCGGTCCACTTGTTTTGGCCTTTCGAACGTCAAATTACAAAATTTTGGATTGGGGCTTTTTCCCCCTAAAATCGTTTTCCCCCAGAAAATAAAAAAAAAAAACCGTTTTCGTTTATTTGTTGCCTATTGTCACTCCCCAAAGTTTCGTTCCAATTCTCCATGTTTTTCAAGCACTTATGACATACTGTTATTAGCACTTTTGATATTTCATGATGAAGTTTTGGAGGAGTCTGTGCCCCACGCAAACGTTTTTTTTTTTTTCAGGAAAATATGAAACCCGAATTCCCTCATTTTGTGTCTACAGTATTTGTGCACAATTTCGTTCACTTCGGTTCACTTCTTCTTGCCTTTCGGGCGTCAAATTCCAAAATTTTGGATGTGGGCTTTTGCCTCCTAAAACCATTTTCCGCAGAAAATAAAAACCCGTATTCGTTTATTTTTTTGCGTATTGGGTCCTACACAAAGTTTCGTTGCAATTCTTCATGTCCTTTACACACATCTGACATACTGTTATGAGCACTTTTGATATTTCGCGATCAAAGTTTTGGAGGGGTCCGTGCCCCACCTAACCGTTTTTTTAAAGGAAAATACGAAACACGTATTCCCTCATTTTACGTCTACGATATCTGTGCACAATTTTTCACTTCGGGCCACTTGTTTTTGCCTTTCAGGCGTCAACTTTCAAAATTTTGGGTTGGGGTTTTGCCCCCTAAAACAGTTTTTCCGCAGAAATTAAAAAAACACGTTTATTTCATGTGTAGTATCCACCTGCCAAATTTTATCAAAATAGGAGCGTTAAACGTGGGAAGTGTTACTTGTGAGTAACTTGGCTTTAGTTCTACTGCCGCCTGACACACTGCTAGGTGAGCCTCCAGCAGGAGTGCTAACCACGATTTCTTTATCGGACAGTAAATTATTTTTTTAACTTAGAAAATTATCGTACATTCTGTGCAAGAAAAAATAATTAATTATAAATTATAATTTCTGAAAGTAAATTGGTAGCCTCTTACCACTCTTCGCCACTGTTTATCATACACCGTAACTTTGAAAATAGCAAAATTACCCATTATAATTTCACTAATCTTTTCCACAACACTTAATAACACTAACTATAATGGATACGCAAATATCGGAATAATCTATAGAAGAAGTAAAAGGACAATGGGATACAGGGGTAGACTACATATCTGAAGAATGTAAACAAATGCTTAAACAAATCTTTGTGATTGGCCAAAAATGGAAAATGTGGTCAAACTCTTATCTCTGATTGGTCAACGAACCCACGAGTTCCCGAATGCAAGGCCAACACGAACCACTTGAGCTACTTCCAGCAGATACCTTGTAGAAGTAGCTTGTCTCTCTATACAAGATTGTTCACTGAGTTTGATGTTTCCAGCAACACTTGTTTTCATCCTTCAAAGCAATTATTAAGCTGGTAAAATTGTGAATAAGGTACACACTTTAAGAAAGACAGCATACAGTGTAACGTTACGATTATTTAGCATTATTTTCATCAGCCACAAAATACTTCTATAAATACATCAAGAAGAAGAAGAATACTTGAAAGCACCTATTTCCATTTTTCCTATTACACAGCAGCTTCGCTTAACATTTTAAACAATAATGAAAATAGAAACTATATTTCCTTGTTAATATGCTGCGAAAATAGGACAATATGACAGGTATATTTCACAAATCATTTAACAAAATTTGTATCAGTTTATCCATTTTAGAGAGTTCGTGTGTGTGTGTAATTGGTAACTGTATCGAGATCATCAATTTTTCATGCTTTTGCTTGGATAATCCATTAAAGGAAAGTTTGTTTTTAAAAAAAAAGGAAAAAAAGGCTGTCATGATGGAGGTTCTGCACCCATGGTTTTAGATTGAGTTGTGTCAAATTGAGCGCCGCGTGTGGTTAGTTAAAGAGTGTTGTAAAAAAGACGATCGATATTGTGATATGAAGCGTACGTTTGCTCGCTGGAGCTTAGTCTGAGGTAAGAGAAACGACAAAAAAAAAAAAATCTCAATGCTTTCTTGAAATTAGACTTAAGAATTTAATTTTGTGCTTAATTTTCGGGTTGTCTGAGTGTAGAAATCCTACGTCAGTATCAATTTCCAAACGCAGAACAAACAAAAATATTTTGCTCTTTTGGCTTGTAAAGATATTAAGTTTAATCTGAAATACGTATAGTGTACAACTCTTGTAAAAATCCATAGCTTTATTTTACTGTAGGTGACTTAATTGTCTGTCGCTCATCTCTGATGCGTGTGGTCCCTGGTTCGATCCCAGATCTTGCCAAGAAGTTCTTTATGTATCATGTAAATCTGCTACTCGATCAATTATACTATTAAACAAAACATGTTTAATTAGTTTCATCCAGGATATATAAGTTTATTTTAAACGTGTTAAATCCACTTTATCGTTAATATCACGATAATAGTACGGAAATTATTTTAACGTACGAACCCTGTCTGAAAAATATCCGACCTTCTCTGTTATTGGAAAAACTTCATGGCGCAGGTTGGTCAAATTTTCAGTCGTGGAAGAGAGGTCTATACTGTATTTAGCCTGCAGGTGGCGTGTCTTTTACATGCATATTTTCTATCTTTCTCTCTTTTTTTTCTTGTGAAGGAGTGGTTATGTTGACTTCTCTTGTGTGGTCTCGAAGGGTGTCTAAACTGGTGAAGACGTACGTAGGTGTACGGATAGAACCCAATAACCAAGTCACAATCAACTCAATAGATGCATCAGACCTCACCAAGGCCTGACGGCTCGCAAAAACCGAGAAATGTTATACAGATGTGTATTAAAATTAAATCAATATTGATTTGTTCCTCGATTGCTGTGCAATGAGCATTTTGATTACAAACAAGAAGGGCATACAAAAGACTTCTCTTTACACATTTTCCGTCGTCTGCAAGATGACGCTCTTTGTCCGAAATGGCCAGACCTGTGAAACTAGAAGTCTGAAAGACTGCACCAGGCTAATGACTCCATTTATGTGGCTTATGTGGCTGCCTTTCTCGACACAGCACAGCATTTGGATGGTTTGTCAAGCTTCTTACTCCGCTTGTATAGCATAATGAGTCTTTTGAAAGATTCCAGAAATCAAAAGATACCAGATGAAAATTCGCTTGCACCCGAGAGGAGAGTTAACGTAACGCGACAGCTGTTCTAGTAACGCTTCCCAAGGAGGGGTTCCAGACCTCCTTTGAGCAGTGGAAAGACCACCAAACTCGGTGTGTGGAAGCAGGAGGGAACTAGTTTGAAGGGAATTAAGACGACAAAAACGTTAAGGTGAATGTATTGGTTTTCCAGGACCATGGTCGGATACTTTTCTGACAGGCCTCGTACATAATAATTACACAGTATGTAATGTAATATAGCATTTTTTATTTTTTTTATTTATTCGTCTAAATGTAATATTTTCCGTTAGCAACAGTCTTGTGCTGGACAATCACTTTGTGCGTGAATTTTCTCGAGATTCTCCCATTTCTTCCCAATTTCTTCACTCCATCATTTCGTTCGTAATCAGCATTATGTTTTCTTCTGTCTCAGGGCATAATCGTGGTACTTTAAATCAAAATCAATTTCAGGTTAAATTTAGTGACAAGTTTACAACATGTTACACTGAATAAAAATAAAACTGTAAACTCTTGCAATAAAAATAAAATACTTTACGAAATGGGGAAAAAGAGAAAGCGTTTTAGCTTTCGCGAATTCTTATGAACATAGATAAAGCCGAACGAGGCACTATAGTTGAATAAATGTATTGTTGGGCTGTTACAGTTTGCGCGTGTAATATCTGATGAACGATGTTTACAACGATTGTTTACGTCAGGTTAGAATTAACATATATTGCAAGATGAAATCGTAAGAAATAATGTGCGTGATGATGGTGAAAGTATCGCTATAATGCCGAAACTTTAAGAAATGATGTGTCTGATGAAAACGATTTTATAATGGCGAATCTGGCGACAAAGAGTCCTACTGGAATAAAAGTTCGCGTTTGCAATCCTATTTTTGTTGCCTAGGATTTATGAAAAAAATTCTCTATACTCTCGCTTTATTCTTCTTTTAAGCAATCTTAACATCGGTCATGAACCCGGTGTTTTTTGGCTTTATGTAAAAGTCAGTGGAGGAATATGGATAAATTTGTAAGAAAAGGTCTCTAATGAAGATATAGGCTTATTTCGGAAGTTTAAAACGAAGCACACTCCAAGTTGTGGATTATTTATTTCGAGCCGTTAGAACTAATCGTTGGTGTTCGTTCCCTTGTTTTATGCAACCTTGCAGTATAATTCAGTCGTTTGGGTTGCATATGAAGTAGGCGTAATTGGTTATGTTCAGGCTGAAATATTTGCTTAAAATGAAAGTTAACTTGCACAACTAACGTAAGTATTGCTATAGTTCAGTAAATAAACGTAATTAGTAGTATTAATTGTTCAGAAGCATAAAGAATTAGAATGGGTACTTTAATATGTAAAATAAAACTCACTGTTTAATGTATGTTTCAGTACACGCCTTGAACTACTCGGGGATTCCTATCGATGTGTCGGTCAGATTATCTTTGGAAGTATTTTCCGTATTTCGTTTGCTTTCGATCTGAACAGTGTCAAACGTAGCGGGGTATATAACACCTTGGAAATAAACAAAACTTGCTTGGAAATAAACAAGTTCCGTGCTTTACGATCTCGATCTTTAGATTATCTGTCCTCTATCTAATTATATTTAGAGAATAACGTTAAAACTTTCAAATTTTGAATACTTATCCGTGCATGAGCATCATCAAGATATCTGTTAATATCAACTCTAATAGAGATTTTCAATTCCAATTTCAAGAAGAAGTACAATACACGTATAGATTATTAATAAAATTATTTATACAAGACTTCTTTCAAATATAAATGACACTGTGGCTCAGTGGTAGAGCGTTCACCTCAGGTGCGCGGGAGTACTGGTGCGATTCCAGCTCGCGCCAAGTGAACTTTGTGGTAGACAAACACAATGTTCGTGAGTTTTCTAGGTGTTATCTAATTTCCTCCCGTTTTATTCATTCCACCATTGAATTCAGTTATCATCCCTTCTCCTTTAGCCTAGTCGGTATAAACGTGGGACGTAAAACTGAAAGATTTCATTTCATTTCAAATATAAATGAAACCACACTGGCAAATTATACACAACTCTTATAAAAATATCGTTTAAATGACAGGTTCGAAACTGTGACACTATCGAAACAGTCGAATAACTGTAGCGGTTAATGTACTGTAAAAGCAGCGGTTGGAATATCACTTTCCTTGCTCTTGGATGCTACTTCAATCTTTAGAAAATAAGGACTGTCCCAGAAATAAAGTAACCACTAGAAAATACATGTCAGAACTCCACAGACGCTTCAGTAGTATCTGATAGATGGCTCTGAACAAAGTCACATAACTGTAGTTGAAATGCCATATAGCAAAGAGTCGTTCTGTGTATGGAAATGAGCGATCGTGCTACAGATTAACGAAGCGAAGCGAAAATTAAGGTGGATCACTAGGTGTTCCCAGTGCTATGCTAAATGCTGCTTGAATAGTGTGACGTTGCCAGATAATGTCGAGTGTTTACTGATGCCAGATAATAAAGGGAGTAATCATGGAATTCTGCTTAGATACTTACTAGAGAAATTAGTTTTCGACCTTCACCGCAATTCCGCTTCTCGAACTGCAACGCTGGAATCTAGGAATTTTCTTATTGTGACTACTACAGTAAACGTACAAATTTGGTAACAACGAATTATGGCGTTCTGCGCAAGTTACGTCTCAAAATATATTTCCTTACATGTAAATTAATGTTTAAATAAAATATGAAACATAACACGAAAAACGGTCAAACAATATATCTATTTCGTGATAAGATTGTTACTTTAAAATACTTTACGCAAACAAATAAACATTTAATAAAATTGAGTACTTCTAGTAAGATCTAACAGCAAGTGCCATCTTGTGTGTTCATTGTAAAACGAATCAAATATTTTCTTTTATTTATTACATTTTTCAATATCAGGAAAGACAACCAAATGAATCAGTGTCTTGTATTGTAGCTGAAACATAACTTTATCATATAGTACAATATTTATAATATGTAACGTTTCATTGCGTAGTAGTTAAGGCAATGAGCTAAAATATGTAATGACTTGTGGGTAAGATTTAAAAGGAAGAGGACGAAAACTAGGTATGTCTACTAAAACTTTGGAGAGAAAGATTCTGCTCATTTTGAAGACGAAAATACATCTGTAAGTTCGTGAAGTAGCCAAAAAGTTACATACTACCAAATCAATAGTGCAACGGGTGATGTCGAAACATAACATACGATCATATCGAAAGAAAAAAAAACTAAGCAGAATGCAGAGCAGAAACAACGTGATAAAACCCGCGCTAGAAAACCTTATGACCTCCTAGTGACAAATCCGTCTCGATGCATTCTAATGGACGATGAAACATACGTCAAAATGGACACAAAAACATTGCCAGGGCCCCAGTTTTACATAGCAACGAAGGGTGAAGTGCTTCGTAATGCGGATAAGACTATCCGGGTGTCAAAATTTGACGCCAAAATGCTAGTATGGCAAGCCATTTGTTCGTGTGGTCTCAGAAGTTCGACATTTTACGCGAATGGTACAATTGGAGGTGAGACTTATAGAAATGATTGCATTAAAAACGGGTCTGCTGCCCTTGTATCATAAACACAAAGTTCCCCCATTATTCTGGTCAGATTTGGCCCCAGCCCATTACTCTACTGCCACTACAGCACTACTAACCACGAATCAGGTGTGTTTCGTGACGAAAGAACTAAACCCACCAAACGTTTACCAACTTGCGCCCCATCGAACGCCACTGGGCCACTGTGAAGCGAAATCTCAGGAAGAAGGGGTTGGGCTTGCACTAACCTCCAGCAATTAAACAAATCTGGAACAATGCAGTCCGTACTATCAGTGAAACGACTGTGTGCTACTTAATGCAAAGTATCAGAAGCAAAGTTCGAAAATTCTTTCGGGAGCAGTAACAGTTTTTTTTAGGGGTTGTAATATGTGTTTGGCTCTAATGGTAAAGTCAAGAAGAACGCTGAGTTCAATTTGTAAACAATGTAGAAGATAAACGCAAGTCCAAGTGGTTACTTTATTTCTGGGACAGTCCTTAAATACAGAAAAATGTGATGTTCTCTATATTCGTGTTTATTGATTTAAATTTGCAGTCACTTGTAGCAGTATAATGTTCAGTCAGCTTCTTCATGTCTACACGGTTAGTGTACGTGCCTTTCGCACTAGAGACCGTGGTTCGATTCCCAGTAGGAGCTCATGTGGTTCGGATCCCATGTTCATGTATCATATAGCCTTGCTGTTGAAGGGGACGCTAAACTCTAAAGAACCAACTGTAATATTCGGTTACTGCTTTTTAATATAATGCTTTGGCTATCATTCATCTCCCTCTTTCTTTCCACTTTTCCGTCACTTGTTCACAAATAATAAAAGAAAATTGAGTCAAGTGCTGATAAGTGCAGACATTTTCTAACTATTATGAAAGTAGGCTGATGTTGATTGTCAAGCTACTGTAACCGTTTGTCGACAATACGACAAGATAGTAGCAGTAAAAATATAAACGCATTTATCCATGTTTAAAATAAAAATAGGAACTTCCTGCCATATGTTCAATGCTTCTGGATGCAGTTGTAGCGCTTATGCAAATACGAATGTAACCCTCTCTTGTTTCTCTCAGTTTCTTTATATGCACTTTTGAGAGTTGCATCAATATTGTATTGCATAGAAGGATAGTTTTATTAGGATCATGCATTGGGGCTTAGTACATCCATCCGTCCATTATTCCACGCGATAACTCTTAAACGAAAGGGGGTGCGGTGGCTCAGTGGTAGAGCGTTCACCTCCCGTGCTTGAGTCCCTGGTTCGATTCCAGCTTACGCAGGTGTGGACATTGTGGTGGACAAACACAAGTGCTCGTGGGTTTTCTCGGGGTTCTCCCGTTTCCTTCCACTTCCTTCCTTCCACCATTTCATTCATTTCGCAAATCACCGTCTCCTTTAGCCTAACTGGCATAACCGTGGAATATAAAACTGAAAGATTTCATTCCAATTTTTTTCTTAAACGAAAGTGAATTTTTTAATTTTGATTGTTGCGATAGACAGATAGAGTGGTTATCGCGACCGAGTTCATTAATGGATTCAACCCGTTAACATTTTCACAGTTAACGATGACTTTAATGATATCTATCCATATCCCGTTTAAAAGTATATAGCATTCCCTAACTTCTAAGCAATCTGCACAGCAGAAAAGAAATACCGGTTGTATATAATAAAAGGATATGTACAGAAGTATCTATTCATAGTTCATATATCGAATCAGGTGATTGTCGTTGCTTTCAATTTAACGGCCCACGATTATGCCCGTTAGGCTAAGGGAAACGATTATCAAGGCTTGTAAATGATAGGGGAAGAATTGGTTAAATGAAATGTGGGAGAAAACGGGAGTACCTCGAGAAAATTCACGGGCACGATGTTGTCCACCACAAACTTTCTTGATCGGGGATCGAACCAGAGATCTCACGCACTAGAAGTAAGCGCTGTGCCACTGAGCCCTTGTGATTGTCGTTACTCTCTTTAGTTGAGTTGTTTTTATCTAATCACCACTCCTGCACTACAAAAAACATTTTTTTGTGTTAAAATGTAGAGAATTGCACAACCATGCAATCTATAGCATCAATCGTTCCTGCTATATATATATTTTTTAACGTCATGTATACAAGGTAAAATTGCTTCAATCAAGATTTACTAGACCGCAGTGTAGCCCTACCTTTTAATGTTTAATATTAGTTTCGTTTTAAAACGCACGTTTTGTTTTTGCAGTACCTTTTCCTGTGTTATAGACATATCTGGAAATAAGAATAGAATTTTACCAGAATTTTCCTATGCTCTTTCCCATTAGAATATATTTCTTTTCTCTTCCGTACAAGATAACAGTCATTCTACTATATGAAGGCCCATTCTTGTATAAAAGAAATCTAAATGAAAGACGGGAGAAAATAAGAGATGAACATAAATATCTTGTTGGAAATGTCTTTGTGCTGTTTTCTCATGCTTCGATATATCCTTGCTTCTTTTCTGTTTTTTTCTTTTTTTCAATTTCACGCTTATGCACAGAAGTTTCACAAAATATTGATTGCTTCGATATATATATATATATATATATATATATATATATATATATATATATATATATATATATATATATATATATATATATATATATATATATATGGGAGAGAACGTAGGTTTGCAACAATAGAGGTGAGGGAAGAGAGAAGATATGCGTTGTGTGTGTAATGTAGCTCGAGAAACTTGGTTGTCTATCGGAGGAGAAACCCTTTCTTTCTAGTATTAAGAAAAGTCTATCTTAACAAGTCAGCTGAGATTTCTCCAGACAGTGTCAGCAATTCAAATCTTTAATCCCAGTCACACAACTGCCATATAAAATTTATCATTTTCTGCTCATATTTCATTTCGTGATCGTTACGTGAGCTATACAATAAAACTTTTACACTATCGTTGACAAGTTTCCTTGTATTTGAATGACAACAGTATTTCAGTTTTCTAAATTCTCTTTTTTAATATCTTACAATGTCTTTTATTTATTTTTGTTATTTTTTATTATTATTAAATGCAAAAATATAAAAGTCACGTTTTTATTCTCTCCTGAACCAAACAGTTGAATACTGAAAGAGCTAAATTTTCTAATCTGCAGTGAAGAGAAAACGTACGTGGTATACGTAAAAACGTAGGTTACATGCGTAAATTTTGTAGTTTTTGGACTTAACGTACAACCCTGTGTATAGTCGTGCAGCAAACGTATAACTGAAAACGTAAGTTTTGTATGTATAATTTTCCCGAATAAACGTACCTTTCGTTCGAAAGAACTGTATATAGGCGGTCAGGATCTCACACACAGATGGACGTATATAACATATAGCTTCCGTATGAAAAATATGGAAGACTGTTAGATGTTAGACATCCTTGTAATAGCATGATGTAACATCTAAGCGGGAAAAGAGCGGCACGTATAGAGCATATGGATAACGTATGCTCCGTACAGATTTCCGTAGTAAACATAAGGAGTTCTTATTTTTGTACAATATACCGCTGTCCGCATAATGGAGTTTTCTCAGTGTGTCTAAGTTATATCAAGACCTCGTCGTATTGTCTTAATATCTTCAAATTCTCCATATTTGGTCTTCCACGTTTGGATTTTCCTTGAATTTTGCTTTTCAGGAATACCGGGTGTCCATTCATGATGTATGCGAATATCTGGATTTTCGTGATTGTCGATTTATCCCAGTTTATATTTTGATACGAAAAATCCAATTATTGCGTTGCAAATTCAAATTTTCACGCTCCCGAGTTGTAGCTTACTAGATATTAGAATCAAAATTAAGTTAGCACTTCATTGGTAGAAATTTTCCATTCATCAAATGTGATACAGAATTTATATAACAGTCCCAACCTTTTGCCCATCATGTTCAGCACATAACAACCAGCAATTGACAGTATCAACAGTAACATTTAAAGTCCATACACACATATTACAGTTGATGGGTGATATCATATACCATATCGGGATCTTGAGGTCATTGATGTTGGGAACTTTCCTCTATACTGCAATGTTTTTGTTTGGTAGAATCTTAAAGGATAAATCCGGAATTTAAACCCTTCATCTTTTATTATAAAATAATAAAGTCTTATAAGAGTTTTACAAAATCTCTAAAATGTTTTCAAAATTCAATGAAGTCCTCGGCACACAAAATAACCTCGGAATAAAGATTCAGTTGTCTTTAGCTCGTAATGACTTTAGACCAATGTTGTGAATGACTCCTTTGCTCGTGACAGCCTCCGGAGGTGGGGATTTAAATTAATTCTCCATATCCCGTGGTGGCCCCAAGAGAAAGGTGTTGATAGCTGAGTGATCAACTGTCAGCTGATAGATTTCTCCTCTTGAGGTCTTCTTTTATAGGCCTCTTCTTGAAGGGGAGTCCATGTAGGGGGCATCCTTCTTCGTGTCCTCCTGGAGGTATGTTCTTTTTACGATACTTACTATTGTTTATTTATTAGCGTAAAACTATGTGCTTATAGCAAAGACATGTAATTACCGTGTGTGCGGTGATGGAATCTTACAATCCATATACTCCTTTACCGTACACCATAACCAGAAATTACAGAGGGCAAGTCTGGGGATTGTCGAAATTCCCAGCTCTTTTGTTTCTTGTTTTTCTTATCTTATATCTCTATTTCTTTCTTTGAGCTCACGTGTTGAAGGCATAAAGTCTTTTTCCGTAGATTTCATAATGTTTAGTTGTGCTTCGAATACTGCAATATTTCACATACAGAAAGCATTTAATTGTCCCCTTTCACAACTTTATTCAATGACGCCCAAAGTACACTTTTCAGTCCTCTAAAGATATATTTCAAATCTCAATTTTTCTCATTTCCCTAATCGTAAATCATTTCTGCACTACCAGTCCACTAAATATGTTGGTATAATCTAATTCTGTAAATATGAATTGATTTTGCTTGTTTAAATTTAACCTCCGCTCGTGAACAAATGCGAACAAACCTTTTACATATATTGTGTGTTTCCTCAGTTCTGTATGTAAAGAAAATACAGTAATTTTGTGAATGGAATTACATTAGCATGTCATCTTGTCATTCTTATCTGTAGATCTTTATATCTTTGATATTTGTCCTTCGATAAATTTGTTGGAAGCGGAAAGAGAAACAATGGATAAAGCGTAGGTTTGTGTATACTTGAAAGATGGACATTCCGGAAATCAGAAAAAAAGACAATAGTTTAATATTGAGAAACTAATTTTACATTAAAGGATGACGTGGATTTTCAATGTTATGATCAGTCAATGGTGTAGCTAGAAATCTACTTTGACTCTTTTAAGCTAGAAGTGGTTTACGGTTAAGTGAGTATCTAAAGAATTGTTACCAGAAATCTACTTTGATTAATTTCAGCTAGAAAGGGTTCTTGGTTGAGTGAGTGGCTAAAAGAATTATCGGCGGGAATCTACTTTGACTCGTTTCGGCTAGACTACTGTAGATTGAGTGAATAGCTAAAAGAATTTTCACCAGGAATCTACTTCAATTTCTTTCGGCTACTGGTGCTTCTAGATTGAGTGAGTTGCGACAGAAATTACCACCAAGAATCTACTTTGATTTGTTTCGGCTAGAGGCAGTTCTAAGTTGAGTGAGTGGTGAAAATAATTGTCGTCAGGAATCTACTTTTACTCGTTTCCGCCAGAGGTGGTTCTAGGTTGAGTGAGCGGCTAAAAAGAGTTATCGTGAGAAATTTACGTTAGTTTTGCTAGAGGTATTTCTGCGCTGAGTAAGTGACTATATATATATATATATATATATATATATATATATATATATATATATATATCTTTGCAGTCGACGGCTGCCTAGCTGGACGTTACCGGTAACAACGCGCTTCTTGAGTGAGTCGCGAACGTAAGTGCCCAAAATTACTTGTAATTTTTTTCCAGTTCATATACAGGTTCCGCAATTACTCATTAAAATTTTGCACACTCCTGGCAGCTCAGTGCTTTGAAAGGATGCTTTATTAGATCAGTATTTACGAGAAATGCTTTTCATATTTTAAATTTTTTACGTTGTATTCCAACACATATGAAGGCGTGAATAGGAATCCTTCAGATTTTCGCTTCCCTGGTACCAAATTAATAATATTATCTAAAAATAAATGCATACCATTGTGTTCGCTGACTACCGGCATACAAACAACCACAATTTATCGTAAATTCTCTGTGTGTCGTAAATTGAATACATTATTATTGCACATTTAATTTTATGTAGCCGGCAATATTTGGTGGCAGAGCTGTTAACATGGTATAGTATTCAATAAATTTTCCCTGCCTCATTTTTCGTGGAAATTTTCCAAGTAATATGAGACAATTCTTTATTTGAAAATATAGCGTGGTATGTTGTGTTGACATTAAAATAGCACTTTTTTTGCTTGTCATTCTCCCTGTACAGTTTACGAATTCTTGTGGAATGAAATTCAAACACATTGCAGTGGGACATTAGCGGTATTATTAATTCACCAGATGGTTTACGATGGCTGTGAGCGCACATGATCGAACATCGTAGAGTAATATACTTAATGAATCCGTTCCTCAACTTTATGTAATTAAACGAATATGAGAACTGAGCACGTACATATACAACATATATAGCTATTTAAAAAAATAGCTGGACAAACCTCATGTAGTTTTTTTAAATATTAGTACAAGGTTATTGCGCATGTAGCCTATATATCCAAAGAAAAACCTTGCAAGCATTCTCTTGATTGTTCCATGTTTTAATATTCAAGTAGTCCGCTGGGATTGAGCCAAAACCGTTAAGTGTCTATTGCGTTCTCTCCAATTGCTTTCATGTTAATGTAACGACATATACAATAGCTGTATAGTTCTCTCCTTCACTCTCTCTCTCTCTCTGTTCGATGGGTACATGTGACACGCATTGGTATGTGAACCTTCCAGACTAAATATCAAAGACATTAGTTGCAATATAACATCCATTCTACAAATAGAACCCGGATGAGATTGCCTTTTGGGAATTATGCTATGTAATTTTTTTTCCACTGTGATGTCTATTTTTTTTTCAGTTGTCCTCATTTTTGCGGTAATGATAACGACGTAAAATTTCATGATACTTTGAGCAATTTTTGGTTGAATTACTCATTGCTGTACGCTAAATTCCGACCTGCGTCATTGCGACCTGTAGAGCCGTGCGTGTTTAATATGTAAATGGGGGAACAGAGACATTTGTGTCATATAAAAGTTCAGATTAAATTGAATGGTATATTTCTCAAATGTATTGTGTGTGTGTGTGTGTGTGTGTGTGTGTGTGTGTGTTTTTAAATAGCAGTCAATAGTGGCCATATTTTTGCAGTTTAAAACATTCCTTCTACGTGTTAGTTTTTTAAAAAATAAAATAATAAAACCCTATTACGTTTTTAGGAATTAGATTTAATTTTGAAATCGGCATCTATTTTATGCATTCTATTTCCTCTTAACTTAATATAGTCGCTATAAAAAGAAATAATATAAAATAGTTTAGTACTTATTTCCTTGTTTTCACTAGTAAGAAATAAAAAGTGTTTTTTTTTTTTTTTTTTTTTTTTACTATGATTTGCTCTGGACTGTACAACTGGATATTTAACATTTCAAAAACTACGTTAAATACCATTTGTAGTTCTTGTATAGCAATAATATAAGGTCACACTTTGATGCCGTGCGTTTCTCAACCTTCGTATTTTCGCAACGGTCCTAAACTATTAGATAATGCTTCAAAACCACTCATTCACCAAAACATTCACTTACTAAAGGAAAGCAGAAAAATCTATTTATTTACCACTTTCGTGGAACGCTTGAACAGTCCGCCAATGTTCGGTGGTATACTCTACGCTGGATGTTCCAACGCGGATGATATTTTCAAGGCGGACATCAGTTATCCAAGAAAAATTTTCAGCTAAGTTTTACGTAAGAAATTCAAAACGAGTCGGGCGGGCCGGATTAAGGGGCTTAGTGGACCGAGGGCCGGCTGTTGCACATGACTGCCTTAAAGCTTGTTCTGATAAGATTGCGTATCAAAGTGTTGTAATTAATGAGCACGAGCAAGTAAAAGTAGCTTTAAGATGGCAAAAATAGTCTAATCATTATACGTGCTGTGTAGGCTTAAAGTTTTGTTAGTAAGAATCGAATGCCATTCATACACACAGAACCCGAGGTATGTTGATATGGCATAAAAATATATGTCAAACCTGTCCGTAATAGGGCACACACACATGTCGTAATGATACTAAATACACTGCCAACAACGTGAATAATACTGTCACTAAACACACATCAAGAAGACGCTAGAAATATTAATTTTAGTGGAAATAATGCTGTGTAATCACTAGAGAACATTTAAAAAGTGTTAAATTTCTATTCTAACAATGATAAATGAACCAATTGTTTTTGATAAAAATATCCTTAAAAATTTCTAGATCCAGCGACAAAATGCTACATTGGTAACACTGATAACAAGAGACAAACGACTGCCGCCTCACATTTCCGCGTATGTGTATAAATTTTTGACGTACAAGTATATAATCTCAAACATTGCCCCAATGATCAAAACATAACATACTAATCCGTCAAAACTAACAACAAGGCAGTAGATCATTTTGACATGCTATAGTTGCACACATTTTTTTTCATGGCAGACATATCCGTAATGTCAAAAAATGGACATATTTCCTTATGTCCATCATTAGAAGGCAATTCATTTATATACATTAAAATATGTCCAAATTTGAAGACATGCATTTTTGTGTCGTTTTGAGTCGTTTTGGGCTCTGTGTATATAATATAGGTATAGTTGTATAAAGTATATTTATGCTGCGGGCTAACTCTTGTTAAAGGGAATACCGAATTTATGTAGAATGGTGAACCAATTTTCTCCTTGTATACACGACTCCAAAAGTGCATTACCACCTGCAATTCTCCTTCTCCTGCAATAGCAGGCAACCCAAAAAGCTCGGCGGTTGGGTTGGTTGCGAATTCGAAAGGCGTTGGACTAAACCTCAAATTTGTCACAAATATATCAGTGTGGCAAACTGCAAATAAGGGAATAAAACAAATTGTTAAGAGTGACAATTTTATTATTGTGACGGAGTTGGATGACATCAGAAGTTACAAAATGACTTACTTAAGCAGTTCAAACAAGATGAATGGTAAGAAACAGATATCAGAAGAAAGCATTTCTGTTTTCCTCCCCACCCAAAAGAAAGAAACTCATAAAAAGAAAAAGTTACATAATATAAAATTTCATATAAAAGTCTAACAGCAAAAAACAAATATCTACACGAAACGAAAAAGAGACAAACACAGAATAGGGGACACCAGTGGCGTAGCAGACTTGCGGCCCTCCCATGCAAGATAAAGAGACGGGACCCTAGTTGTAAACTCCATTGTTATTATTATTATTATTATTATTATTATTATTATTATTATTATTATTATTATTATTATTATTAAAAAGTCGTTTCCTTTTCTAAATCTCTGACTCTGCCTAAGAGCATGAATGCATATAGCGATCATGTGTGCACCTGTTGTCAATTAGCGGTCCCAAAGGCCAAAAGGGATGGAAATCTCCAAGATCGAGAAGCAAAAAACTTTCTTATGATAAATTCTAGTTCAAAGTTCGAAGTACTTGCTTTTGCACGTGATTTTTTGTTTCTTTTTTCAGGGAAAAAAAGTTCTGGCGCCTAAGAAATTACATCATATAATATTGCAAATTTGCAAGTGGATGTATTTACATTGCAGTGTTTGGTAATAAAGATATTATGATTAGAAAACAATCTTGCAAAAAGTAAGTTTAATTTCTTCATCCATCGCAAGTCTTCGGGGACCTTTATACCTCGCCTCCCCACTCCCCGAATATCGATATCGAAAATTTAGAATGATATATTCATGTCCATATATTTGCGATATCGAATGTTGATATATGATAATATAGATATCGATGATAGTGATATAACGACATATCACAGGCCCAAATTCTGAGAAGTGATGCTTGAAATATACTGGAATCAACAATCAAATTCTAAATAAGTTTTCCATTTCCGTATCTAATGTTGAGGGGGAAGGGTGGGAGTATACTTAGCTACACAGGACATATCAATTGTGTTCTTAAATCAGCCATTACACCCGCTATTATCAAAGTGTTAGGTCAGCCATTGTCTGGAGTTACCCCAGTTCCATTTGAAGTTTGAATTGAAAACCTGAATTACAAAACATCCCAAGTCCACTCTTTTTCTTCGTATTTTTCGTTTTCTGTTTTTTATGTTAGCATCTATGTTTCAGGGCTATTCACTTGCATAATACGTAAGTCCAAATCAAAACTTTTTTAAAAAAATTCAAAATAATTTCAGCTAAACAGAATAGCATTCCAAGTATAATTTTTTGTTTTTCTTCTAAAAACAAAAAAAGTACTCGGTGGACTTCGGATGTTCTGCAATTCAGATCTTCAATTTTATTTACGGTCTTTAACCATCTTTAACTAGCAGGCTCCTTGCTTTCATAAAAAGCATTTGTTGTATAGGTTAAAATAAAAAATGAATTAATCTATATTCTTGGGAACTTACTGTTGCACCAACACACATATATACAGAGTGTAACAAGAAGGTACGGCAAAATTTCAGGGTGAATTCCTTATGGGTAGACAAGCAAAATCGTTCATATGACCATATGTCGGGAAATGTATCATTACAGAGTTACGGCCATTGAGCCGCCTAATGGTGGAAATAGTCATATTCTGGTCGCTCCTTAATGTGACTCAATTTATACCTCAATAACTCAGACCCTAATTAAACTAGAAATATATTTTTGGTATCTATGTATTTCTAAAGGACGATGCTTTCCGTTTATGTATATATATATATATATATATATATATATATATATATATATATATATATATATATATAGGGTGAGTCAAAAGTCTTTGGACACCTGCATAAGTTTTAAAATCGACGGGAAAAGTAAAAAGTGATGATGGGAAAAGAGGTTTGATGAGGGGCTGCAACTTTTGGAGTGTATGTCATTCATGGCCGCCATCTCGAAATCCGCCATTTTGGATTCAAGTCATATTTCTAAATTGGGAAGAAGTTGTATGTCACATCAAATAACACTAGCTTGAGCTCAGCAATTTAGTGGTGTAATTTTTTTCTATCTTGTACGGTTTAGAAGTTATTAATGTTCAAAAGTGAGAAATTACCTTGATACTGACCCAGTTCTCTTTGTTCCAGGTGATCTAAAATACGTCGGACACGTGAACAGAAGATCGAAATCATCCTTATATCAGTGGAACCCAGCTACCGAACTATAGCAGCTGACTACAACCGACGGCACTCAGACAGAGAACCGGTATCGCACAGCACGGTGGCTCACGTGATCACCAAATTCCGAGAGACGGGCTCTGTTCAAGATAGGGTACGTAGTGCGCGACCAAAGACTGCCACCAATGAGGAAACTGCAATGGCGGTTGTTGCATCGTTTGTGAAAAGTCCTAAACGAAGAACCCATCGTGTGTCCCTAGCATGTCCAATAAGCCAATCCTCCGTTGTCCGGATATTGCACGCCAATCAGTGGCATCCTTGCAACATAAACTGAACGAAGATGACCCTGATCGCCGGTTGGAGTTCTGCATGTGGGCTACTGAACAACACGAACTGGATCCTGCGTTAGTTACCGCGGTGGCTTACTGGTAGAGCGTTCACCTCTGGTGCTTGAGGTCCTGGGTTCGATCCCAGCCCCCGCCAAGTGAACTTTGTGGTGGACAAACACCGTGTGCGTGGGTTTTCTCGGGGTTCTCCCGTTTCCTCCCACTTTCTTCATTCCACCATTTTATTCATTACTCATCATCACCGTCTTTTTTAGCCTAACCGGCATAACTGTGAGACGTAAAACAAAGATTTCATTTCATTTCATTTCATTTGGATCCTACGTTTGTCAAGGGCATACTATTCAGTGACGAGGCGTATTTCACTTTGAACGGGGAGGTTAATGGACATAATTGTCGATACTGGTGTGACGCAAATTCAAACTGGGTTGACCCGAGTCGAGAACATAGTCCAGCGAAGGTGGTGGTGTGGTGTGGCATATGGGACATCCGCATCATTGGGCCATTTTTCATTTACAACACCTTAACTGCACCACAGTATCTGATGCTGTTGCAGGACATTGCGTTCCCTGCCACACTGAACGCTGACGGCATTTTCCCATCTTATTTTCAGCACGATGGAACCCCTCCACACTATAGACTTGGTGTCCGTCAAAGGTTGGATGAACAACTGCCACGGAAGTGAATTGGTCACTGTGGTCCCGTGGAGTAGCCGCCCAGATATCCTGACTTAACGCCCCTTGATTTTTATCTATGGGGACATCTTAAGTAGATAGTGTATGCTGAGACAATCCGTGATTTGAGACACCTCGAGGAACGCATCCAACAAGCCTGTGACCAAATTTCAGGAGACATCTCCGTGTGCAGTCAGAGTGGTTGCGGCGACTACAGTTGTGCATTGCACGGGATGGACAACACGTAGAACATGTATTGTAGCATTCAGTATCAAGGTAATTTCCCACCTATGAACATTAATAACTTCTAAACTGTACTAGATAGGAAAAACTAATTACACCACTAAATTCCTGAGCTCAAGCTAGTGTTATTTGATGGGTCATACACCCCCTTCCCATTTAAAAAAGTGTCTTGAATCCAAAATGGCGGATTTCAAGATGGCGGCCATGAATGACATACACTTCAATAGTTGCGGCCCCTCATCAAACCTCTGTTCCCATCATCACTTTTTACTTTTCCCGTCGATTTTCAAACTTATACAGGTGTCCAACGACTTTTGACTCACCCTGTATATTTTATGTATGTGTGGGAGTACCACGGTGGGCATGGGAGGGTAATTACTTGTTTTTTGTTTGATTTTTGCATCAGCATTTTGGAGATGGCATTCCTTGGGGATACACTCATAAATTGCATATTAGCGGAAAGCTTAATTTTTGCAGAACACATTCCTACTAAAATTATCTTCCTATCTTAATCAGAGTTTGATATATTGAGGTTTAAATTGAGACACATTAAGAAGCGACCAGAATGTGACTATTTCACATCGTTAGTCGGCTCAAAGGCCGTAACTCTGGAACGATGCATTTCCCGACATATGGTCATCTGAACTTTTTTGCTTATCTACCAATAAGGAATCCACCCATGAAGTTTTGCCGTACCTTTTAGTTACACCTATATATACAAGATCCGTTTTGTTGATTTACGAAATCACTCTTTTTTCCTCCATCAATTTACAAAACGGGTCTTGAATGAGGTGGTCGCACTAGTAATGACATCCCGTAGCGTCGTTACGTAACACACACAGTATAAATAAAGCTTCGAAACCACAAATTGCAAGTTCTGCCGCAGATAATTCGGTAAGGTGTCTGCTTGTTGAGTGGGCAACCCAGATTCATAACACGGCTGGTACGGTTTGCTTTTTTTTCTTTCAAAATACATTTCTATATGTTTATATTTCTTCTTAATAATTACTTTCTTGCAATCTTAAATTAGTCGGGGTTAAGTAGTCAGAAGATTAAAATACATGTATGACTACTTTATCCGCGTGTGTGTACTCATATATGTTTCTTTCTTGGGGCCGCGGTGGCTCAGGTGTAGAGCGTTCAACTTTGGTGCTTGGGGTCCCGGGTTCGATCCCAGTCCCCGACAAGTGAACTTTGTGGTGGACAAACACCGTGTGCGTGGGTTTTTTCGGGGTTCTCCCACTTTGTTCATTCCACCATTTCATTCATTACTCATCATCACCGTCTCCTTTACCCTAACCGGAATAATCGTGGGACGTAAAACTCAAAGATTTCATTTGTTTCTCTCTTTCAACTAGTGTTACCACGAGACGAGACAGAAACCGAATTTCACACAGAACAGAATAAAGGGACACGAGACGAGAGAAACTACTTGTCCCGTCTCGTTTACGACACGAGACGAGACGTCTCTTGAAATGCCTCGTATCGTCTCATGTCTCAAAAATGGAAAGACAGTTTTTGAAATTGTTTTAAAATTTATTAACTCGGAATAAATTATTGCCTTCGAAAGTATACCAGCGTTTATTTCAAATGAGGACTATCCTAAAAGAACAAGGAAGACCTAAAGTTATTTTTTTAAATGATTCTTACAAACAGCTTTCATTTCCATTTTCCAACCAATTCAAGTTTAAATATTTAGTGATACGGTTCCAGATTCAAGTAAAATGTTAAACCATTCTTTGAGATCAGTGTTTCAGAAGATTTCATTCCAAGGGCTGGTGGTTATATCTATGTATAAAAATCCTTTATAGAAATACAAGTTCTCTTAATACCAGTTTCATTAGCAACTAACCATTGTTTCATGAGTTTTCTCGTTCCGAACAAAGACAGAAACGTGTAGGCCTTTTTCTGTACCGAGTTTGAATGGATGCTGGTTTGACAATAAAAATTACTTTATTTTTATTGTTTTATGATGTTATTCGAACCAAAGTCATTTTTGAAACCAGAAAGTCACATAGGCCTTCTTAGTTTTTGAAGTGGCGCCAGAGGCTTTGAAAAAAGGATTTCAGAATAAGTGGGGAAGGCTTGCCTTTCGACTGTACCGACGATATTGACAAATATTCCTGTCGAATAATTCATTACTGGAAACCATTGGCGCCCGAAGAAATTTTTAAGGGGGATCATCTCCTTGATTGCTATATTACGCCTGGTATTTAATATACGTAGTTTGCTATATTACACATATATTTTCGTGAGCAATGGGGCCGGGCCTCTTCCCCCTTCCTTCGGGCGCCCGTGGTCGAAACTAAGTAGTCGTTGTTTTAATCAGTGTTTCTTCCAGACATGTTTTTGGGGTGCTGTCCCCTGGAACTCTGAGAGTGCCCCTCACGGGGAGACCAAAATAATACATCTATAATAGAATAATACCAGCAGTACCCCCGGAATCCTAAATATACTCCCCAGGAACATTTTTTCTGAAAGAAACACTGGAAGATTGTAGTCGTGTTGTGTGTTGTGCTGATAACCAAATGAAAGTGGTTAAAAGCTGTAATTTTAACCACTTTGTATAAGAACTCCTTTTTGTGGGCCTCATCCGCTCTAGTGTTGCCACGAGACGAGACATTTCTCGTGTCTCGTCTCACGAGACGAGATATTTGACGAAACGAGACAGCTTGAAGTCTTCTCTCGTATCATCTCGTGGAAACACTACTTTCGACCATGTGGGTTACTGCCCCGATCTTGGAAATGTCCTCGAAGGGATTGTGCTACGAATAACAGATTTTATTCGAACTAATTGACTGACTCCAATACAACATTGTTCCAATTTGCCTATTCGCAATGTAATGGAATAGACAAACATACGTTTATATGATTACGTGAAGGCGGTCCCATGTTCGATTCCTGGTGGGAGCACTTGGTCGAAAAATTTAAAAGTTTTTTCAAGCCAGTCACCCTGAATGAGATTTCCTTTTGGAGACCCGGCTTCGATTCCCGGCGGGAGCTCATGTGGTTCGGATTCCACGTTAATCAGTAGGTCCACGTCTCATATAGCCTAGCTGCTGAAAGGGACGCTAAACTAAAATCAACTCAACAACTCAATGAGATTTTCCTTGGTTTTTCACATTCACACCAGGAAGATGCCAGGGTGATACCTTAGGTTTCAGATCACTTCCTTTCTTCCCCAATCTTTTCTTCCTTCCCTTTCCTCGGAAAGTGTGTTCGCCTAGAGACGTCATCCCTCGAACGTGACGGGCTAAATTGTCTCAGATGCCGAAAGCCCAGAAATCTAAATCCTAAATCCTAAATTTACAAGGTTACTTCTGGGGAACATTGTTCTTTCAAAATATATTTCTATATGTTGATATTTATTATTATTAATTGCTTTCTTGCATCTTTCCTACATTATTCTAGATTAGTTACCATCGGTTAGTTTAGTCAGGTTATGTATAGTTAAATACGGTTATGTATGTTTACCGTTTCTTTTCTTTTTTTCAAAATACATTCTTATCTGATCACATGTATTGTTAATAATTTATTTGTTGCATTTTTTAATAATTTATTTCATACATACAACAGATAAAACAACTCATACATTTTAATTACACAGCACATAGTTCTTTGACATGGAGGGAAATCTCCTTTGGTTATAGGAACATATAGTATTACCAATGGGGATTTCTCTCATCCCCCTTGTAATTCGCACACCGTCAACAGATATAGAACATTGTTGAACATTTCTCGAACCACTTCATCACACTCCTGGCCTTGTGACATGGTGCATTATTTTGTCGAAAAATGCCACTACCGTTGGGAAACATGGTCGTCATCAAGGGGTGTACGTAGTCTGCAAGCAGTGTGCGATACGCGTCGGCCGTCATTGTGCCTTGCTCGAGCTATACTAGATACATGCTCACGTGTATGTCCCCCAGAGCATTATTATTATTATTATTATTATTATTATTATTATTATTATTATTATTATTATTATTATTATTATTATTATTATTATATTTGAAGTACAATCAAATATCACGACATTAATTATTAGTTTTAATTAACTGAATTGAGCTGAAAATTAAATCTTGATTTCGAAAGATTAACCATTAAGTTTATGCGTTCGGTACCTTTCTAAGGTAATAAATACTGGAATTGGTTTCAAGGCTGTTTCTGACTGAATACTTTCTTCAAAATAATATTAAAAATTATAGAAAGATTTTCGAGACATTCTAGTCGAGTCGAGATTTTTACGAAAAGTCTCGACTCGACTCGTGTCTCGGCTCGAAAATTAGTCGAGAAATAAGTTTGTCTTGACTCGTCTCGAATTTTACAAAGTGTGTCTAAACTCGAATTCCAGTCCAGATTCGAGACATGTCTTGCCTCGTGCGCATCCCTAAATATTCATATTTTAAATGTGCAATACTACCTCGCGAAAAATGACCCCGAAGTTAATTTACCAAAGTCTACTTTCTTCTTGTTAGATTAGTGATCGTGGTTTAGGATAGATTATGTAAAGTCAGACATGGTTATGTATGTTTACACTTTCGTTTCTTTCTTTCAAAATGCATTCCTATCTGTTCCCATTTATTATTAATAATTTATTTCTTGCATTTATTAATAACTATCAGAAAAACCCATTATTCGCATGGTGGCTGTACTTGGAAGTCAACGCCTGTATTAGTAGTATCACCGTTGATTTCAGCGAGTGCGAAAACTTTGGATTTGACATTAATATCGGCCATTTTGGATTATTTTTACATGTCAGGTATCCCCTCCGGTAACCCGACCCGCAACAAAGTGGGGTTAATTTGGAAGTTAATGCAATCGGAGTTTCACCATTGATCTCAGCGTCCGCCAAAACTTTGAATTTGACACTAATATCGGTTATCTTCTACTACTTTTACATGTCCCTGTAAACGTCTCCTGAGACTTCTTGGTTCGATTTAAAAAAAAAACGCTTCGTCTTGATCTGGAACCAGGGCCAAGGTACCCAAGATCAAAATTTGGTAACTCTCGGTCCTCTCGTCTGGTCTCCAGGCAGCACACAGATACATACATACAGACAGACAGACACACAAACAAACTTTTTATTTTATTTATATTAGATTAGGTGTATTTCAAACAGTGTTTCTTCCAGAAGTGTTTTTAGGGGGTACTGCCCGCCCGGAGCTCTGAGACTGCCCCCCGGAAGAAAACCAAAATAATACGTCTATAATATAATAAAAAATAGAAAGTTATCAATAGTGTCCCCGGAATACGAAGTGTGCCCCCCCGGAAACATTGATTTCAAACACAACAGATAGAACCAACGGCGCCGACTTTCCAAAATGTATGTGGGTGCATATAAATGGAGGGACGTGTTATATGTTTTCAGAGGAGTCTCGATTTTTTTTGATTGATTTCTTTTTAGTTAAAATCTTTTATGAACACTTTCATAAAGGGCTGTGCTGTGAAAAAGTAAAATATACCGTTAATATAAGGATAAGTTGGGACTGTCCTAGCTCAGTCGGTAACACGGCTGACTTAAACGTAAAGAAACAGGTTTAAACCCGGGTTCAAGTTTAATTACTGTAATGCATATTCCCAACATATATAATCGTGGTATGTAGTGTACATTTTAACAACTTACATGATGCAGAATGAGTGCAAGAGGCAGTGATATTACCAAACGTTACTAAAAGAAAATACTACATTCATACAAATTAAAATGAAAATATCATCATAAAAGAAAATAATTTTAATGGTATTGCAAAAAGAACTTGCAAGGACTTTGAAAATGAAATTTTTGAGTCTTACGTCCCACGGTTATGCCGGTTAGGCTAAAGGAGACGGTGATGATGAGAGATGAATGAAATGGTGGAATGAAGAAAGTGGGAGGAAACGGGAGTACCCCGAGAAAACCCACGAGCACGGTGTTTGTCCACCACAAGGTCCACTCGGCGGAGACTGTGATCGAACCCAGGACCCCAAGCACCAGAGGTGAACGCTCTACCACTGAGCCGCCGCGCCCCCTGCAAGGATTTTGTTGTGGACATAAAGTATAAAGTGACTAACTTAGTGTGTTCCTTGGTTGCCTTTGCACAAACACATTTGAAACAAACAATTATGTTTTAGAGGTTAGAAATTTTAACTCCCATCTCTATGTTTTAATTGTTTATTTTTTGATAGTGTCAAGCGAGAAATATTTATTTTATTATGATTATTATGTTTCGAAACTAAAAATCTTGCCTGCAACGCCCTGACAAGATTATTTGTGTGAGTGCTGGAATCAGGGAACACCAAGGAGGCGGCGCACATGGACAGAACAACCCCTAGCATTTCTTACACAGTACAACGTTGTTTGGCATATAACGTTGATACTGTGCTAGCGAGTTCCAGCTAGTAAAGCCTTTTATTAACAGCCGTAGGCAGCATTCTGTTATATCGTTGTAGTGATTGGCGTGTTAAAATACTCCTAATATCAGTTTTCTCATTGCTCGATTGACCTTGAAGGACCAACAAATGCCTTTCCAGGAATACAAGTTCCCTTTAATTCATGAAGTTAATATAGAAATGACCTTCAAACCTATGCTGTGCTGAAAGTCTTATAGAACGGTTTTATCCGTGTGTCTGCAGACCAGAGCCCTGCAAAGCCAGGCCCGAAGACGGCCCGGATGGATCTGTATTCTGTGTCCGGCTCGACCCGATCCGGCCCGAATCTCGAGCCGGGCAGAGAATGGGCCGGGCTCTAACCGGGCCGGGCACAAACGGGCCGGACCCTAAACTGGCCGGGCACAAACGAGCCGGGCTCTAAACGGGCCAGGCGTAACCGGCCTGAGAACAACCAAGTTGATAAATCAAGTCAATCCTTCAATATGCAATGCAAAATGAGAGATGTGTCGCCATAATATTGCAATGTCTATTTGTCCTTCTCAAATGGGAAAATCGTGTGAAAAGTTACCCAAGGTTTGTTTTCTATATCCCTATACTGTCTGTCTATTTGTTATTTGTGCTTGCTCTGTCCAGCCATGTTTATTATACAATAATACAGCTCATGGACGTAAAAGTCTTATACTACACTCATTAATGCATTACGAGTAACAGAGAAGATATGTAAAACTTCTACACCGTATGTGATACTAATACTACAACTACTATTGCTAATACTATTACAGTATTACTATTACGATTACGAATGCTAGTGCTAATTCCACTATTGCTGCCACTGCTACTACTGTTACAATTACCACTACTGCTACTACTTATTACTGTACTAATACGACAGCGAATACCACTACTGCTATTACTAGTAATACGAAAACAAAACAATGCAAATGAAATCTTTGAGTTTTACGTCCCACAGTTATGCCGGCTAGGCTAAAGGAGACGGTGATGATGAGAAATAAATGAAATGGTGGAATTAATAAAGTGGGAGGAAACGGGAGAACGTCGAGAACCCCCACACACGGTGTTTGTCCACCACAAATTTCATTTGGCGAGACCTGGGATCGAACCAGGGACCCCATCCACCAGTGGTGAACGCTCAATCACTGAGCCACCGTTCCAGGAACACCTAATCGACCCTGGCGTCTTGGTGATTTATTTCATCATAATATTTTGTTATATTTGTAGTACCATACTATGATATAAAGAATACAGGAACATGTAACATCATTTGGTATTTGGCTTGCTAATTGAACATAACTACAAATTGTACTGATCTTGTGAGCACGCCAGTTCACGGTTTTGGCCTCCGTGGTCTAAAGATAGCGTACCAAATTCTACTTAGTAGGTCAAGTACTTGGCTTTGTCATACGTTCTTTAGGTAACTACGGCTCAGGCTGTATGGATGATGATGGAATGAATTGGTGGAATGAAAACAGTGGGAGGAAGCGAGACCACCCCGGAAACTCCCAGGCACACGGTATTTGTCCACCACAAAGCTCACATAGCATCTGGGTGGTAGTTCTGTACGGATCTAATAAACTACGGAATAACGTAGCCGAAACTCCCTACTCTGTAAATATATACTGCTAATATTCGTAAGTTTCAAGGTTGTAAAAGAACGTAGCTATTTGTCTTTCTATTAAGGTTTACGATATTTCTATCGTATCTTGTCTGAGCTGCAAAACGAGAGGTAATACATTTATCGATTTATGGTTAGGGATTGGTCCTTTAAAACATTTAATTAAATCGAGAGGTGATAGAAAGATACTATCCCGCGAAAAACGTGCATTTTCTTTTGTGACAGATGATAACACTACTTCAAGTTTCACTATTGAATTCATATAGTTTGGAAACCTTCGTTTCACACTGTGAAACGATACTCATTTCTTTTAGTTTGGTATTGGTACTGGTAACTCGTCTAATATATGCAACAAGTTGAAACTCTTAGTCATAGATTAAACTTGTAGCAATACACGTTGAAATCGAACTTGGCTAACTTCAGCTACTTCTGTTTTGAATAGGAATTGGTGGAAAATATTCTTGGGATGCTGAATTCTTGGAGGAACATTTCCTTACGACCCTGAGTTGATTTTAAAAAAGCCGTATCTTGATATCTCCTATTGTTTTGATTCCTGGAAACAAGACTTGAAATAGAAAATGATAGTTAATTTGAACCACTTCCTGTTGATCGTAAAAAAAAGCCGTATCCTGATATCTCCTATTGTTTTGATCTATGGAAAAAAGAATTGAAATAGGAAGTAATAGTCAATTTGAACCACTTCCTGTTCCGGTAGGGTGTTGACAATAATTATGGTATGTTGCCTAGAGACGGTAAATCGTTTGGACAAAAATGTTCTATCTGTTACTGTTTTTGCTCTATGGCGAGGAACGTTCATACAAAATATGGCTAATTTTAACAAATTCTGCTTTGATCAAAGCTGCCACGGAGATGGAGGAGGCAATTCTTGAGACGATGAATCGATTGCAAAAAGCCACTTTTTAATATCTTTTACCATTTTTGCTCTACGGAAATCAGTATTGGAGCAGGAAGTACTAGTAAATTTGAACAATTTCCAGTTTTAGTAGAGTTATATGAATAGTAACAATATATTTGTTGAGAGGCTGAATCGTTTGCTTAAAACTGTTTCTAGCTATCTGCTGCCGCTTTCATTCTATAGCGATAAACGTTGAAACCGTTATTGAAACCAGAAGTTATAATAAACTCTAACTACACCCGAATTTAGTATTGTAGATATTTGTCTTTAGACTCTAAATCGTTTGCAGAAACCACTTCTCACTATCCGTTATCATTTTTTTTATATATCGACAAACGTTGAAATCGGAAATGGCTAATTTGAAGCAATTCCGGTTTGAGTAGAAGATTAACGGAGGAAATAAAATATATTCTTTGGATACTGAATTAATTGCAAAAGACCACATCTTGAAGCATTTACTATTTCTATTAGACGGAAATTGGAAATTGAAACCGGAAGTAATAGTAACTTTCAACCATTTATAATTTCGGTAGAATATTTTGTGTACCCGTGATGTTGTCTCTAGATGGTAACTGGTTTTCAAAAATCAGTTCTCGCTATGTTACCGTTTTATGCTATGGCGATAAAAGTTGAAACTGTTGTTGATACCGGCAGTAATAATAAATTTAAACCATTTTCAATTTTAGTAGAGATTGTGAATGACCATGATATGTTGCCTATACACGCGCAATCGTTTACAAAAAAAAAAAAAAAAAAAAAACTTTCATGTATGTTACCGTTTTCATCTATGGATTAAATGTTAGGACCAGAAATTGCCAATTTGAACCACTTCTGGCTTCAATATAGAGTTAACGGATGAGATGGAACCTATTCTATCATTGGATGAAGAATCAATAGCAGAAAACCATTTCTCTATATCACTTTCTTTGCTCTGGTATCTGTCAACAGACACACGGATGAAACCACTCTATAAGATTTCCGACTTTTATGCACAGCATAGTTTGGAAGTTTAAAATCTGTCTTTGGTTCCATAAATATTATTAACACTAACATATCAATGATACTTTTGTGTATGATTCAAAAAGTTAGCCGTGAAATTTAATCTAGATAGGAAGTAGTTGGGAAAGGCTTCTTGCTATAACAGATTTGTGGGTGTTCAGATAAAACCAACATAATCTTTCTATTTCACAACGGGTGAGTAATGCATAGGTCATTTCTACTGTATATCAACTTCACGGACTAAAGCGACTTGTGACTTCATGAGAAACCATTTGTTAGTTCTTCAAGGTCAATAACAACAAAACAGCTAATACCAGGACTACACGCGTGTTTACGTATACAAGAAGCCCTCCGGCACTTAGGCTGGGTGGAAGCAACAACATTCTATGCGAAAGAACGCTGTTTGTTCTATCTGTTCGAGTTTGCTTGTGTGTCTGTCTGTGTGCGGCCTGGGGATCAGACGAGTTGACAAAAAGTTACTAAATTTTAATAACGGATACTTTTGTCCAGGCCCCAGACCAGGACCAAGTGGTTTTTATTTTTAAAAAAATCGAACCAGGAGTCTCAGGGGAGGGGGACGTTTACCGAGGCATGTAATAATATTAGAAAATGGCCGATATTTGTTCGTAGTTTTCACGGTCACTGAGATCAATGGTGACACTTCAATTAGCGATGACTTTCAAAATCAGCTACCATTGCGTGCGGGGCGGGGTCACCTGGAGGGGGAGATGTACCGTAACACGTAAAAATAATCCAAAATGACCTATATTAGTATCAAATCCTTAGTTTTCACGGTCGCTGAGATGAATAGTGATTCTTCCAGAGGCGTTGACTTCTAAATACAGCTCCCATCGCTTGGGGGCCAGAGGCGTTCTTTTTAAATTTTGAACCAGGAGGTCTCAAGGGGCGTTTCCCGCGATATGTAAAAGTAGTAGAAAATTACCGATATATTTTCGTTTCGTTGTTCAAAAATGAAATGAAAATGAAATGAAATCTTTGAGTTTTACGTCCCACGGTTATGCCGGTTAGGCTAAAGGAGACGGTGATTATGAGAGATAAATGAAATGGTGGAATGAAGACAGTGGGAGGAAACGGGAGAACCCCGAGAAAACCCACGAGCACGGTGTTTGTCCACCACAAAGTTCACTTGGCGGGAGCTGGGATCGAACCCGGGATCCTAAGCACCAGAGGTGAACGCTCTACCACTGAGCCACTAGTTTTATTGTTCATGTGCTTGTCTTTATACAAAAAGTGTACAAGAACCAGACTGACTCCTAGGAATACAATATAATACAATACAATACAATATGTCTTACATACAAGAAAAGGAAATTGTAAAGTATAACAATAATCGCGAAAAATAAAAAAAAATTAAATAAAAACGAAAAGATAAACCTACATCATGAGTTGTAGCGTTTTTTTTTTTTTTTTTTTTTTTTTTTTTTTTTTTTTACGAGAAGGAAGGAGATTACTGCAACACCACTTCTAAAAACCTACTAAAATACTGCCTGTCCAACTCGGGGGAAAAGAGCTTTCGGCGAGTGCGTTTTAAAAAATCCAAGTAGGTGCGAGCATCCAGCAAAGGTACATGGCGATGGATATACACAATTGTACACGCCAGTAGAAAAAGCACAGCGTGGTGTTTGGTCTGTGGAAAATAACGAAAATCCGGAAACAAAACAGGATACTGTGAATTGGTGTGGAGGTCGACGATAAATTCGTCCTAAGAAGGACGTGAGACAGTTCCAGATAGCTGGAGCACCCACACACTGATCGAACCGGTGGGATAGTGTATCTTCTTTGGCGCATCGAGAACACAGTGGGTCAGGAACACGTTTCAGCTCAAATAAACGAGCGCGCGTAGGCACCAACTGATGCACCACTTGAAACCATTCAACCTGTAGGTATGAAGGTAATACCGGGGCATAGATATTAGCCCATACCTGTGACCACGTAGTCTGAGGATATCGGTGAGGAATTCGGAGAATAATCTGATCGTTAGGCAACGAGAGAAGGAAGTTATACAAAGTGCGAGAATTGTATCCCGTAGGGCAGAGAACCACACCACTGTATGTCCAATAACGTATTAGTGAAGTAATGTACGCCGGACAACAATCAGCAAAGTTAATAAACGGGGGGCTCACAGGGAATTCATAACTAGGCCAAAAACATCGTATCCATTGCTGTGTGAAGGATTCGTTAATAGCAACTGCAGCATAGAAATCGAGCATAAACAGAGTTTGACATTTCAATCTGAGATGTACTAGACCCAGCCCTCCCTGTGACCGGGAAGATAGAGTCCTGCACGTGGGATACGAAAATAGAAGCCACGCCATATATTCCATAGGAATAAGGAGTCAAATCGCTTAGCGAACAATTCCGGTAAGGGGAAAATTCGAGCCCGATACCACAGCTTAGGTGCAATGTAAATATTGATAAAGTGAATACGATGAATTAAATGAAGGCGACGGAAACGCTGAGAAAACAAAAGCTGGCGAATTTGTAACAACAACGGGGACCAAATCTCCTCGAAAAGGGGAGTAGGTTGTGACGTAAACGGGATACCTAAGATCTTCAAGGAAGTGACGTGGGGTACACACGGCACCCCAGGCTCGTTAGCAGGTAAATGAAAACCATTGAACTGTAATAGGTTAGTTTTCTGTACATTATACTGTATACGGAACAAAGTGCAAAACGTTGCAACACTGCAAAAACCCGCGCCATACGAACAGGTTCCACGCCGGTGATGGTGACGTCATCCGCATACCCGAATATATTTTGACTCAAGAAACGGGAGGGTCCAGGGGGGTGCAGGGTGGCCAACTGTCGAAGTAAAGGATCTAATGCGAGTGCAAAAAGTATCGTTGACAAAGAACATCCTTGCCTTAATCCACGTTTCAGCGGAATAAGAGGGGACAGGTGTCCGTTAATCTGTATACGGAAATTGGCCGTGGTATATAAATTGTTAATGACTGTGCGGAAGGCTAAAGGAAACCTCCAGGCTTCCAGCACCTGCAACAAAAAACTGTGATCTAAACTGTCGTACGCTTTTTCTAAATCTACAGCTAATGCGCCCGCAGGCACCTGCCGAAAATGAAAATAAGCAAAAATATAGCGCAAAGAGCGAAGAGTATAGGAAAGGTTATGCGTAGCATGGAGTGCTGCCTGATAAGGACTAATGTAATGACGGATGATTGGTCGAAGACGGGCTGTAAGCACTTTAGTGAACAACTTAAGATCGACGGGCAATAAAGAAATAGGTCGATAGTCCTGAACATAATGCGCTGCGCGGGATTTCGGAATGAGGACTAAGATAGCAGTATTACGACCCACCGCTTCGCCTCGTAACCAAGCATTGAATAAAGCGGTAAGAGAGGGACTGAGGTGAGACCAATACTGTTTATAAAACTGGATATTTAATCCGTCTTCTCCGGGGGCACTACGGCCCTTTGCCCGCCTGAGGACTGCGAAAATTTCTTCCGCACTAATGGGATTGATCAATGTCTGACACTCGTCATCCGTGAGATGGTGAGATAACGTGGACAAAAACTCCGGGGCATATGAGTAGTCTATGGGACGCGCACGTGCAAAGTCTGTATAGTAGCGCGTGAATTCTTGTAAAATCTGCGAACAATCAGTAGTAGTAGTGCCATCTCCCAGAATGAGAGAATGAATGGCGGTGGAACGCCGTTGTCGCAAAATCCAATCAACATGATAAATAGTTATAGTCTCCTCCGGAAAGCGATGATAAAAGTCTTCCGACAAATACGCACTAATCGACGTGTGGGAGTAAATAGTTTTCAATCGGTGTTTGATACCGTTAATACAAGCCAGGTTCTCCAGAGAAGGCGGAGCATTCCAAAAGTCACAGAGAGCTTGATATAAAAATTCATGTAAATGGTGGTCGTCTTCCCTCGCGACCCGCCCTTGCCATTGAAAAAAACTGCGTAATTTAGGTTTACAATATAAATTCCACCAGGAAATAACAGAGGGGTAGTACCGCTGCATGCTGCACCAATAAGGTAAGCGACGCGAGAATTCCTCTACAACCTGCGGGCGCGACATGATGTCATTATTAATCTTCCAATAGGAAGGGCCCCGGGCCGGTGGTAGCAAGAAAGGCATTTTAAAGGCTACTTCAATCGCGGCATGATCGGACAGCGCCACAGGAATTGTATTTTGTTGTATCACCGCAGTGCATAAACTCTCTGAAATGTAAGCTCGGTCGATTCTACTCTTCGTCGTAGTAGTGCAGTGGGTGAATACATGCTTAGAGTTTTACACAACTAAAGCGTCTTTTAACTTTAGGACACGAATAAGCTCTGACAAAGTAGGACAAGGCGTGGTAGGCGTCAGAGAATCTCGGGGATCAACAATTGCATTGAAATCTCCGGCAATTATACGAGGAATTCCCGGAGGAAGTAAAGAAGGAATGGTAGTTGCATAAAACTCATTCCTCTCTTTTGCACGTGTAAAGCCAGAATGACCACATAATGCTATAAAACAAATGCTCTGAATATAACAACGTATAGCCCTTCCTTCAGGGGCTAACACAACACGATCATAACTCAGACCCTTTCGCACCAAAATCGCAACCCCAGTCTCTTGGTCGCGGTTAATAATAACTTGATAATTAATAAGAACATCCAAAGATGTAAGCAGAGAACTTATTTCTTGTAGAAAACAAACGTCTGGTCGGCGGCTTTCGATGAACTGTTTTAGAAGGGCCTTATTATGATCGGAACTGATTCTATGAATATTGAGTGATATTAACTTAAATGAATTTACTGTTAACATTAGAAAATCACTCAAAAAGAAAACTATAACAAAAAGAAAAAAGTACTTACAAAGGTGAAAGGGATTCTTTCCCATGAACAGTAGTAAAGTGACGCATTTTGAGACGAATAGAAAACAAACCGAGTGAACTTTCCTGTACGAACACAAACACTAACACTGCCAAATGCATCATAACATACAATGTGGACGAAGCCCTGGAAAGCAGGTGTGAAGGTCAATAGCGAAGAGTAAACACACCACGCCTCAGGGCAATTCTGAATCAGATATTGCCCGATGTTGTGATCGTAATTCGCGTGGCTCAGCTTGGTCTATCCCTCGTGTAACATCAAGGGCACACTGTTCTTTCTTTCGTGTAGACGTTCGAGTAACTTTCCTTCTTTTTTGTTGTGAAGAAAAATCAGCTTGCACAGAAGTAACAGTATGTTCAGCTGAAGACGGGACATTATTGTCTTGCACTTCAGACGAAGAACCAGACGGAACTGTTAACACTTCCTGCTCCGACGGACGAGTTGAGTCAAGTTCCATGACATCCACAGGCGTATTCTGTAAAGGCGGGGGTCGCAGTTTCACTTCCGAATCTTCCATAACTAGGGCATTATTTGTTAGAGATGAATTCACTTGGGGTGTTCGTACTAACACTGGAAACTCGTTGGTATCAGTCAATGAAGGCAAGCCTGAGGAACTCTGATCAGGGGCCCGGGGGGCAGTGACAAAGAGCGAAGGCGAGCCAGAAGAGGGAAAAGAGCGATGCACTTTGCCAATCTCCGTCATGTGTAGAGACGTCTGTTCAGGGGCGGCCGTAGTTGGTTTTGCGTTCTTCAAAGGGCACGTGGCAATCGTGTGAAAATTACTCTGACATCTGAAACAAGTAATAGGCTGCCCTTCATAAGACACACTCACCTTACAACCGTGCACTATGATACGGGACGGTATATGCTTATGTATTTCCATATGAACAATACGTACGCCACTGTCTATGCCTGGGGGAAAAGGGGCACTCCATAGTTGTGGTTCCACTTTGCGCACTTTACCATAACTTTTGAAATGATCTTCTAGGAATGATAACGGTAATTCAAGAGGAAAGTCATATATACGCACCAACCGAATGGGGTCATCAGCGGGGACGATCCTTACTGTGCTTATTTCTTCAGACACATGCGTGAATTCTACAGACGAAGGAGCTGTTGCTGCGAAATGTTCATAGGCTTGTAAATCTTTAAACTTAACATATATGCTATATGATTCCGCATGTAACTGGAGCGCACAAATGTTGTCGAAGATACGAGGAAACTTATTTTCCAACCACTGATATACTTGACTAGCATTAGGTTTGACATTTCTATATCTTCGGTCAAATATTAATTGAAATTGTAAGTCCTTATATTCCATACTACCACAAGCTATTTAAACTGCAAAACACTGTACACACAGGGTAAGATTCACCGAGCACACTAAAGCACAAAACTTGTGGAAGAAGCACAAGTCTTTTCAACTAACGTATGAGTAGCGATATCAGGCACTCCAATGGGACCAACACTACTCACGATGTGAACAGCTCGAGACAACGAGCTCAACTGAGCCACCGCGCCCCCCGTTTCGTTGTTCAGTTTGTTTACATAGATATTTTATCTGACCCATGCGAAAAGTGGTTATTTTCAGCTAGTTATTATTAAATGCAAGAAATAAATTATTAATAATATACAGGGTGGCCCAAAAGTACGTATACAGTACCGTACTGATCAGCTCATTGCATTTTATATAATTTCTTATTTTTATCCATCAGGTAGACTTAGTTTCTTTATTATTTGTTCTTAATATGTTTTAACTTACATCTTAAGCTCAGAAGAGCCGAAGCAAATAAACTCATAAACTAGAATGTTATAGTTGATCAATACAGAGGTGTATGCCAACGTTTGGACTACGTGAACAGATAGGAGTGCATTTTGAAAGAAAGAAACGAAAGTGTAAACATACATAACCGTATTTGACGTTACATAATCTATCCTAAACCGCGGTCACTAATCTAAGATAATGCAGGAAAAAAATGCAAGAAAGTAATTAATAATAATAATAAATATGAACATATAAAAATATATTTTGAAAGAAAAAAGTTCCACTGGCAGAACTTGTTTACTTCAGACGCCGAAGCGTTAACCAGAGTTGGAGTGGGTCAGTGGGTCGGTGGGTCAAGTGGGTCGAGTTTTCTGACTGGGACGTGGATCAACAGCATGTGACCCACCACCCACCGTGACCCACTGCGACCCATCACTCACCATGACCCACTCTGCTCACTGCATTGTAAACAGCATTTACTGAACAGCATATTTTTTTTACCCTCGATTCTAGCCATAGAAACTAAAAACTAAAAAGAAGAAGAACATTGAAGAAGCAGTTGAAGTTAAATTTATGTCATGGCAGTCAAGGTGGTTCATATCAAGGACTGCCTAATATCAATATTAGGCAGTCAACTAATATCGATCGTTTTCGATTATTTTTAGAAATCAATCCTATATATACAAAATGCCCCCCCCCAACAAAAGGGAGTTTTAAAAAATGATATTGAGATTAGGGCCTAACTATGTATAAGCCAAATGTCATTTCAGTTGACTTTGCAATTTGATCATGATGATCACACATACATAGTTATATTCAATTTTTATATAATAATTCATACATTATAGGTGATTCAAAACAAATTCCAGTAGTTAGTTCCTCTAAAAACTCTTAGGCTGTGTCTGAAAAGTCAATAAGTAAGTCCTATTGCTATTATTACAATTGCAAATATGATCAATTTCCTGAAGTTCTGCAAGAGTGCCTGAAGTTCTTTCTTCAATGGAAACAAATGAGAAAAGAAGAAAAAAGAAGGCCATGAAAGTAAAACGTAGACAAATTCACCAGTGCTCAGAAGAAGCTGTCTACAATGCACTGAGCAGAATGGGTTGGTGAGTCAGAGTGGTTCGGTGGGTCAGCGTGGGTCAGAATGGATTGTTGGGTCAAAGTGGGTCACGGTGGGTTGTGTGTCGCAGTGAGTCATATCCTGTTGACCCACAACCCATTTAAAAATCTTAATCCAATTGACCCACTGACACACTCCATCATTTCAGTTATTTCTACCGAAATCCAGAACATCGACATTTTCGATTACTTTTCAAAATTGGCCCTGTAGTGGCGAAACGGTCAGTGATTAGTGGTTGTGCCTATTAAATCCTTTTCTCAGAATCACAATATCTACAACATATCACAGTTTCAGTTATTTTTACCGAAATCCAGAATATCACCATCTTTGGTTACTTTCAAGTGGCCTGGTTGTGGCCAAACGGTCAGTAAGTATTGGCTGTACCCATTAGGACATTTTCTCAGAATCACAATATCTACAACATCTCACAGTTTCAGTCATGTTTACCTAAATCCAGAACATCACCATTTTAGCTTAGTTTCAAAAAAGTGGTCTCGTAGTGTAAAAGCGGCCAGTGATTATTGGCTGTACCCATTAAGACTTTCTCTCAGAACCACAATATCTACAATATATCACAGTTTCAGTCATTTTTACCGAAATCCAGGCCATCAATACTTTCAGTTCTTTCACGAAAGCGGCCTGGTTTTGGCCAATGGTCAGTGATTAGTGGTTGTGCCTATTAAGACCTTCCCCCAGAATCAGCAATATACAACATATCACAGTTTCAGTCATTTTTACCTAAATCCAGAACATCACCATGTTCCGTTACTTAAAAAATGCGGCCCTGTAATGGCCAAACGGTCAGTAATTAGTGGGTGTGCTCATTCAGATCTTTTCTCGGAATCACAAGATCTACAACATATCACAGTTCCAGTCATTTCTATCGAAATCTATAACATCACCATATTCCGTTACTTTCAAGAAAGTGGCCCGGTAGTGGCCAAACGGTCAGTGATTAGTGGTTGTTCCTATTAAATCCTTTTCTCAGAATCACAATATCTACAACATATCACAGTTTCAGTCATTTTTACCGAAATCCAGAACATCAACATTTTCGATTACTTTCCAAAAAGTGGCCCTGTAGTGGCCAAACGATGAGTGATTAGTAGTTGTGCCTTTTTCTCAGAATCACAAGATCCACAACATATCAAAATTTCAGTCATTTTTACCGAAATCCAGAACATCACCATCTTCGGTTACTTTCAAGAAAGTGGCCTGGTTGTGGGCAAACGGTCAGTGATTAATGGTTGTGCCCATTGAGACCTTTTCTCGGATTCACAAGATCTACAACATATCACAGTTTCAGTTATTTTTTTAAGAAATCCAGAACATCACCATACTCCGTTACTTTCAAAAAAAGTGGCCCTGTAGTATCGAAACGATCAGTGATAAGTGGTCGTGCCTATTAAATCCTTTTCTCAGAGTCACAAGATCTACAAGATATCACAGTTTCAGTCATTTTTACCGAAATCCAGAACATCAACATTTTCGATTACTTTCCACAATTGGCCCTGTAGTGGCGAAACGGTCAGTGATTAGTGGTTGTGCCTATTAAATCCTTTTCTCAGAATCACAATATCTACAACATATCACAGTTACAGTCATTTTTTACCGAAATCCAGGCCATCAATATTTTCGGTTCTTTCAAGAAAGCGGCCTCGTTGTGGCCAATGGTCAGCGATTAGTGGTTGTGCCTATTAAGACCTTCACTCAGAATCAGCAATCTACATCATATCACAGTTTCAGTCATTTTTACCGAAATCCGGGACATCAACATTTTTGGTTACTTTCAAGAAAGTGGCCCGTGATGGCCAAACGGAAAGTTAGTAGTATGTGTGCCCATTGAGACCATTTCTCGGAATCACAAGATCTACAACATATCACAGTTTTAGTCTTTTGTATGGAAATCCAGAACATTACCATGTTCCGTTACTTTCAAGAAAGTGGCCCGGTAGTGGCCAAACGGTCAGTAATTATTGGTTGTGCCCATTAGGACATTTTCTCGGAATAACAATATCTACAACATATCACAGTTTCAGTGATTTTTAGCGAAATCCAGAAAATCAACATTTTCGATTACTTTCCAAAAAGTGGCCCTGTACTGGCCAAACGGTGAGTGATTAGTAGTTGTGCCTTTTTCTCAGAATCACAAGATCTACAACATATGACAATTTTAGTCATTTTTACCGAAATCCAGAACATCACCATCTTCGGTTACTTTCAAGAAAGTGGCCTGGTTGTTGCCAAAGGTCAGTGATTAGTCTGTGTGCCCATAGAGACCTTTTCGTGGAATCACAAGATCTACAACATATCACAGTTTCAGTCATTTTTACCTAAATCCAGAACATCACCATGTTCCGTTACTTTAAAAAAAGTGGCCCTGTAATGGCCAAACGGTCAGTAATTAGTGGGTGTGCCCATTCTAATCTTTTCTCGGAATCACAAGATCTACAACATATCACAGTTTCAGTCATTTCTATCGAAATACATAACATCACCATGTTCCGTTACTTTCAAGAAAGTGGCCCGGTAGTGGCGAAACGGTCAGTGATTAATGGTTGTGCCTATTAAATTCTTTTCTCAGAATCACAATATCTACAACATATCACAGTTTCTGTCATTTTTACTGAAATCCAGAACATCAACATTTTCGATTACTTTCCAAAAAGTTGCCCTGTAGTGGCCAAACGGTGAGTGATTAGTAGTTGTGCGTTTTTCTCAGAATCACAAGATCTACAACTATCACAGTTACAGTAATTTTTACCGAAATCCAGAACATCACCATCTTCGGTTACTTTGAAGAAAGTGGCCCTGTTGTGGCCAAAGGGTCAGTATTTATTGGTTGTGCCCATTAGGACATTTTCTCAGAATCACAATATCTACAACATATCACAGTTTTAGTCATTTTTACCGAAATCCAAAACCACCATGTTCCGTTACTTTCAAAAAAGTGCCCTCGTAGTGTTCAAACGGCCAGTGATTATTGGCTGTGCCTATTAAGACTTTTTCTCACAATCACAATGGCTACAACATATCGCAGTTTCAGTCAATTTTACCGAAATGCAGGCCATCAATATTTTCGGTTACTTTCAAGAAAATGGCCTAGTTGTGGTCAAAGGTCGGTGATTAATTGGTGTGCCTATTAAGACCTTTTCTTAGAATCACCACATCTACAACATATCACAGTTACAGTCATTTTTACCGAAATCCAGAACATCACCAGGTTCCGTTACTTTCAAAAAGTGACCCTGTAGTGGCCAAACGGTCAGTAATTATTGGTTGTGCCCATTAGGACATTTTCTCAGAATCACAATATCTACAACATATCACAGTTTTAGTCATTTTTACCGAAATCCAGAACATCACCATTTTCGCTTACTTTCAAAAAAGTGGCCTCGTAGTGTCCAAATGGCCAGTGATTATTGGCTGTGCCCATTAAGACTTTTTGTCATAATCACAATCTCTACAACATATATTTTCAGTCATTTTTACCGAAATTCAGGCCATCAATATTTTCGGTAACTTTCAAGAAAGTGGCCTCGTTGTGGCCAAACGGTCATTGTTTAGTGTTTGTGCACATTAAGACCTTTTCTCAGAATCACAATATCTACAACATATCACAGTTTTAGTCATTTTTACCGAAATCAAGAACATCGCCATCTTCGGTTACTTTCAAAACAGTGGCCTCGTTGTGGCCAAACGATCAGTGATTAGTGGTTGTGCTCATTAAGACCTTTCATCACAATATCTACAAAAGATCACAGTTTCTGTCATTTTACCGAAATCCAGAACATGGTCATCTTCGGTTACTTTCAAGAAAGTTACGTCGTTGTGGCCAAACGGTCATTGATTAGTGTTTGTGCCCATTAAGACTTTCTCTTAGAATCTCAATATGCACAACATATCACAGTTTTAGTCATTTTTACCGAAATCCAGAACATCGCCATCTTCGGTTACTTTCAAAACAGTGGCCTCGTAGTGGCCAAACGATCAGTGATTAGTGGGTGTGCCCATTAAGACCTTTTCACAGAATCACAATATCTACAACATATCACAGTTATAGTCATTTTTACCGAAATCAAGAACATCGCCATCTTCGGTTACTTTCAAAATAATGGCCTCGTGGTGGCCAAACGATCAGTGATTAGTGGTTGTGCTCATTAAGACCTTTTCTCAGAATCACAATATCTACAAAATATCACAGTTTCAGTCATTTTTTACCGAAATCCAGGCCATCAATATTTTCGGTTCTTTCAAGAAAGCGGCCTCGTTGTGGCCAATGGTCAGCGATTAGTGGTTGTGCCTATTAAGACCTTCACTCAGAATCAGCAATCTACATCATATCACAGTTTCAGTCATTTTTACCGAAATCCGGGACATCAACATTTTTGGTTACTTTCAAGAAAGTGGCCCGTGATGGCCAAACGGAAAGTTAGTAGTATGTGTGCCCATTGAGACCATTTCTCGGAATCACAAGATCTACAACATATCACAGTTTGTCTTTTGTATGGAAATCCAGAACATTTCCATGTTCCGTTACTTTCAAGAAAGTGGCCCGGTAGTGGCCAAACGGTCAGTAATTATTGGTTGTGCCCATTAGGACATTTTCTCGGAATAACAATATCTACAACATATCACAGTTTCAGTGATTTTTAGCGAAATCCAGAAAATCAACATTTTCGATTACTTTCCAAAAAGTGGCCCTGTACTGGCCAAACGGTGAGTGATTAGTAGTTGTGCCTTTTTCTCAGAATCACAAGATCTACAACATATGACAATTTTAGTCATTTTTACCGAAATCCAGAACATCACCATCTTCGGTTACTTTCAAGAAAGTGGCCTGGTTGTTGCCAAAGGTCAGTGATTAGTCTGTGTGCCCATAGAGACCTTTTCGTGGAATCACAAGATCTACAACATATCACAGTTTCAGTCATTTTTACCTAAATCCAGAACATCACCATGTTCCGTTACTTTAAAAAAAGTGGCCCTGTAATGGCCAAACGGTCAGTAATTAGTGGGTGTGCCCATTCTAATCTTTTCTCGGAATCACAAGATCTACAACATATCACAGTTTCAGTCATTTCTATCGAAATACATAACATCACCATGTTCCGTTACTTTCAAGAAAGTGGCCCGGTAGTGGCGAAACGGTCAGTGATTAATGGTTGTGCCTATTAAATTCTTTTCTCAGAATCACAATATCTACAACATATCACAGTTTCTGTCATTTTTACTGAAATCCAGAACATCAACATTTTCGATTACTTTCCAAAAAGTTGCCCTGTAGTGGCCAAACGGTGAGTGATTAGTAGTTGTGCGTTTTTCTCAGAATCACAAGATCTACAACTATCACAGTTACAATAATTTTTACCGAAATCCAGAACATCACCATCTTCGGTTACTTTGAAGAAAGTGGCCCTGTTGTGGCCAAAGGGTCAGTATTTATTGGTTGTGCCCATTAGGACATTTTCTCAGAATCACAATATCTACAACATATCACAGTTTTAGTCATTTTTACCGAAATCCAAAACCACCATGTTCCGTTACTTTCAAAAAAGTGCCCTCGTAGTGTTCAAACGGCCAGTGATTATTGGCTGTGCCTATTAAGACTTTTTCTCACAATCACAATGGCTACAACATATCGCAGTTTCAGTCAATTTTACCGAAATGCAGGCCATCAATATTTTCGGTTACTTTCAAGAAAATGGCCTAGTTGTGGCCAAAGGTCGGTGATTAATTGGTGTGCCTATTAAGACCTTTTCTTAGAATCACCACATCTACAACATATCACAGTTACAGTCATTTTTACCGAAATCCAGAACATCACCAGGTTCCGTTACTTTCAAAAAGTGACCCTGTAGTGGCCAAACGGTCAGTAATTATTGGTTGTGCCCATTAGGACATTTTCTCAGAATCACAATATCTACAACATATCACAGTTTTAGTCATTTTTACCGAAATCCAGAACATCACCATTTTCGCTTACTTTCAAAAAAGTGGCCTCGTAGTGTCCAAATGGCCAGTGATTATTGGCTGTGCCCATTAAGACTTTTTGTCATAATCACAATCTCTACAACATATATTTTCAGTCATTTTTACCGAAATTCAGGCCATCAATATTTTCGGTAACTTTCAAGAAAGTGGCCTCGTTGTGGCCAAACGGTCATTGTTTAGTGTTTGTGCACATTAAGACCTTTTCTCAGAATCACAATATCTACAACATATCACAGTTTTAGTCATTTTTACCGAAATCAAGAACATCGCCATCTTCGGTTACTTTCAAAACAGTGTCCTCGTTGTGGCCAAACGATCAGTGATTAGTGGTTGTGCTCATTAAGACCTTTCATCACAATATCTACAAAAGATCACAGTTTCAGTCATTTTACCGAAATCCAGAACATGGTCATCTTCGGTTACTTTCAAGAAAGTTACGTCGTTGTGGCCAAACGGTCATTGATTAGTGTTTGTGTCCATTAAGACTTTTTCTTAGAATCACAATATCTACAACATATCACCGTTTCAAGCAATTGCTAATCCAAAATAACGTTAAGTTTTGCTGTTGGCAAAAATGTGGCTCTGTATTTACCAAACGGTCAGTGATTGGTGGTTGTGCTTATTGAGACTTTTTCTCAGGATCACAACATCTACAACACATCACAGTTTTACTGATTTTCATTGAAATCCAGAATATCACCAAGTTTGGCTGTTTTCAAAAAAGTGGCCCTGTAGTGGCCAAATATGAGTGATTGGTGGTTATGGGCATTAAGACTTTTTTGGAATCACAATATCTACAACATCACAGTTTTAGTTATTTTGTCCAAAATCTCGAATGTCGTTTTCTTGGGCTTTTTTTAAAAAAGTGGCCTCGTGGTGGACAAACGGCCAACGATTTTTGGTTGTGCCCATTGAGACTTTTTCTCATTAACATCATATCTACAACATAACACGGTTCCAAACAATTCCACCGAAATCCAATTTCCATAAAGATTGTTCGGGGTCCTTTCTCATTTTGAAGGAGCATTGCCTCTGCAAAACTTCTCTGTGAAAAACTTCAAAACCCGTACTTTGAAGACATCTTTGCATCGGCAGAGTTTTGTTTCTTTAATTTGGTCCTTTTAAATCAAAGGTACCTTTTTTTTTAAAGGGACCCTTTGTCTCCTTTAACCTGTTCTCCGAGAGAAATAAAAACAAAAAAAACATGTGTGCATTTATTTTCGTCTAGTATATAGGTGTCAAGTTTGAAGAAAATCAGATGAAAAGAAATCCTTGTGAAGCTCTCTCCTTTATACTTTCACTTTTTGGACTTGACAGGTCGTTTGCCCCGAAGTCTTCAATTTCTTTATTACCTCAAATTACATTGTAAATAAATGCACTTGCAAATTTGCAATATTATATACTGTAATTTCTTAGCCGACACAATTTTCTGTCCCCGAAAAACAAGAAAGCACCTGTCAAAAGCAATTCTTCGAACTTTCTCCTAGAATTTATCATAAGAAAGTTTTTGTTCCTCTCTTTCAGAGATTTGCATCCCTTTTGACCTTTAGGGCCACTCATTGACAAAATGTACTCACATGACCGCTATATGCAGACATGCTCTTAGGTACGGTCAGAGATTGGGAAAGTAGACGATTTTTTAATAATAATAATAATAATAATAATAATAATAATAATAATAATTATTATTATTATTATTATTATTATTATTATTATTATTATTATAACAATTAGGTTTACAACTAGTGTCCCATCTCTTTATCTTGTGTGAGAGGCCCGCTAGTCAGATAAGCCATTGATGTTCCTTATTCTGTGTTTCTCTCTCTTTCTGTGTCGTGTGGATGTTTTTTTTTTTTTTTTGGGTTGTTAGGCTTTTATATTAAACCTTTAAATTATATAATCTTTTTCTTTTTTACGAGATTTTCTTTTGGAAAAAGGAAAGAAACTGCTTTCCTCGTATGTCTGTTTCTTACCATTCACCTTGTTTGAACTGCTTAGGTAAGATGATTTTGTAACTTTTATGTCATCCATTGCCATCACGATAATAAAATGTTAAGTCTTAACAATTTATTTTATTATCTTAATTGCAGTTTGCCACACTGATATATTTGTAACAAAATTGAGGTTTGGTCCAACGCCTTTCGAATGTGGAACCAACCCAACCGCTGAGCCTTTTGGGTTGCCTGCTATTGCAGGAAAGGGAGAATTGCAGGTGGTAATGCACTTTTGGAGTCGTGTATACAATCCGCGGCAAAAAACCTGCAACATGAGGATGTAAGTTTATTGTGAAACTACGCCTAACAGCACAGGGAATGAACATAACGTCTAAGTGGAACGAATCGTGCCAGGATAAACCTCGGCCTCCTCCCGTGCACACTTATTTTGGAGCAAAAGACTTCGTCATTTCACAATAAACTTATATGCTCCATGTTGCAGTTTTTTTTTTTTTTTTTTTTTTTTTTTGCCGCGGATTGTACAATCCAAACGAAATATGTTACCTTAATCCTGTATTGAAAGTAAGGGAATATTGGTTAGTATTTACGTGTACTTGCTAAAATTTTGAGAATAACTATAATAAATCAGAGTGAAAATTGGACAGTATGTCGAGTAAACAGCATAGTGATTACTATACCCGGTCCACAAAAACTAACATCGGCAAACATCAAGAATATCTAGTTTCAGGGTGTGCGTGAGTCAAACTTTTATTGTAGTGAAATACAGGCCCGTATCCACGGGGGTCTGGGGGGCAGGCCCTCCAAAATTTTCACGATAGGCTTGCCAATGAACTATAATATGGTAGGATCGGGTTCCCCCTAACTTCTACCGTCCCTCTACATTTTTGGGCTGGCTACCGGCCTGGTGAAGTATGATGTTATTTCAGTCTATCTGACATCATAAGAAATGTGGTGATTGCCAAACTACGCCACGAATGCTTTTGACCAAAATTTATATGGCAGGAACATAAGTACACAAGCTTTGTTCTTTTCGAGGTTTACGTTAGTTTTGTACAAATAGTGATGTACTGCAAACTATCGTAAACCTCAAAAAGAACAAAGCTTGTGTACTTATGTTCCTGCCATATAAATTTTGGTCAAAAGCATTCGTGGCGTAGTTTGGCAATCTCCACATTTCTTATGATGTCAAATAGACTAAAATAAGATCATACTTCACCAGGCCGGTAGCCAGCCCAAAAATGTAGAGGGGCGGTAGAAGTTAGGGAGAACCAGATCCAACCATATTATAGTTCATTTGCAAGTCTATCGTAAGAATGTCGACATTTTTTTAGAGTAAAAATTTCCGTCCTTATGCATTTTCGAAATTTCCTGATTTGTCTTAATTTTCTAAGCTGAAGTATGTTCTCTTCCTAACGTACCGGTAGTTAATCGTATTTGTGACACTTGTCAAACATTCCACATATAAAGAGTATATTTGGCTCTTTGTATTTAAAGAAGAGATTAATTAAAAAGATTATATCTAATGAAAAATATTAATGGACGATGCAGTGTGAGTACTTTTGTTTAATCATTTTTCCGTACATTTCAATATACAGTATTTTTCATAATGTTTTGAAAGTAAAATACAAAACTTATCATTCTTGTGTTGAAAGTCAATGATTATGTAACCAATCAGTCAAGTGGAAGTGTGTTCGCATATATGCATTTCAGAATATGGTAGCCCTAACTAGATAGTAATAAATCTCGAAAATTACAACTGCTAGCGCCTATGAATAAGTTTGCGGAACAGTAGTAGCGAGTATGAACATGTTTGCGGATCCCATGTTGGAAATCCATTGAGTTGAGGTGATTTAAGAGGCTATATGAGACGGGACCGATTAACGTGGAATCCGAACCACATGAGCTCCCACCGGGAACCCACTCCAAAGAGGCGTACGCTAACCGCATAACCACGAAGAATCTCTGAAATCCATTGCAGTATGCAACGACATATGTAACATCTTAGTTTTCTATATAAAATAACATATCCATATATAATAACCTTTATATAGGCCTATAACCTGTATATTTTTCATATTTCTATGGTTTAATCGGAGTAAAACGTGCTGCATGAGGTTTCATGTATAAAATACTGTAATACTGAGTTTCTTATTTACACTCTATGTATATATATTAGCATATCATAAATACTGTGGTTTCTTTCGGAGTTAAACTTAAGCATATTACAAATTTGACTTACATGAAATACCAGTTAAGTCAAGATTTACGGAACGCATTACGAAGGTCGAGATTACTATATAAATATCTTATTTTCTCACTTTTGAGAAATCTAGATGAGATATTCAATGTTATTAATTGTTAATGTTCATGATTTTTTTCTCGTATTATTTGTATTTAAGAAAGAGTTGATAAACATTCAATGTTTATAATTTACCATTTACTAGTAACTTCTGGAATCTTCTTCCGTACGTTACATATTTCTTTGCATAATTCATTACTTATAATTAAAATTATTGTATTTAGTTTGTTACTTATACGCACTAAAAGTTCAATCAACAATATTATTGGACATTCATAAACATTTTTGACACTCCTTTAAGGGCAAATACATCGCGCAATTCCTTGGTTACGCAATAAATAACTATATTACTATTGACTCTGCCGCCGATAAATTGAATAAATTGTGTAGGGAGTTTTTTTTTTCCTCTGTGCAACTTGAATTCAGTTCAGTCGCAACACCAAATTTTATTTTGATAATATGAAAAATTTAGATCTTCTAATAGGTAATAATATTGGTAATAATTTTATATTCAACTATCAAGTTGAAGAGGAGTGTTACCTACGAAAATTATTTTCTGCTAGGTAGAATTGTAACGAATTCTGTGGCTTACGGAATCGAAGGAGTCCTAGTCACGTGGAAACTGCTATCAGAATCGATCCTTTGCCAAACCAATTCAATAAGGTCGTTATAACCTATCTTCCTAAATCCAGCTTTGCATCTTCTTTTCTCTTCTTTTTGTGGCCTTGGCACAGGTCTCTTTTCCTTAATCTCTGCCACCAGAATTCTATGAACTATCCGCGTGTTATTTCGCGTGGAAACAAATTAAATGAATTAAATAAGTAATGGGAGCCATTTCTTTTATGAGGAACAGAATTAACCAATGAAGAAATCTGAAATAGATCATATACGAATCATAACGTCTGAAACAAAATTGCAGATATTTGCTAGGCAGTTTTATGAGAGGCAAGAATTTAAAATATTTCTACACTTCAGATATAAAAAAGACTCCTTACTCCCAAAATGGCTACTTTGTCATTCTTCGTAGTACTTCAGTTTACACTACATGCAAGCAACTTCTCCTGCCATCTCAGATGTTTCTGTATTTGGTTATCTGTAACATATGGGGTGATGTGTACATATTATATAATACCTACACGTGAGCTCCATGTTATGTAATATTCTTGGCTCACTTGTTTGTTCAAATCTTTTTGTGCCTATTATTTTTAAACTGACTTAAAAAGAAAAGGACGAGTCTTAATTGGATCCGTTTATATAACTAGCTGAAATGTCCGTTCTTCGCATATAAAGAATAGGTTTATGGGAAATATTTGAACATCCCTCATATGATATACGCATATCAATGAGAGTGTAATAATAAAAAACCTATAAACTATTCTATTTTGGCATAAATCTTGAATCCTTCTTCTTTCCTTAGAATACGCCCTTTGAACAAAGTTGCATGACAAAATCCCAGCCTTGGGTAAGTACTAGCTAGCTATGTTCAAAAATTCATTTCCAACAATTGAACCGTTTCTCTGTTACACGATCACAAACAACAGGCAATATTGATTTCAGTGTGAAGATAGAAATTATATAAAATGCCCCCCTTCCTCCCTTAAAACAGAATTTTTCAAAAACGTTACGGAATGGGACCATGGATTAACCAAGCTGGTTTCAATCTCTTTACCTATCATGTCTGGTACATATGCATATTAGCATTTCAATCACTTGCACATGCCAATTCTGATGCATTGCTTTGGAAGAACAGTGGACCTCCCCATCCTCCAAGTGTTTTCGACCAAAGTTGCAGATATTTTTTTTTTGTGTGTGTGTGTGTGTGTTTAGGTCATAAACACAGATGCTAAGTCTGATGTTTGTTGTAATCAGTGTGCCCACCATACAACCAATTCCACTAATTACGTTAAATTGTACAACCTTCGCGTGTAGGTGTTTCCAATCAGCCGTAGATCTATTTTTTTTTTCTTGTATTGAGGCCCTGAACCCGTATGCAGAGTTTGTCGGTTTATTCCCAGAATACCCTATATGAGACGTAAACCTGTAATTTAATATGTATGGCCCCGCGTAGCGTAGTTGCTAATACTCTCATCTTTGGCGCGAGCAGTCTCGGATTTGATTCACGGTGGGGACACTCGGTCGAGAAAGTGTAATAGTTAACATACAGGTGCCAGGTCGCTTCTTTCTTTCCTCAATCCTTTCTTCCTTCTCTTTCCTCGGATAGTGTAATCGCTGAGGGACATCATATGTGACGGGCAAACATGTCCATAGATGCGGAGAGCCCAGAAATCTAAACCCTAATCCAAGTTTAATTTGGAACCAAGTACACCACTAACCACGATTAAGCCCGTATAAGAAGTACATCTCACAATGCACAGTGAACTTCAAATTTACTGAAATATATAAATAATCAATTTCGACTGGTGATAGACGCTTTCACGAAACCTATATTTTATGATTAGTAGATCCAGGAGTTAAGCCGGGGTTCCGTTAGCTAATGAGAAAGGCGTGATACATCTATAAAAAAAATGTCAACTGTATGACTTTTAAAAACAAATATCCAAGTGTCATCAATCATTTTCTGTCATTGTATGTCTATGTCGATTAGCACGTAATTTGGTGTCGATAATTAGATATGAAAGATTGCCTTGTGATCTTTTTTTGTTTGTTTGATACATCTCTCATTATGGAAAAAACATCATATTTATTCATTAGATATTTGTGAGAACAGAAGCGAATCACCAATATTACATTTGGAACATGTTTTCGTAATGATGATTATGCTGCTTAAGTTTTGTCACAAATTTCACAGAAATTTGTTTAATAATTTATGAAATAGAAACAAACATGGTTTTAATGAATGAGTATACTTTCGTCTTTAAAAATTCGCCTTATTTTGCTTATTTTGAAACGTTTGTGCCGATTGCCTTAGTTACGTATCATTTCTTTTGTACGTTAATGTGAAAGATAATATATATAAAACACTTCGAGTAGCGGTCAGTCCACCATGTAGGCACATAGAGATGTTGCTCCTCAGACCGAGCTGCCCACGGTGTGGTCTTCTTATGGTAACTTCATTTAGCCGGCCTGCAGATATAATAAACACTTGCAACCTAGGAAAAAATTGATTTATAAGAAAAATATACACTTTTTTTTTTTTTTTTTGGTCAGAAGAGTAATACGTATTGATTATACAACTACCATGATACATACTGCATTGTTTATGGCCTGAGAGTGTCATTTTTTTTTCATGGCGGCTAAGTGATAAAAAATCAGTAGATCTCCGCAACTGTTAGTGTAGAACTTACGGAATTTTACCCTAGACTGTTGTTAAGACGGGAATTTGCAAATCATGACCCCTAAGGAAAAATGTGGACTTCAAAATTCTTTTTGGGTGTTTACGAGATCTGTGAAACTGATAGATTTACAACCTTCCTACGCTGTGCATATAATGGTGGGATTTTGCGAAATGGCGACTTTTTTTTGTATTTCTACGAAACTATTGACTTACAGGGTGCAACATTTTCGATCGCCAGGTCGCCATTGACGATGAAACATTTTAGTTTGGCTATAGCTATTTGTACTTTTGTTCTTTTGCGTTCGAATTACGAAGAGAAAATGGCGACCAAACTCTATCTATTGAATCAGACTTCTCATTTCGTGTTCTTACTCATAGCCTGCAAACGGCGGCTATGATAAATCATTACTGGAATAATTACTGTGTACATTTCCAACTCTTTGCTCATTATTGTGCAGTAACATGTTCTTAACATTAAGTATGACTAGTAAGCTTGGTTTCGCTGAGTTGAGTTTTCTTGGGTAACATGATCCTAGTAGAAGCAAAAGCAAATTCTCCGAATACTACCAATTGCGCTGTCTGTTGTCAATCTGATGATTGTTGAATTCAAAACAGCATAAAAGTAAACTCTTAAGTGACGTTCACATTAACTTCGACCAACAGTGACAGCTGAGGACTGCAAGGCGTGCGGATGAAAGAAACCAATGTTACAGGTTTGCAGACCTAGCAGAACACTTTCATGTGACTCGTAATAGCTGTCAAGTACCTTTATCAGCATGGCTATGATATGGAATCTGCCAAGCGGTCTTTTCACTTTATCCAATGTTACCAATCGAAACAGTGGGTTAACGGCGATAATGGAACCCTTTGTACTTTGACATCATGTCATGTCATTTTGAACGAATCGTCCGTTGCTTAGTTTTCGTCTAGCAGTTGCATATGCGTCTGGAGAAGCTTTGCCAAGAATTCAGCATGAAGCAACCGGCAAACATGAAATATTATCAATTACGGTGTTGGGTTCTGTTTCGTGTATAAGATGATCAGGTGTTGTAGACAATATATTAAAATAGAAAAAGTCAATCCAGTATTTGAAATAGTTTTTTTCAGTATTTTTAATTAGATTTTTGAGTCAAAAATTGTATTTTGTTAAAGAAAACTTCCCATATAACAACCAGGAAACACGTAAAGTTGGCTGGTACAAAAGATCATTCTAAAACTTAAATGAGCAAGTTAGTAACTTAACGTATGTCAGACTAGATTAGACAGACTGGACGTACAATCAATATTCGACGAAAACAATATTACGATTGCATCAGGTGACAGCAGGCAGAAAAATCAGGATTGACAGAGCATAGCAAACTGAGGGACACAACATCTCTTTCTCAAAAACAAGTTTGATAGCAAAGTGTTCAGGCTACTCGATCTTCAACTCAGCCAAACATGGCCTCCTCATTGGAGGGAAACATGTACAAAACAACCAATCAGGGCTAGCCAACCTTCCCAGTCAACCAGCCAATCACGATTGATGAAATACAGTGACGCAGATTGAATGTTGCCATTGATCAATCAAATTCCTTCTCTTTCCTGCCAGAACCTATATAATAAGGACATTTTTTTTTTTTTTTTTTGGTCTGTCGTACTTTATCCTGAATACAAGAACAATGTTGTCAGTACTCAAAGCGTTGGACAACGTATCACTTGGATGATGCCCGAGAACAATTATATTCTTGACATATGTCCTTTAGAACTTATGTGGGTTGTGCTTGGTCGTGCAGCAAGATGAGTTCCTGAAATATTTATTTCTCGCGGAGAGAATTGGTATGCCGAGCAGATTAAAATTCCACAGATTAAGGAAGTAGAACATTGCCCAACCTGGTTTAAGCTTTGAAGAAAGCAAACGATGAGAACAGTTAAGCATGAACAGTGTGAATGAACGATATTTTTAAAAAAATCTAATAGCCATCATTAAATGTAAAACAGTACGCAAATATTAGAGCATTTATTTAATTATGAATTGTCTTCGTAGTTGAAGCCATACGAACTAATGCTGTCAATAGCACTAAGTACTTGTTAAGATATTATTGAAAAGGAAATTGTATTCTTGACATTGAAAGTAAAGAAACTCACGTGAATTAAATGTCATCTGCGACTGGTGAATTTCAGTATATCCAAGGTTGATAATGGTGGTGGTTAATATGTCCAATTGCAATGCTGAAACTGTATGAAATATGAATTTATTGCTTAATGTGGGATCTGAACATGTAGATTATCTTCTATTAGGAACTGAATCCTGATTTGGTGCAATAAATTAAAGATTGTTTACTAGTCACCGTGAAGGGAGCCTCGTGTTGTATACTACTTTTTTTTAAAGCTGAACCTGAGCTCTCTACACAACGCATCATTCACATATGAGCTTGAATTTCCTTGCCATTCCTCACAACATCTGTACATGTCCCTTTACAGACACAAGTGAAGGACGTCTTGATAAAAATCGGCGAGGGGTACCATAAAGGGCAGATTTTCCGACTATTTTTTTTCAATATTTCGCACTGTTTGCAAGATTTGAGCCTACTTCCGCTTGGAATTTCCAATTCATGTATGATCAGTGCTTTTTTCTTCTTGCATGCAGTATGTAATAAGCAAATATATTACACACACAATTAATTATAATATCAGTTATATATATTGTTCAATGGGCAAAATATTCCAAACAATAAAGATTCATCTTAGACTGGAGAAATGTTTATCCTTCGTTTTTCAGTATCATTTGTCCATGAAACAAAGGCCGGTAAGATATACTAATCCCGTATACAAATGCGTGTTGTTGGAATGTATAACTCGTAGGATATGATTTTTTAAAAATTTCAACACTTCTAGTGTACCACTTAAAAATGTAATAAAAAATAAGGGCCATTTTTAAATATCCAATTAAAACTGAATAATCTACATAAAATTTGCAATCGATCAGTAAAAACGGCATCTTTCTAGAGCTTATTGTTCCCGAGAACTCACTGTCGAAAGTATTCTCCACAAACCTATAAACTTTTTTTGATCACAAACATGTAAACCTAGCATTTTAATGAAATCTTTAAGTTTTACGTCCCACGGTTATGCCGGTTAGGCTAAAGGAGACGGTAATGATGAGAAATGAATGAAACGGTGGAATGAAGAAAGTGGGAGGAAACGGAAGAACCCCGAGAAAACACACGCACACGGTGTTTGTCCACCACAAAGTTCACTTGGCGCGGGCTGGGATCGAACCCAGGACCCCATGCACCAGAGGTGAACGCTCTACCACTGAGCCACCACGCTCCCTAGCTAGCATTTTAATATAAAGATGGTTTGGCTTCTTATACCCTATAAATGCGTGACATTTTCTTCTTTGATACTTCGAACTGCCAACTTTGTTTTATAGTGAAATGGATCATGGCTGATTGATTGAGTTATTTAAGTAATAATGTAAATGTATTCAAGATCCTCGTTTGCATAGCCAGATAATTAAATTTTGTGAAATTAATTAAATGTTCTTCTCCAATGCATTTACTAATTAAAGGATTACGTTCAAGAATGATTCTCGTGCATGCAGTATAAAGCAAATGGTTGAATATATGTTTTCTGTCTTGGGAATTGCACAATAAAGTGTAGAGAAAATTAAATATAACAAGAGAGAAACTTTAGAATTGGTATTGAAAAATAAGCATAAACACAACTACATTAATGTGCATTTCATGAAATATATAAGAGAATGTGTGTGTGTGTATGTGTGTGTGTTCGCCTGCAGATGCTACTTTTCTCATATGAATATCCTTCTTTTTTTTAAAAAAAAAAAAATCAGTCCACTTGGGCGTAGAATACAAAGCATATAAAGTGCAAGAAAGAAAGTTAGTTGGTAACATATAACGAGGAAACAAACTGACTAAGCTCTCTTTCCTTGTATACAATGTTGCCAGGACTTTTAACTGAAATTCTTGTACCAGCGTTCTAATTATATTTCTCATAGTTATCTGGACTGAAACTCTACGTGTGTCTTCACTTCGTAGTTTTGTTTTGTGTCCGAAAGCAAGTTCTGGGTCAATTATCTTAATGGGCGTAGCTGGGACTAGTAAACCAACAGGAGCAAAATGGCCAATTTTCAAACTGGCATCGATAAAAAACAGTGGTGACAGACAGACGGAAACACCAATAGCATTGTCGATGGTTTTCCAGGCATACTATTCTTGGAAGCCACGACTAGGAGTACACTGCCAACGTTCGTTTATTACGTTCGCACTATTAAACCTTATAAGATTGTATATAGGGATTATTTCGGTCGAGTTTCTTAATTGAGTCAATCCGTTAAGATCTTCACGGGTAACGGTAATTAACGGTAACGATCCGTTATTCCACACGATAACTCATGAACGAAAGCGATTTTTTGGATTCTGTTTGTTGCAGTAGGTAGCTAGGGCGATTATTTCGGTCGAGTTTGTTAATTGAGTCAATCCGTTAAGATCTTCACGGGTACCGGCAATTTATATCCGTCCGTTATTCCACACGATAACTCGTGAACGAAAGCGATTTTTTGGATTCTGTTTGTTGCAATAGATAGCTAGGGCGATTATTTCGGTCGAGTTTGTTAATTGAGTCAATCCGTTAAGATCTTCACGGGTACCGGCAATTTATATCCGTCCGTTATTCCACACGATAACTCGTGAACGAAAGCGATTTTTTGGATTCTGTTTGTTGCAATAGATAGCTAGGGCGATTATTTCGGTCGAGTTTGTTAATTGAGTCAATCCGTTAAGATCTTCACGGGTAATGGCAATTTATATCCGTCCGTTATTCCATACGATAACTCGTGAACGAAAGCGGTTTTTTTGGATTCTGTTTGTTGCAATAGATGGCTAGGGCGATTATTTCGGTCGAGTTTTTTAATTGAGTCAATCCGTTAAGATCTTCATGGGTAACGGTGACTTATATCCGTCCGTTATTCTTCACTTTAAATCTTAAACGAAAGCGAATTTTTGAATTCTAATTTTTCTTTCTTTTTCTTTTTCTTTCCTTTTTTTTGTTTTGCTAGATCGATTATCTAGGCCGAGTTCGTTAATGGAATCGATCCGTTAACATATTCAAGGGTAACGGCGACTTTCATCCTTTCATCCTTTCTTACTTCACACAGAAACTCTCGAAAAAAGTGAACTGTTCGATTCTGTTGTTGGTAATAAATAGCTAGAACGATTATCTCAGTCGAGTTTGTCAATGGAGTCATTCCCTTAATAGATTCACGAATAACGATGACTTTAACAGTGGTCGTCCGTACCCATTCATTCATAAATGTGTTACGTGTGATCCTCTTTCCTGTCCTTAGGAAGACTTTGTTTTATTCTCCTACTTCATCAATCGTGAGACACCTGGGTTCGATTCCCGACGGGAGCTCATTAATGTGGTTCGGATTCCACGTTAATCAGTAGGTCCACGTCTCATATAGCCTCGCTGCTGAACGGGACATTAAACTCAAAATCCACTCCACTCATACTTTATCAAGCTCCCCTACTTCGTTCAACGTATATCTTGCTGTAATTTTTGTAGTAAAAGCATAATCTTACGCCAGACGTCGGTTAGTTAAAAATTACTAGTTTTATGGTTTCTTACATGTTCACTGTCTTATTTTTATGTTTTCTATTTGTATTATTATTATTATTCCTAAAATTCCTATTCTTACAGATTTGCGTTTAGAATTACTTATATCTTTCTGTGTGTACAGTGCTTCATTTCAGAAACCTTTGTAATCTGTCCCGTTCCCGTTGTTCTGGCACATTTTTGTACCTTTTATCATACCATGATTTACGTTTCTCCACTTCACATATCATATACTTTTTCCTGATTCTCAGCGGGAGCTCATGTGGTTCGGATTCCACGTTAATCAGTAGGTTCCGTCTCATATACCCTCGCTGCTGAAAGAGACGTTAAACTCAACTCAACGTATACTTTCTCTCGTTGCTCTTTTCACAATATAACAGTTATTTCTTCGCGTTTTCTCAGCATTGTACTTAGTTTCTTTATTATTTTAATTTTCTTCACGGCTTGTACGGTAAGATCTGATGATCATAACTATTAACTTGATATTCTTGTTTGTGTGGTCAGTGTCAGATTACTTACAGCTTTCGCGCTTCTTTTTATTGTCGAACGTACTGTATTTACACTAGTTTCGTTGGTTGTTTGAATTGGAGTTTACACGGGAACTTCGCAAGATGACAAGAGGTACGGGAAAACCAATTAGCTCTTTAGATAGTCCTCATTGTACTATCATATCCGAAAGCTAAGTTTTTTATCGATGAATTTTCGAGAAAATCAACGTTAAATTTTCTGACAAATGAGGCCAAAGTGAACCATTCTGAACGTAAAATATGAATTAGCAATTAGTGCTCAATTTATCACTTAAGTTGAGTTATTTTCTCCAAAGTACTTCCGAAAAAAAATCGCTTTCAAATTTCACTACATGCAACATCAACATTTAAAAAATGACTTGTATAGGATGGGTCAAAAGTCAATTTTTAAATCGATTTACCGTTCGAAGAATAGGTAACATCTTCTCTCGTAACTCTCTATTCAAATCGGAAGTGGCAGAAATCAACCACTTCCGGTTTTAACATTGATCGTTACAGAGCGGGAACGGTAATGACGAGAAGTGGTTTTCTGCGATCAATGAAGCATCCGAAAATATATGTTCCGCCTCCACTCTAATCTCTCTTCTAAAACCGGAAGTAGTGTAAATATACTATCACTTTCGGTTCCAATATTAATTGGTAAAATGTCACGCAATACAAACCAAACTCCTTGTCTTGGTGTACACTTGGCACTGCTACTTGATAGGTTTACTAAAAAATCGTTCATATCAATTTTCTTGAACACTTCGCATGCAGTTGTGCTCTTGCTCATGATCTTGTTTACCCCACTGATATTTATTGACTGGTATATGGGTCATCTCCGGTCATCGTCGGTAGGCTATACGTTTTTGACATGGCATAGCAAATACGGGGCTTATGCCGTTAGGTCGTGGGCTTATGCCTCTTATTCCCTCCTCCCTCTCACCGTCATAGGTACATTCGTTATTGAAGTTACTTTGTAATTATTTAAAGCTTACTAGAAAGGAAGAAAAAGGTATCTATTATTTGCTGATAAGCGATGACAGGGTGATGACGTCAGATTATTATTTTTTTTCTCAGATCTGCTCTTGTTTCTCATGCAAATAAAAATATTGGATCGTTCCGTTGTCAAGTCAGGATCAAAGACAGGTTGTAAGAAAGCTTTACAGATATAAGGTTCACAGTGCATAACCATGGATGGGAAAATGACAATTATTAGGTTTTCCCTCTTTCAAACCCTATTCTTACGGGACAGAAAACTTTTATCTTCGTAGTGCAGTTTTTTTTTAAAGCGTTTGCAATTAGTTTTTATAGAGAAAAGTTCACGGTGGTTGCTGTGCGAGTTCGTTTGTTTTTACGATTGGTTATTTCTTCATGAATCATGATACTCGGATGAATAGTGCTGTGATTAAGAATTTTTTTAATTTCTGCTCGTATTTTATCACTGTTTTTATATGAAATTTTGGATTTTCCAACAAGATTCGGAAATATTTTTATTCCCTCGTATCTATTCAAGATTTTGCAATTTGACTTGGCACATGAGTTACGAAAGAATAGGCGATATTTCAAGGTACATTGTATTCGGGTGCGTGCAAGGTATTGGTTTAAGGGGCGAAAATTTCCCAATGGATTTTTGTTAAGGGAAGCTTTCCGAATAATCTCAAATTTCTCTTTCCATGTACGTTATACACTTGCAAACTTAGTGCTATTTGAAAGCTTGTTTTATTCTGAAAAGAATGACGTATAAACCATGATACTCGGATTAGTAGTGCTAAAGCAGTATATACTTAACTGAAAGTCTACATTTTTCTTTAAAACGCCACTTAATGGGTTTTAATGGGTTAAATATTATTGTAGAATTAGTGTACTGTTTTATTATCCGCTAGGAACAAAGTGTGTTCTTTTCGTAGAAATCTTAAAATTCTTGCAGATCTGGCAACAATGGTAGTAGCAAGCGGGAAACCTGCTGATGACATACAAGTGCACACAGCCTAGCAAGACTCAGCGTTGCATTCACAGCAATGAAATTAAGTACGGTTGCAGCTGCCCTGTGAAGAGGAATTACGAATCTAGAATGTTATATACTTGTAATACAGCTGTTACATTAATGTTAATGTAGAAGTCCACGGAAAGTACGAAAGTTTTTTTTTTTTTTTTAATGGTATCTTTTACACATATTCTTAGTTCCAGAAGATGAAATTGGTTTCTTCTTGTGAAGCATTGCTTTCTGTTTCAGGCTTTATTATTTCTGTTGTGCTCATTAGGCGTTCTCCACTAGACCTAGGAATTAAAGTACCTATATCATAGCTAACTTTGAAATTGATGGTAAACAAAGAAGACACTGTAATACTTAGGCCTACAAGAAAAACATTTTTTCAACACGTTCACAATTATTATAACAATAACATTAACAGTCCATGTCATTTTTTGATTGATATTACGCATACATTACATAATTAATCATTAACAGAGCGACGTGTATACCATGTAAAGGAGTTTGGTTTATATGGTGTGATATTTTTTCAGTTACTGTTGAAATTGGAACTGATAGCAGGTTAGGTTTTAGTAGAGATATTAGAGTGGATATGGAATATGTTCTTGGACGCTTTATTGGTTGAAGAAAATAGCTTCTTACTATCTACAGTAAAACCTGTCTTTAGGGGAATCGAAAAAGACTCTCAAAAATTTCCGTTAAAAATGGGTTTCCAGTTAACAAAGGTAGACCTATGCAAGAAAAAAAAAAATCATGCACATAATGGACATACTGAGGTTAAATAAGATTCTGTACGTACCTTAGTCAATTTACAGTATATATTTCTACTACAAATTAATACGTCTGTTCTGCTATAATATATATATATATATATATATATATATATATATATATATATATATATATATATATATATATATATATATAATCTTTCATAGAATGTCTAAAAACTTTCTAAATGCTGCACTCCGAACCTTGAAATTTTCCGTTAAGAGGCTTATTTTGATTTCCGTTCTGCACGTAATACGGTTTCCATTTAATGAAGGGAATTTAACCCTATTTTCCCTTGTAAATTCATGCGACCGTGAAATTTTCCGTTTAAAAAAAAGGGTCCGTTGCAAACATGTTTTACTGTATTACCATTTTTTACTCTATAGCGATCAACGTTTAAAAAAATGGAAGTGAAAAGATGGTACCTATTCTCAGAACACTAACTCGATTCGAAAAAAAAAAGAATAGCTTGTTCTTGTTTATTATCGTTTTTGCTATATGTAGATCAATACTATTGAAACCGGAATTTGTAGTGGAGTGTATTTCTACTACTTCCGGTTTCATTAGAGATTTAAGGATGGAGATGAAATGTATTCTTGGGACGCTTATTTGATTGCAGGAAACTACTTTTCCCTATCTATTGCTTTTTTTTTCTATAGTGATCAACGTTAAAGCCAGAAATGGTTGGTTTCTGACATTTCTGGTAAATGGATTACCTCCAACAATGTCGGTTCTTAACTTCTGACCTTATATAAAATTTATAATGATTCTGGGCAAAACTGATGATGATTCATCAAGTAGTACCTGAAATTGTTTATACCGGGTGAGTCAAAATAATATTCCCAATTTCCGTAATTTATTATTCGAATAGTAATAAGCTTTTCTTCCCAATATATATATATATATATATATATATATATATATATATATATATATATATATATATTCTGGAATATAATGCCAAAAAGTATTCTTTCGCTTTCTATTGCAGAGTAGTAGTTGCGTAGACGTCCACCAGCATGCATGCATTGACTCGATGAGTTCCATGAGTTTTGCAGTCTCCCACGAGAAGGCTAGTTTACCACGCAATGAAACGACTCGAATTGTGTCTACTGGTTTCGAGAGTCTCATCCACATTCACTTTTGTTACATTGTGGTTTTTCAAAATCTCCAGCATGTGTTCAGTTGCTTGTCGTTCGTCCACTGTCGACTCTGTCAGTTGGACGTACACTTGTTTTGGAAGTACACTTTGCATTAGTAACACAACATTGAGAGGGTTCGTCATTGCAGCTCTACATTGGTGTTTGTAGATGAACGATACTGCGGTCACATTCACTAAACAGAATATTGCGCGTTTTGGCTTGCGTATGCCACAAACAAACTATCACTTCTCACTGGCCGGCCCCCTGCTTTCACGTTCACTTCGTTCCATATGTGCCAGTGAAACCAGTAGATACAATTCGAGTCGTCTCATTGTGTGGTAAAGTAGCCTTCTAGTGGGAGACTGCAAAACTCATGGAATTCATTGAGTCAATGCAGAACGCTGCCTTTCCCTGATATTGTGACTGTTTGGGACCGTCGCAAAACAGTGTAGCAAACCGCGCAAAGGAAAAGAAATATTCGTAAAGAAATGTAAGCTAGAATATGGCTGGGCTTTCTCATTCGTACACACTTTGCTTCAGATAGTATTGTTTACAGAAACGTGGGCTAAAATGTCCTTTGTTTACACGAAACAGCATGAAAATTGAACAAGAAACGTACAAAACGTTGTGCAAGAGTGGGCTTCAATCCCAAATAGGTCATGCTTTTGATCTCCAATCCAAGATAATATCTTCTACACTCCGGAGCGAGCTGCCGAATTACTGTTCCATAAGAGATAGTCCTTTGTGATTTATGCAGTCTCCAAACAAGCACTCATATTGCGGATTGTAACTGTGGTTTTCACTGTTCCAAACGGAATCTCAATATCCTCGAAAGGCATAATCTGTTAAGGCGGATGCACTTCCATGCACAGTCACTGTTGCAGTTACTTGTCGCGTACCATTGTCGTGGGGTCTTGCCCTGTTATTCTGTCCTTCGAATACACGTTTGTTTTGCTTGAGTCTTCCACACTTCGTCCCGTCCACACCATTACACATATATTTTTCGCGGTTACATCATTGGTTATTCCGTTTGCATTTTACCTTACATTGATATATCACACACCCCGTTTCTCACTTCAATACCTTACGCTATATCCAAGATCGTGGCTTTCAAGATGGCCGCCAAGTCAGTGTTAAAGCATATCAAATATCTTGATATCATTTTGGTGCTGCCCATCCTTTCCGTTTTCGACATAAATGGGTATCTTGCGACGTTTACCTTATATCATATTGTCGCATGGTGCGTTATGTTGCGGAGTATATCTCCGGTGTTTCTGGATGGGAGCAGCTAAAATTTGGCATTTTTTCTTCTTTTCTATTATGTGTCCTCTGGGCGAAGTTTGAGTCGGGTCTGATCCTTTCTGCCTTGTTCTGTACGTTGCTTGTTAGTGATTTGTTTCTTGCTTTTTCCTCTTTCTGTTAATGGGCGAAAATAAGCTGCAATTGTTTGTTTTTAAAAGGCATCAAGAGTTCCACAAATACTGAATTTCCATAACAACACACAGTACCTTGTTCACATAATGTTCTTCAGAGTACTAGTCATGCTACCAAAATGTTCTACAAACCTCTACAAATTTAATGGATAAACTGGGCAAAAAAATCTAGGGCATGTTTTCACTTAATCCTATTCCTAATAATGAATAAAAAGCAATTAATTGGTTATATTAAAATGGGAACTAAGCAAAGGCTTTTCTGCGCAGAAAGTACAAGGGTGGAGTCCCAACAAAATTTCGTACTGCATTCAGTTTAATTCAGTAGAGTTCAGTTTAGAAGAGGGAATAAGTCCGTTCTCATTTAAAAGGTGCCAGTTCCGTTGCGTACCTCCAGAAAAAATAATTATATATATATATATATATATATATATATATATATATATATATATAACGTCGAAGAAATATGATGTGCACGAGGCTACGGGAAACAATGGTGATAAGACTGATAATAATAATGGTGAAACGAAGGAATTGAAAGGAAATGGGAGAACCTTGAGAAAACCCATGCACAGGTTTATCTACACGGAGAAAAAAAAATGTAGGTGGCATACTTAAAAACGTAGGTTACATTCGTAATTCCTGTAGTTTCTGGACTTAACGTACAACCGTAAATAACATCCTGCAGCAAACGTATAGCTGAGAAAGCATGTATTATACGCACTGTCTGCATAAGTGCAATGACGTCATTCGTGTGACGTCATCTGCAGTAACAAGTATATACGGAGGTGATATCTAGCTTTGTGACGTCAGGACCATATACAGCATATTAGTTAATAATGATGACACACGCTGACTCTCAGGACAGAGCATAATTTCAAGTAATATGTATTATACGCTATGTACGTATGTTTCTTGCGTTCAACCCCGAGACAGCATCTATATTGTACTTGTGCCCCGTACGTACGACTAGATACAGTATGCGTCATGTACGTATGTATTATACAGATTTTCCTTATGTCGCACACAGCTTGTCCAGATACAGCATACAGAATATCCGTATGCACCATACAGAGTGCACATATGTAGCTTACAGACTGTCTGCATGCAGCATATAGATGATACGTACGTCGCGTACAGGTTGGCCATATGTAATGTATGGATTGGGTGTATGTAGCTTATAGGTTGTTTGTCTGAAGTATACGGATTTTACGTATGTCGCATACGTATTGCCTTTTTGTAATATACGGATTGGACGTATGCAGTATATAGATTATACGTATGTTTCTTGCGTTCAACCCCAAGACAGCATCTATATTGTACTTGTGCCCCGTACGTACGACTAGATACAGTATACGTAATGTACGTATGTATTATACAGATTTTCCTTATGTCGCACACAGCTTGTCCCGATACAGCATACAGAATATCCGTATGCACCATACAGAGTGCACATATGTAGCTTATAGACTGTCTGCATGCAGCATATAGATTATACGTATGTCCCGTACAGGTTGGCCATATGTAATGTATGGATTGGATGTATGTAGCTTATAGATTGTCCATATGAAATATACGGATTTTACCTGTATCGCATACGTATTGCCTTGTTGTAATATATGGATTGGACATATTCAGGATCTAGATTGTACGTATAGTGCACCATTATTGAAGTGCTACAACATACTGCAAAATGCATGATACATTCTTACTGTAATGTTGTCGCATAGTGTTTTTCTCTGTATGGAAACAAAAATAGTTTAAAATATGGTTGATCTCCTTTGTGCCAATAATAATAAAATTAACAATACTACACTTTTCAAATCTTAGTTTGGAGCAGTGAAACTGTCAAAAGAAATGTATTTACCTGCAGGGTGTCCTGTAAGTTTGGGCTTCCTGCTAATTCGTTGGAAAGCTACTGCAAAGCCAAGTGTTGAAAAGTGACACAAGCGTTAATTTTAAAATTATGGGCACAAAGAAGGTTAACCATATGTTAAACTATTTTCGTTTTCATACAGAGTAAATCAATATGTGATATATTACTGTAAGAATTTATCATATGGTTTGCAGTTAGTTAGTTGCAGCACCTCAATAATAATGCAAAATGCACAGCCATATACAATCCTATATTCAAACTCAAACAAGATTTACGTACAATCATTTATTAAGCTGTTATCATCCATTGCTTGTACGATATAAAGATTATTTTACCTCATTCTTTTCCTTAATAGTATCTTCTTCTAAAGTGCAGTTGTTACCACAAGAGGCCTGAATAGAATTTTCCAGAAATAACTTCTCTGTACATTTTAATTAACAGGTATGTTTTTTTGTTTTTTTTAATATCGCAATAATTAAAAGTATGCTGACAGCCGAAAACGTGTTCGCTCACAAGATGATTCCTACTCAGTACTCGCCATTAAAAATGCGACACCAAGAAGGAGACTGGGTAGCTGCACCAAAGTTCCCAGGCAGATACCTAATAGTAAGTGCAGAATATTCTTAACCGTCCGCTGTATTCGCTGTGACAACGTTGTGCAGCCATCGACTAAACAGATTTATCCTTCCCTGCTCTAGACATTCTGCAAATTTGGACTTTCCGGGATGCATCCTTCTTAGTGCAACATTTTAAGCAACGAGCAGTTTAACAGTCTCATACATTGCTTAAAGAAAGAGCAATGATTCTCAGAATTACTCAGAAGATATATATGCAATAATTTAAAACGGTTATTTCAATCTTTGCAATTCAGAGCACGAAAAGAAGTATAGCTAAAGGAACACTGATTTTAGCCAGATAGTAAACTCAATCACACTCAGTACCATTAGTTGCTTGGTGTTATCCGTAAGTCAGAGATCATGGTATCTCATTTCGTGTAGATTTTTACATTTGTTTAATGCTAAAAATGTATTTTATCGCTAATTGAACCCAGTACCATATATATACCGACAGGACGTACCTTAGTCACAAGGTGACATGAGTGAAACACTAAACTGTTCGATTGACACCTGCGGCCTTGTCAACCCTAGAGAAAGTTACAAAGTGATTAAGTAAATACGGAACATAGTTCATACAAAGTATAGCGATGTATGAAGTCTCCGTTTCATATGACTTGGATAAAGGACACATCTGAAATATCAACAAAGAAATATATAATGATTTCTCTGGATAATTTGGATTAGTCCAGAATTCGAACACATACGTTGGTAAGTCCAACGTTTTTTTAAATATATATATACTTCTTTCTTCGGATTCCCAATAAAGTTGACTACTGAAAAGCTGAGTTATAGATTCTATATTAAAACAACTTCGCTAGACATGTTCAGTATACACATTGCCTTACATACAGAACAATACATTAGTTCTTAATGCATGTCTGAAATAATAGTGCTTCGTATAGAATTTTACTTCATCCAATCGTAATAGCACAAAGATAAAAAAATATTGCGAGGGATAATATTCTTATTACAGAGAAAAAGAGTTGAAATGACTCAACACTAACATTTTCTTTAAACAGAGATAATATTTTATTCTAATTTATGGAAGAAAGAAATAATAATTTGTAGTACAGTATTTTTATTAGGGTTATATATTCGTACAAAAGAATGTAAATACAATTGGGTCTGTCTTCAGAAAGAACGTACTTTTAGCCACAACCTACACTGCTTCTTTTCACTGTCTTCCAAGCAGAATCCTGGTTTTGTTTTGATGCACGAAATACCTGAAACAAAAATCAGAAAATATTTAAAATATTAAATTCAGTGTGCTTAACTTGGTTGTACTTAACAATACAAAGTATCTTAACATTTTTGAGATTAAATGGACAAAATCTGTTCGGTCAGGTATGGACTTTTGGGTTGCACGTAGAAAAACTATGAAGTGTTTATTGATGCTGAACAACAACTCAAAATGTATTACTATTCAAAAGTAAGTGGGTACCCCAATGGTGTTCGAGGTACCATGGGGTATCTAATGTCTGTATTTTTTAGATATGTGGAAATTTATGTCTCTAAAATGTAGGGAACTGACATTTGTTTACCGAAAACCTCAACTCGGTAAGCCTTAGGGATATTGAGATATGGGAAAATAAAGAGCGACACCATAGAAGTGTGGGGTTTGCGTACTAGGTGGTGCAGTTTTGGAAACGTAATTACGAGGGCTTACAACAACCTCAAAAGTAGTTTCAATTAAATACACTACACACACGCCCTGATGGGGGTTTTCGGGTGTCATGATATTCGCAGAACTCATTTCTAAATATTCTAAAATATGTCTTAATAACGTTTTAAATAACGTTAGAGGTGTGTGTTTACCGAAACCGCAAGTCGGTACGCCTAACAGTTACCGAAATATGATGAAATAAAAAGCGACACCATAGGTACGTGGAGCTTGCATATTAGACAGTACAATTTAGAAAATTAATTAAAATATGACTATCAAGATATTGTCAAATAAAGAGAGGATCCATACAGTTATGGGGTTTTCGTGTTAGGTGGTAAAATTTCCGAAACCGGTCATGGAAAGTTAATAAGCATCAATCAGTATCAATTTCATCTTAAAATAATTAGGTATTTCCATGGAGTTTAAGAACATCATGGGGTCTACCAAGATTAAATTTTAAAAGTTTTGGAAAATATATTTTGACATTTGTAAAGAGTACCGTATTAGAAATATGTATTTACCTAAAACTTCCAGCTAGTACATCTAGCAGCTAGAGAGACACCATACACCATCTTGAAATTTCAGAAAACAATTATTAATCCTAACAAAAGTTAAATAAGATGGTACTTATATGGGTTAAGTGAGTACCTCAGACTCGTCAGTACAATTTCGATCGAAAGATTAATTCAGCTCTAAATTTTCTTTGGACAATTCCAAGCGTTCATCGGGCTCTGAAATAAAGTGAACATTTTTTGTCAATATCTAATATAGTAAGCGAGATATAAGGAATTATGTATTTTATGACGTCGTAAAAATAGAGACCCACATGGATTTGTACTTTTGAGTATTTGCTGTAAGAAGAAGAAATTTCAGAAAACAACCGTATATACCTTAATAGACAATTAAATGGGCGGGGCACAGTGGCTTAGTGGTAGAGTGCTTACCTCTGGTGTATTGGGTTCTTGGTTCGATCCACGGCCAAGTCAGTTTGTAGTGGACATCGTATTCGTGGGTTTTCTCGGGGTACTCTCTTTCCTCCCACCTTTGCATTCCATCAATTCTGTCAACAACATTCACTTGCTTTAATCATAATCTCCCTGAGACTAAAATGCATAATCGTGGGTCGCTACACTGAAATATTTCCTTTTATTTAATTTTAAAATTAAATAGGGAGTTAAGTATGATCGTATTTCTATGGGTTAAGTGAATACTCCAATAGTTTCTGCAAAAAAAAGATTAGTTAAATACCCTACCACTAAGCTACTGTGTCCCCGCCCACTGAATTGTCTATTAAGGTATATACAGTAGTTTTCTGAATTTTTTTCTTATAGGAAAGACCCAAAAGTACAAATCCATAAAGATATCTATTTTTACGTCATAAAATATATAATTCCTTATATCTTAGTTACTATCTTAGATATTGACAGCGAATTTTCATTCTTTTGCACAGCTCGATGAACCCTTGGAATTGCCTGAAGAAAACCTAGGACTGAACTAATCTTTCGATCGAAATTGTACTGAGGTACTGATTTAACCCATAGAAGTACCATCTTATTTAATTTTGTTGCGACCAATAATTGTTTCCGAAATTTCAAGCTTTTATTTCACAGTGTTTCTCCAGATGTTAGATGTACTAGCTGGAAGTTTTGGGTAAATACATATTTCAAATACTGTTTACAAATGTCAGATTATATTTTCAAAAGCTTTTAAAATTTAATTTTGGTAGACTCCATGATGTTCTAACACCCCATGAAGATATCTAATTACTTTAAGATGAAATTGCTACTGGTGTTTATTAACTTTCCATGACCGATTTCGGAAATTTTAGCATCTAACACGAAAACCCCTTAACTGTGTTGGTCCTCCCTTTATTTGACAACATCTTGATAGCCGTTAGTCATATTTTAATTCAATTTCCGAATTGTAGCGTCAAGTATGCAAGCCCCACATACCTATAGTTTATTCCCCCCAAAAAAAAAATCAGTTCTTTACATTTTAGATATATTTCCATATATCTAAAATGCAGAAATTAGGTACCGCATTGGAACCCCATTGGAGTACTTACTCACTTTTGCATAGCAAGGTAAAAACGCCAGTGGTTCTCACTTTAAGTTTGAAAACATACTATTTTGTCTCTTCTCTGAGCATCGTGAATCTGTCGGAGCTGTACCATAGTTGGAAAGACTCACTGATCCTTCCTATAGTGACCATGTAGTCAGAATTCAAAAAGGAGTAGCCCTTGAAGGAAAAACAATATTTTAAAATCCTTGCACCAGTAGTCGTCACCTTAAAATCACAATGTTCCAGTAGTAGTCAGGATTTTCTACCAGTGTTCATCACTCAAATAACTTGACAATTTATTCAAAAACGCACTGTGTATCAGTTTAGGGTTGAGAATACAATATAACGTAGTAAGCTTAATAACTTTGCATCACTTTTAGCACTCAAGAAAGAAAATAAAAACGTTTTTACATACTTTTTAAAGCAATTTCAGAAAGAAAAATGTTAACTAAATTCAAAAGTTAACTGTATATCACTTCCACGTTGAGTACAATATTAAATACTATGTTTAATAACTATACGTCACTTTAAACTCTCGAGAATGAACATCAACGTTTGTACATACATTTTAAAAACAATCTGAGAAACAAAATAAGTTAACTGAATTCAAAATTTAATTATACATCACCTTAATCTTAAGAATACACTATAAAATGCTGAGATTAATAAAAAATGAAATCTAAGTTTAACGTCCCACGGTTATGCCGGTTAGGATAAGGAGACGGTGATAATGAGAAATGAGTGAAATGGTGGAATGAAGAAAGTGGGAGGAAACGGGAGAACCCCGAGAAAACCCACGAGCAAGGTGTTTGTCCACCACAAAGTCCACCAAAGAAATATCGAAAAATACAGCAATATCGAAATATAAACAATATCAAAAATCGAAAATATAGAAATATGAAAGAGATAATGTTAAAAAATATGGATATATCGAACAAAAATGGATATATGATCTTGGAATACGATTTGGTGGAATAATGAGGGAGAAAAATAATCATTGATTAAATATTAAATTGAAAAGAAATAAGAGCCTGACGCTCAAATACTTATCTATCCGGCACCCATCTTGATCCCCATAAAATATCATGAAGTGCTTCATTGATTCTAAACCCAATAATAGTAATTTAACAATAAACACAATATATAATTTACTACGCACCTTGAAATGTAGAAATTAATGATTGTAATCCCCAGCTTTCCAATAGACTTTGATTTCTCCAAATGAAGATTCGGATATCTTGTTTCTTCTCAAGCAATAATGGGTTACAATAATCAGTTGCAGTCCAAAGCCAAGTCACCTAAGTTAAGCATAAATATAAAAGAATTCATTAGTTAGATGCATACAAAATCCTACGCATGTAAATCCGAATCTACTTGTATTAAATTGTAAATTTAAACAAACTAAATTATACTACAGTTATAGTGACATCAAACATACATTAAATAAGGTATACAGGGTGTCTCAAAAGTCCCCTGACATAGGGTAACTGTTATTATCAGAGTTACAACAGAATGTAGGAGGGAAAAGCATATCCAATTATGATGTTTTCAATCTAAAGTGAAGGAATTTTTAAAATCGGATGGCCCGTTTGCGCTGTACACTCTCTATGCGCCCAATGTGAAATGAAAATGCAACGTTGCCATTTACCTGGATCCACAACAGAAGTGAGTGAAGTTACTGTCTTTTACGCTAACATGTCGATGGCCAGCCCCCGTTTCAAACAGTAACTTCATTCACTTATGTCGTGGGTCCAGGTAAATGACAACGTTGCATTTTCATTTAAAATTGGGTGCATAAAGAGTATACAGCACATTCATCTTGTCCGATTTTTTAAAAAAGTGTTCACTTTAGATTGAAAACGTCATATTTCGAGATGTTTTTCCTCTTACATTTTGTCGTCAGGGAACCTATGTCAGGGAACGTTTGAGACATCCTGTATACATCATAAGAAGTTCCTTTCTAAATTCTACACGGATGTGGTTTCATTGAATGTGAGGTGGGTGATACACATTAGGCCTTTTGGGAGTACGTCACACGGACGACCGTAATTTTGTGTTCAAAATTTTTATGAACTGGTGGGATATGTGATACATATGGCCACGGGCTAGAATTTTCTCAGTATGTCAAATATGCAATCAGATTTCATGCAGCTTAATTTGGTGAAAAGCTATTGCCAATTGAACGTTACATTTACCTCTTTCTTGCAGATGTTGAACCATGCCGTTAGCACGTGAGGAATGGATCGAAATAATCAAACTGTGGGGCAGGAGGAGTATATGTGCAGTGGTTGCCGATTGCAGAGTCATCCACAATGTGACTCTGTGTCACATGTTTCAGTGTCACAGTAATTAACTAAATTTGAGAAGACGGGCACATTCGTGAACATACATCGTAGCGGTTCAAACTCGCGGGACCTTGTTCCTTCCCCATTTTGAACCGGTACATGAAAATGCCATTTACTCCATGTTTGCCTGCGCCGATTTTGAAAATTCCTTCACTAATCGATTTCTCCCGTCGAGTACTACAAGAATCAGTTAAAATCTCGCGGGCCCTTTTTTCTTCCCCATTTTGAACCGGTACATGAAAATGCGATTTTCTTCATGCTTGCCTGCGCCGATTTTGAACATCCCTTCACTAATCGATTTCTCTCGTCGAGTACTACAAGAATCAGTTAAAATCTCGCGGGCCCTTTTTTCTTCCCATTTTGAACCGGTACCTGAAAATGCGATTTTCTTCATGCTTGCCTGCGCCGATTTTGAACATTCCTTCACTAATCGATTTCTCTCGTCGAGTACTACAAGAATCAGTTAAAATCTCGCGGTCCTTTTTTCTTCTCATTTTGAACCGGTACCTGAAAATGCGATTTTCTTCATGTTTGCCTGTGCCGATTTTGAAAATTCTTTCAGTAATCTATTTCTGTCGTCGAGTACTTCAAGAATCAGTTAAAATCTCGCGGGCCCTTTTTTCTTCCCCATTTTGAACCGGTACATGAAAATGCGATTTTCTTCATGCTTGCCTGCGCCGATTTTGAACATTCCTTCACTAATCGATTTCTCTCGTCGAGTACTACAAGAATCAGTTAAAATCTCGCGGTCCTTTTTTCTTCCCATTTTGAACCGGTACCTGAAAATGCGATTTTCTTCATGTTTGCCTGTGCCGATTTTGAAAATTCTTTCAGTAATCTATTTCTGTCGTCGAGTACTACAAGAATCAGTTAAAATCTCGCGGGCCCTTTTTTCTTCCCCAAGCCAATATTTTTTGTATATTTTGAATGTATTCAAGTATGGAACAAAAGTATTATATAATTCCCTTAGTAGGCTTCTCAACTTAATATTTTTCAACTTAAATTTTATTTATTTTAATTATTTATTTTCTTGTGACTCAATATTTAATTGCAATCGTTCATTGGGGAGAAGGGTGGCCATTCTCAAATATATAAATATAGTATTCTTAAAATTTATGTGTTCTCGTACTATTAGTTTCTTTCACTAGACCTGGAAATTGCAAAATTAATACCTGGAAAACCTGGAAAATTCAGGAAAATTGAGTTCCATATTTATCTATGAACACTGCTATTTACAATTTTTTTCGAATAGGGAGAACTGTACAAAAGGGTGTTTTGGGAATGGTATAACAATAGGTTTCTGGGAGTGTTGTTCGAAATGAAATCTTTAAGTTTTACGTCCCACTATTATACTGGCTAGGCTAAAGATAACGGGGTGTTGTTCGGTGGGGGTCAATGTTGCCAATTTTGGGTAAAGTCGCTAAATAAGGGGAATTCGACCTCAACGATAGCGTAGGTTGACCATAAAATTTTCAGTTAAAAACGGGACAGGTTCTTGCAACCCTAGACTTTTAGATCTACCTTTGTTCTTATCAGTGCCTTGATATCAGATTTCCTCCTCTCTCTCTTTGTTACAGAGCGGGTACTTATCAAAAAGGAAAGACACGTTGAAATTTGTTCAACACACAACCAACTGCTAAAACCTCTGCTGCCTTTCGAGCAGTACTGCGAACTATAGAGTATGTTTAATATAGGGAATTTCAGTTCAATTTTTGCCGCTTTGTTATTATTTATACTTTTAAAAGGAGTAAAGGTATTGGGTTTGTTATTTACTTCTTTCATTTACATAAAACGGGACGAATACTACTTTTTTCCATCTACTGACGAAACGGCCGCGACACGCCCCTAAAACGGGACTGTCTCGGTCAAAACGGGACGTATGGTCGCCCTACGATAGCGACAAAAAAATTCCGATTGGAGACTTTTTTGGGTGATTTTTAAATGACGATTTACCTACTTACACATTTAGCGACTTTTTGCTGCAAACAAAATGTTCATCTGTAGAGAAGCATTATTAGTTCAAAACAGTTTTTTCTGTTTGTTTGTTTTAATCAGCGCAAGTGATGAAGAGTTTGGAAATACAGCGTCAGGGCCGGCGCGAGGGGGGATCGAGCCGTGCCACCGCCCAGGGCGGCACGTCTAGTGGGCGACAAAATTTGAAAAAGAAAAGAATATTATTAAAATATAATGCTTCGTAATAGGCCCACATGGAAAAATAAAATTGTGTTCCCTGAGAATGTAATTTAAACTTACTTCACTCAGATTCAGGAAATTCAAAGCATTCCCCCTCATTTTCAATTATCAAACTACTAGCCACAGGTATCTCGTTCAAGATTTCCCTTGCAGCAGCGTAGATAAGATTTTTAGCTAGAGCGGGTAAGATTGTCAAGTGTCTTATATATTTTTTTCTATTCAGCAATATTCTAACGCTCCACTCCAAGTACGCAAAAGGTACACTCCCACTTGAGACAGGCGGTTCTAGCCTACAGCACCTAGAGACATTTAGGTTTTAGCAGCGAGTTTTTAACCAATTTACAAATTGTTCATTATCATGTCTTATCAACAATATATATAAATATATATATAATTGTTTTTATATTTAAGCAATACAAATCATGGCCGAACACATTAAAAGAACCATGGGAGGGCAAAATAAATGCGACCATTACTGAGGAAAAGATGTCCAAAATTTTTAAAATTCCTATTCTTAGTGAGTAAATTGAAAGTAAAATACTGTTTTTGTTGAGAGCTGCAACATATTATACTATAGTGCTAGACTGTACACCAGATATTTCTGGTACAAAGGATCGTTCGTTTTGTACAAATCACATACAATAATGGAGAATGGCTTACAAAAATTTGCGAACACTTTCTTGGTTTCGTACCAGTAAAAGACATCACTGGTCTAGCTAGAACTGACAGAAGTAATAATTAAACGGCTAAAAGAAATGAACTTCTATCGAAGATATGAAGGGCCAAAGATATGACAATAGTTCCAATATGAAAAGAAAAAATAAATTCTCAAGATTTACATGTTTCTTTACTAAACTTTATCGTTAACGATGTAGCCACAACATCTCAAGTCCACCGTTTCATTTTTTTTTTTTTGTATAGTTAAAAAAAAGTTTCTGACTTCTTTTCTGCGTCAGTTCAACGTTGGGCCATACTAAAGGAACCTATTAGCAGCCTCACTTTAAAACCATTCAGCACCACAAGATGGGAGAGTCGAGTTGATGCTCTGACTTCACTTAGATATCAAATAGAGGCTTATGATACCTTACTTCAAATAAGTAACGACAATATAATAGAATGATCGCCCATGATGTTCTGTGTATAGCAAACCACCTGCGTGGCTTTACTTTCTTTACTCACTCGTTATGTGGTATGACTTTTCACTCCACATAAACATAGTAAACAAAAGTGTGTTTGATCCAGTAGGGTTTCTTTAAAACAAATCTGAGAACTTTCAGAGGAGCAGAAATGATGCAAAGTTTCAACCTTGCTTAATTGATGCGATGGAGTTGGCATCAGCATTAGATATGGATGATCCATGGATAGGCAATACAGTGCAAGCTCGAAGTCGAAAGAAGAGACAGTTTCAATAGAAGGCAGAAGATGAAGCTATTGAAGATCCACAAACAAGATACAAGATCGATTTTTATTACAAACTTCTAGACGTGATTGTGTTAGATTTAAGAGAAAGGTTTGGGCAATTTAAACATCACAGCGAGTATTTCGATTTTCTTTACGATATAAATAATCTGAACGATATGCCACCTGAACTTTTGTCTGAAAAGTGCCTGCATTTTAATACGCGAAGAATCGAAAGATATTAACCCGTGATTTGAAAGACGAACTGAAACTATTAACCGCTATAATTAAGCCTAAAAGTTCATCAAAAGAGACTAAAATTAATCAAGAAATATGACTTTGCTCCCTATGTCAGTGTTGCAGTTATGATTTGGTTTATCTTACCAGTAACCGTGGCAAGTTGAGAAAGAAATTTTTCGAAACTTACTCTAAGCTTATTAAAAACTATCTACATTCTTCCATATCTCAAACACGTTTAAGTGCTCTAGTGATGATATCAATGGAACATCAATTGGCTGAAACATTGGATTACGCGAATGTGATAAAGGAATTTGCTCATACCAAAACAAGAAGAGTTTGTTCAATTCAACTATGTTAAATTGTGTATTTCTATTGTGTTTTAGTACATTATAAGTCTTAAGCTAATTACTTACTTTTGCCGTAATATTTGACTCACTATATTATCTTTTTGCTCCATACTCTATTGGAAACACCTTTTGATATAAAATAAGCTTAAAAATTAAAATTCTTAGTCGAACTAAAGCATACATTAAAAAAAAAAAAACTGTATGCCCTGCTGTATATCACGTACAGCAAAATCGAGCATACTGAATATTGTGTCATGTATGGAGTCGTTTAAATATTAAAGCATTCGAGAGAGGCAGTTCAATTTTTTGTTTACTTTTCCTTTTCATACATGTTTTTAAATATGGTATCTTACTTTTTCTTAATATCTGAATGTCTTCTGTCAAAATAAGGTTTGTGGATTAAAGGGGCGGCATTTGAAAGTACCGCCCAGGGCGGCAAAACTGCTAGCGCCGGCCCTGTACAGCGTACTCACTACTCCACAATCCTGCATTGTTATGTTACCCTTGCCCTCTAACGAAGAATAACTACAAACTTGATGTCCTTTAGTTCGCAGAGTTTCCGTTGAGAGACACGTAATACATCATTACCGATAGCAACAAGATTAGCTATAGATGCGTGAATAAAGGCGAAGAAGGTGTTTGTTATATTTGTCCTCTGGGGTCTTTTAATTATTCTGCACGTTTTCTTTTACAAAAAATTGCTTAACGTAAGTACTGTAGTGTTAATTATTTCGGAACTATTTTGACCACAACATGAACAAAAGTACTCGAAACAACCTGAAATGATCCCTGAATTGAAGGATTGGTTGCGCTCTGTTTACAAAGATGTGAATAGAACCAGCGGCGCAAATCTGTCTTCAACATTGGGGGGGGGGGAGAGAGGGTAAGACCGTTACCATACTTTTTTTGGCGATGTCCAAAATACTTATGAAGTTGAAAAACAATGTTGTGGAGGATCAGAGTTGTCTTTAGCGTTAGGAGGCTGCAGATTTGAGGCTTATTCTGGGGGACATCTATTTTATCTCACGTTCCTTTGTAGCAATCGGACAAAAATCATCAAATTTCTCCCAAAAAACACATTTCAAATCGGATTATTTGGGAGAAGTCCCCCTCAGTTCCAAGATTGGAGGGGACATGTATCCGTCATCCCCCCCCCCCCCCGGGATTTGCGCCAGTGAGTAGAACATATTGTTTAGTTTACATCTACAACTTTTACAATGCTTATAGACAATGAATTTCTCGATTATTTCTTATAGCGACTTTTCACCCAAAATTGGAGTCGTCACCTCTCGTTTCGCAAACTTATTGCCAACATTTTAGAAACTGGTTGCGGGGAGAGCTACAATGGATGATTCAAGTTATTTCGTCGCTTCCGCTGTGAACCTAAGTACAAGATTCCAAAAGTCACATTTTTTTTGGTTCCAAACAATATGTCTGCTGGGTGAAAGCATAGACTGAAATGTGTAGCCTTTCCTACCTTATCTTTAATCCCATAGTAGCTTCTTTCCCAAAGTTAAAAAAATGCAATTCTTCCTTTCTTAATAGTACTTATTACCCAAAGTATTACGTAAGCATTGTATGTTACTTATGTAGCTCACAGAGCCGCAGCTATGGGCGAGCAAGCAAAGCACGTGTCCCGGGCGCGTGGTTGGAGGGGCGCCTAAAAGAGAGGTTATATATTAGTACTTTTCCTGGCGGTATTTAATACTTTTCATCAGAGTGCGAAATCATGAAATCAAAGTGAGAGGAAAAAATGAAATGAAATCTTTGAGTTTTACGTCCCACGGTTATGCCGGTTAGGCTAAAGGAGACGGTGATTATGAGAAATGAATGAAATGGTGGAATGAAGTAAGTGGGAGGAAATGGGAGAACCCCGAGAAAACCCACGCACACGGTGTTTGTCCACCACAAGGTTCACTTGGCGGGGCTAGGATCGAATCCGGGACCCCAAGCACCAGAGGTGAACGCTCTACCACTGAGCCACCGCGGCCCTAAAAGTGAGAGGAGACTGGAGGAGTGAAGAGAGAGAGAGAGAGAGAGAGAGAGAGAGAGAGAAGAAAACGCTCGCACTTTTACACTTCAAAGTAAATTAAGTCATTTATTTTTTCTGTCCCCCTCCTCCCCCTCCCCTAAGTTCTACTGTCAAAGTAAATAGCTAAAAACACTCCCAGGCCAGAACCGCATCTACGTTGGAAATTTGATCGAGATCGGTCGGTCGGTGCAAGAGATTAAGAAAAAATGAAATGAAACCTTTGAGTTTTACGTCCCACAGTTATGCCGGTTAGGCTAAGGGAGACGCTGATGATTAGCAATGAATTAAATGGTGGAATGAAGTAAGTGGGAGGAAATGGGAGAACCCCGAGAAAACCCACGCACACGGTGTTTGTCCACCACAAAGTTCACTTGGCGGGGCTGGGATCGAACCCGGGACCCCAAGCACCAGAGGTGAGCGCTCTACCACTGAGCCAGCGCGACCCATGATTTAACAGAGAAAATACATATATTGTACATTATAATTACATTACATTACCAATCTTTCGCAATTAATAAACCACAAGTCATTACACAAGCGTGGTTGGTTCGAAGTTTAGCATCCAATTCAGGTCCGAGGCTATCTGAGACTTGGTTCTAGATCTTTAACGTGGAATACGCACCACATGAGCTTCCAGAAGATTCGAATGAACGGGAGGATGAGGAAGATTTCCCCTCTCCAAGTAATTTAATAGTGTTCACTCTAAAGATAAACCGTATATAACTCTATAACTCTCAATCTTTGTCGTTGCAGGGCACTAGTTTGAAGTGAGGTGATCGTGAACAAAAATTGACCTGATGAGAGAGCATTTTCGTATTATGATTTATTACGATATTTGGCAAGGGTTAACACAACAACAATGTGTTCATCAGATAACTGTTACTTTTCCTGATGAAGCCCCATATCAGACAATTTACAGGTGGTTTCAGGAATTCACGTGTGGTCAGCTCAGCCTGACTGATGGAGATTGTGCAGGTAGTCCATCGACAGTCATTGTGCCCAAAAACGTTGCTGCTGTTCGTGAAATTATGAACACTGATTGGCATGTGACTTATCGCGAAATTCAGGAAATCTTAGGCATTGTAATGAGCCAAATACAAATAATATTGCACTATTATTTACGTGTAAAAAAACTTTGCACTTGTTGGATCCCACACAATTTAAGTCGCGCACAAAAGACGCCCGTGTAAAGTGGTGCAAAGTTATAACGAAACTGTTCAAGTCTGGATCATCTAATTCGGTGTTTAACATTGGAGCAGGTAATGAAACTTGGATATATACGTACGAACCGGAAACAAAGCGACAATCTGCTGTGTGGGTGTTCCGCGAGAACCTAAACCAATCAAAGTTGTTCATGCACACTGTGCCTCCAAACAAACGATTGCATAAGTTTTTGGTAAATCAGGTCATATTGCAACTGTACCATTGGAGAATTGCAGAACAGTCAATGCAGAATGGTACACAACCATATGTCTATCAGAAGTACTGAATGTGAGCAAACAGTTCAACCGTCGTATCATTCTGCACACGACTATACGAGCTCGCACACAGCAGCTGCCACAAATGATTTTCTGGACCAGGAAAGCGAAGTCATGACATCCGGCTTATTTCCCTGATTTAGTTCCCAGTGATTTCTTTTTGTTCCCAACAATAAAGAACATGTTGCGTGGGAAGCGCTTTTGCACCTCCAGAAGAAGCCATCGAGACATACAAACTGCAGGTTTCACAGATACCAACCTCGGAGTGGCATACCTGTTTCAAGATTTGGTTCTATCGCATGAAAATGCACTGCTATTCATGGGGAGTACTTTCAAAAGCAATAAAAAAAATGCACTTTCATGTTCTTGCGTTCTATCATTTTCCCGAAACTTTCAGTGCAACCCTCGTATTGCATCACTGAGATATAAATAGCTTTGATTGTATATCTAGAAAAGTCACCCTCTCGTAAGAAGCTTCATTTGAACCCTTCGAGTTACTGCACTTCCCACCTGGATACAACAGGGTAAACGTAGTCTCAAGCAGGCCCGAAACCAGCCACATATGTTTAGAGGGACCATGAATATATTAGGGGGGCAAGTCATCAAAACTTCTCTTACAAATATCTAAATTGTGTTTTCTGTATTGAGGTCCGGAGGGGCCATGAAAAGTTTAGGGGGCAGTTGCCCACTAGCCTCCCCCTCTACTTACGGGCCTGGCCTCAAAACAAAACACTAGAATGTGCGCAACTGGGGATCAAAACACAAACGGAATAGGAGAAATAATTCAAGTGAATCAAAGCCTAGCATAGCGAGTTTTTGCGTATTAGTTGCTTTGTTAATACCTAATTCCTTCTAGAAATAGTGAAACAATACTATGAAGAAAAACTAATAACCGAATGAATCTCAAGGAACCGGAATAATTTCTGACTGATTAAACTAGTTATAAATTCTATAACTTACTGTTCCGTTGAAGGTCTCAACTCCAGCAAGTAGACCTACACAAAACCAAAACTAGGGAATTAAAAATTATTTTTCTTTTTTCATGTCGCACAGCTACGACCTTAGGCCAAAAGAGACTGACAATTAATAGAAGTGAACGCGTTTATGGAAGTAATTTGTTTCCACTCTCCCACCGAGAATCGGACGAGGGGCCACGTTTAGCAAGGCCACACGGAAATCACTAGACCAGTGGGGAAGACTACTAAAATACAAAGTAACAATATATTTAATGTATAGTAGAAATCAAATTAGTGTAAAGAATTGAGAAGGAATCTTATTCTAAATGCCAACAGGGTATATAGTATGCTATTTAACGCAGTTTATCTGAAATCGTGAACTGTGCACACCAGTGGCGTATTTAGGGGGGTGGCTTCCGGGCTTAAGCCCTCCCCGAAATCTTACTTAGTAAAGTAAATGAAATATCTTGCAGAATTTTCACATTTCCAGGCAAAGCCCCCCCCCGAAAGTTAACAAAGCCCCTCCCGAACAAAATCGTAAATACGCCACTGGGACACACCAATATCACGGAACGATTTTTATGACGGTGCCCTTAAACTATACCAACTAAAGAAGTAGACCCAATTATCTTCGTGACATTAGGGAATGCAGGCAGGCGCATTAGCCCAGGTTGGGCACAGCTATAAAGAAAACGCATGGAAACAAAGTAAAACATCTTTCAGTTTTACGTCCCGCTTGTAACCAGAGTCTGATCTAGAAGGTAAAAACTGGGGGGGGGGGGCAGAACCCAGACTATGGTAGGTATATCATGAGTTTACTATACACTTTGAAAGAAATATTAATAATACCTTAAATTATATCTGTCACTCAAAAAACTGGGGGGCCTAGCGCCCCCGGACCCGGGCTAGATCCGCCACTGCTTGTAACGTAATAAAATGTAATACAAGTACTTGATTGATCAAATCTGGTTATCATACCGTGAACCACCACTCGTAAAACAATGAAAATACAGTTACCAACTACTATGTGGTCTTCACGTTGCTGTTAGTAACCACATTATATCTTTACTATTACTTATCGATATATAACATGCTCTGTCTCATAACATCTATAGCATCTGTCCAAGTTAAAATTCAGTTGTTTTACGTTTTTACCAAGCACAGAATATGAACCCAGTCCAATCCTACAATAGTCTCACTGTGAAAGGTGAAATTAAACTGCCTGGCATTCGAACCCATGTCAGGCATTTGCTTTAACGTCCGTTGCAGACTCTCGTGGCGGCTTGCGTGCATACCCATGGCTTTCAACTATGGTTTAGTAACCAAATCAAGTGCCAAGACAAATACAAATAGCAAACACGCCAACTCTCCATATCAAGTTAACGCAGATGGGAGGGGAGGAATGTATACCTAAATTCCAAATTTATGTATCCAAAACAATGAAAACATGTTTTAATTTTGAAAATTGTTTTCTGGACCAAATATGAACTAACCAGAGATTTCAAGGAACCAGTTCGTCATAAGCTAGAACCATCGCATATCACTAACTATTCAAAATTATATTACTAATTTCTAATATTTCAAACTACTAAGGCAAGGGAATGAGTTAATTTTTTGTGGAAGCTAATTTGAGCTCATTTTACTTTCATATATACATACCAATAAGCTGAAAGTTTCAAGAAGGCCTGAAGATGGTCAAAAAGGGTTCTCAAGCCCTCTCTCCTGGCCTACATCCTAGCTACGGACATGACCGTGTTATACTACTCTATGTGAAGATACGTTCCTCAACCAACATAGGACATTTTTTTCGATTGCTTACGTGAAGAAAAAATATTTTATGCAACCTATATACACCTTTGAGTAATTTCAAAATGCTCCAAGATTTCAAATGACTTAATCCAACAGTCAATATTGTATGATATTTAAGTTATGAAATGAGAGCTCGGACCACGGTGGCTCAGTGGTAGTGTGGTCACTTCTGACGTGAGGAATTACTCCCTGTTCAATCCTTGTTCCAAGGTTAAGTACCATAAACTCCGTCGGTCCAGACCTACTATGTAAGTGAACCGGTAAAAATGCACTTTAAACAGAACATTCATAGGAACCAATACTAAACCGAGCCCTGCGGGGTGTCTAACCCCGTTCGCTTGCTGTCACTCGCTCAGTTATATTTCCCTTAGTAAGTAACACTGGAGATCTTATATTTGCAGGATTGGGGGAGAAACTAAAAGATACCCAAAATCACTTGTTCTGCTCAAAGTGCACTCTTACCAGTGAACGAAAATTAAGCAAACCTAACCAAAATATATTTATACGTAATTATGCCAGTTTTTTTTTTTTTTTTTCCTTTTTAATAGAACCACTCAATCGTAGTAAAATAATCACCCTGACTACTAAGTAATCTTGACTCGCTATCGCTCACTTGGCATTACTATGTGAATTGAATATTGAGCTTTGATGAAGAAAGTAACCATCCTGGGTACCAACTCTCTTTACTTATATATGCGCACCAGCATTCTAGAACCTTCCCCGTAATTACTGTCAAAGTTGAAGAGCTATTGGGGCTTAACGGAATAAATAGGTCTACACTGTTCCCAAGTGCTTTGTGATGAACAAACACCATGACCCTTTTTTCCACAGAGTTCTCTCGTTTCCTCCCACTTTCGTTATTCCAACATAATCATTCATTTCATAATCAGTCTCCCTCAGCCCCAGTGCATAATCGTGGGACATTAAACTTTAAAAAAAAAAAAAGAAAAGAAAAGAAAGATTAACGTAGTCTACACAAACTGCTACTTCTATAAACATACCTTCATACATTTACGTAAATAAAAAACAAACGAGCTTACGGAATCTCGCAGCACTGAGGTGAAAGTAAAACAAAACTAATTGAAATGTAAAGTAGTAGATCTTCTAGTGCAGGAAAACCAACTTACTTGAAATCCTAGGTGAGTGACCACGATCAAAAATGCTTCCACTCTCCTTCTTATACTAATTTTGCACATCAAATGTCAAGCCAAGACGAAGCTAAGTCGCTTCTATGCTACTGAATTCTGGGTATTACAAAAATAATGACAACCCGCCCGCTAATGCTACCAATGAAAAGGATCCACCAGTTAGTAACCCCTACGGGCAATTTTACTATTGGGCAATGGAAATAAAAAAAAAAAAATGCTTTTTACGTTAAGCAACTGATAGCAGACACTGATATATTACTTGTTTTCTCTGTTGTTTTTTAAACCTTTCAATACCCACGTATTTTTTCTGTTGTGGGACTGGGTTGTTAGTACACAAGATATACATGGAAAGATACAGCAGGCGGCGCGGTGTCTCATTGGTAGAGCGTTCACCTCCGGTGCTTGGGGTCCCTGGTTCGATCCCAGCTCGCGCCGTGTGGACTTTGTGGTGGACAAACACCGTGCTCGTGGGTTTTCTCGGGGTTCTCCCGTTTCCTCCCACTTTCTTCATTCCACCATTTCACTCATTTCTCATTATCACCGTCTCCTTTAGCCTAACCGGCATAACCGTGGGACGTTAAACTTAAAGATTTCATTTCATTTTCAAAGATACAGCACCGAGGCTACTAGGCTATATTAGACGTAGATCCGTAGCTTTCATTCAAACCACATTAGAGAGCACGGTGGCTCAGTGGTAGATCCTTATCTCTGTGGCGTGAGGTCCCTTGTTCGATCCTCGACCAAGTAAGTTTGGGGTGGGCAACATCGTGTGCGTGGATTTTCTCGGGGTACTCCTTTCCCTCCAACATTCTCATTCCATCAATTCTTCCATCATCATTCACTTACTTTGATCATCGTCTCCCTTACCCTAGCGGACATAAGTATGGGACGTTAAACTGAAAGATTTCATTTCAATTCATTTCATTTCTCAAACCACAGTACCTACCATCGAGAATCAAACCTGTTCTGCATAGGCAGCGAAGTTCTAACTACTTGGCCATGAGGAATCCCATCAGGGGTGTCATTTAGAGAGGGCAGGGAGGGGCAATTGCGCCCCTGAGATTGAGATTTATATAGATTTTATCAATAGAATAGTATTAAATCAGTAAGAAAACGCAAAATTTTACTTATATCAAGAGGTCTTACCCCCCCCCCCCAAGCAAAATCTGAAATGACGCTCCTGAATCCCATCGATGTATGTTTGGTTTGGTCAACAACATATTTTCCTCCTTTGCTTCTTTCTTTAGTGGTTGAATAATAATAATAATAATAATAATAATAATAATAATAATAATGAGTTTCTTCGTGGTTAAGCGGTTAGCGTACGCGCCTTTGGCATGAGAGACCCGGATTCGATTCTTGGCAGGAGTTCATGTGGTTCGAATTCCACGTTAATCAGTAGGTCCCGTCTCATATAGCCTCGCTGCTTAAAGGGACGTTAAACTCAAAATCAACTCAACTCAATAATAATAATAACATACATCCAGAAATGCTTTAGAGGTGGCTGCAAATCGGATGATTAATATGTATGCTTCATATACATAAAACAAAACGTAATAGACGACTAGTTAGCTTCCATGGGCACGTTGTATTACAGAAAGATCAGTATTATAAACGTAATTTGGAAGATGGTATAAATATAAAGAAGGCAACAATGTAATCCTGGTATCTTATGCGTTCATCACAGGGATGATACTGCATTGTAATATATATAGAATATAGGAATAGTCTATAGTTGTTTTAAGACATCGGAGAACTCCAGTATGTGACGTAAAATAAAGTGATAAACAATTCCGCTTTTTTCGCCTGTGATCAGTACTCCAACTAAGATTTTTTTTTTTTAAAAAAAAAGGTACATTGGAAGCTTGTACGGTGGCGTCAACTGCCGTGTCCCCGTACGAATCCTTCCATTTAACACAATGCTTCTTCACGACTGCCGGGTACGAAGAGTTGCTCGAGACAGTTGTTCTAAAGCTAACGGTGGCGGCGACTGTTTTAGAGGAAGCAACTACAGTTGCCCCGTACAAAAGCTCCAATTTAAGCAATACTTCACAAGCAGTGACATAACTCGGTGGTTGCGTGTTAAAAGGACATTAGAAGAACTAAAACACGTAAATGACGTAATCGAATTTTCCGAAGAAATAAAATAAATTTCGATGATTTTTTCCAAACCAAACTTTGACTTTCCGCTGAATAAAATGAAATGAAATCTTTAAGTTTAACGCCCCAGGAATATGCCGGTTAGGCTAAAGGAGACGGCAATAATGAGAAATGAGTGAAATGGTGGAATGAAGAAAGTGGGAGGAAACGGGAGAACCCCCGAGAGAAACCAAGATCACGGTGTTTGTCCACCACAAAGTCCACTCGACGCGAGCTGAGATCGAACCAGGGTCCCCAAGCACCGGAGGTGAACACTCTACCACTGAGCCACCGCCCCCACCCCCGCTGAATAAAGTCGAAGTCACTACTTCGAAAATGAAATGAAATGAAATCTCTAAGTTTTACATCCCACGTTTATGCTGGCTAGGCTAAAGGAGACAGTGATGATGAGAGATGAGTGAAATGGTGGAATGAAGAAAGTGGGTGGAAACGGGAGAACCCCGAGAAAAAACATGCACACGACATTTGTCCACCACAAAGCTCACTTGGCGCGAGTTGGGATCGAACCAAGGACCCCATGTGCCAGAGGTAAAGGCCTTACCACTAATCCATCATGGCCTCTATTAATAAAATTGCAAACTTTTTTCATGTTATAAGTGTACAGCATACAGTACATATATACATTGTATTATTTATACCTTTTATAAACCATGAGTTGTAAGTAACAGACCGTCTAACGTCGTAAATATATTTCACGTGAATTACTTTTCTATATTGAAAGTATTTATCACGAAAACCTATCAACATAATATTTTCAGATTTGAAACGTCAAAAACTGGAATGTTACGCGCTTACAAGTACGTCAGATAAGCTAGTAAATTTGCATGCATAGTAAATCTAAGTAAAGTTGACTGATAATAATTTCCGCCCCATCACATTTGGTGCCTTAACTCTCTGTGCTACTCGACTATTTTTACAAATTGATTCCCTCCCTTCACAGTGTTTCACGAAACAAATCTTGGACCCGGTAGAGTTCTCACCTCTGACGCCTTGGGTCCATGGGTCGATTCCAGCTACTGTCAAGTGAGCTTTTGGTGGGCAAACACTGTGTGCGTGATTACTCTTAAGATTCTTCCGTTCCACCCCACTTTCTTTTTGCAACCATTATCACCTATCTCATCATCACCTTGGTGGATAATCGCAGGACGTTAAACAAAAAGCTTTATGTGAAAATATTCTAGCAAAAATGGCTAACAGTCTTTTAGACTACACGAAGACGATATTCGCGCTGAAAACGGTTTCTAAGCAAACATGTTATGAAGTTATGAGATTTACTCTATGTTATAGTAATTCTCCTCCGAGGAAGGAACCGTCTAAAAAGAAATAAATAAACACAACATTTACTTTGTGCACCTTGAAATGTAGAAAAAGTTTATAAGCGCCAATGTTCAAAGAATTCTCAAAATTCAGATTCGCCCATTCTTTCTTCTTAACTAACG